>NC_079561.1:12778181-13378181 GCF_015846415.1 Triplophysa dalaica | reverse complement strand
AGAGAGAGAGAGAGAGAGAGAGAGAGAGAGAGAGAGAGAGAGAGAGAGAGAGAGAGAGAGAGAGAGAGAGAGAGAGAGAGAGAGAGAGAGAGAGAGAGAGAGAGAGAGAGAGCAAAAAGAGCACCTGCTTGCTATATTGCACTGCAGTGCACAGGAAGTGCCCTGCGGCCTTAGTGAAACTTGTGCCAACTGTTGTGCCAAACATATTTCTATCCATTTTTGTTACAGAAGATGAGTGTCGAAGGCGGGGTGGAGTTTGGGGTGGCGGAGTTCTCCCATGAGTGCTGTGTTGTGTGAGTGCACCGGTGTAACCAGTTGGAGATGCTGTGTGCCCTCACTGTAAAAAATGAGGCAAGTGGCTGCATTGGACTTTTTAAGTTGAATCAACTTGCAGCCTTTTTTAAGTATAATAAACACTTTAATATTACTTTATACAAACGCAACAAAATCAAGTTGAGCTAATTAATAGTACCAGTATTCCTCAGTTAGATAAACCTACTTTTATTGGTAGAGGGAACTTATTTATGGGTTGCTACAAGCAACCTGTAATTATTTTATTTAGGTATTATGAACATTATGTTTCTTAGTAAAATTACCACATCATATGTGAATAAACATTTTAATTGAGTACTGGCTATAACCTCTAAATGTCAATATTCTAAACACTAATTAATTAACTTTACATAAACAGACATTGTCATTGTAAATGACAATTACAAATTCAATTGAAGAAGAAAAAGATGGGAAGATAGATCGAAGCCAATAACATTTATTCAATTTGAACCAGTGTCACTTTTTACAGCGACTACAAAACAGGCAATAAATGTGGCCACACACGTACAAAAAAAAAACACTGTTTAAGTGCATTTTCAACCTGTTTTAAACAGTCAAGTGAAATAACCAAACTGCCCAATCTGCAATGTTTAGATAAAGGTAAATGTGAGCCATAACATCAAATTGTATCACAGTGGAACTGAAATGTCAAAAATTATTATAGTATTTCTATATATTACGGTCCAAAGTCCACATTAATTAAGGCACTCTTCAAAAAAAGAACATCTGTTAGACTAATTATTTTAAGACAATGCCAGACCCCAATTGAGAAATCATTGAAGACAACTTGGTGGGGAGATTTGCATACTTGGATAATGGTTTAGGACGAATGGGATCCTATCCCACAAAATGAGTCTGATACATCTCAAATGTTTACACCAGTTTTGAGGGATACTTGAGGACGAGGGCATAGCAATGTTCAAACAGGAGGCATTATGCTTTCGACAGGTTTGGCACACCTCTGACCATGGTCTGTCTTTCTATGATAATCCTAATAGTGTCGGGCTGATGGCACATGTACAATTTCAGTTGGCAACTACCAAGCTCAGCGTGCACCTCTGCTTCATCACAACTCTATTGGTGGAGACAAAAAAGAATTAAGAGTTTGGTAAGACAAATACGAAACAAGATGAATATAAAAGACAGGTAGAAGACTGATAAGACACAGTTAATTTTACTTTTGGTGATAAAGGTGGTGGCTACTAGACGGAGACTGTGACTAGAGCATATAACCAAAGCAATTGTCCTCGCCTGTACATGATTCGTCATCATATAACTGTTTATGAAGCTATAGAGTTTAAATTCAAGAGCAAACATTCAAACCCATATCATCAGAATATTACTACACAATGACAGAAAAATAGACAAGTAGCTTTAAGCCCAGTACATACGTGTTGGAAACTGATGAGGTCTTACAGTCTCTCCCCCATGTACTCAATCCGGCATCTCCGGACCACTTCCCTCCTTTTCTTCACAAAGGCAAGTGGATCCTGTCAAAAAGTAAAATCTGATCAAAATTCACAGCCTGATGAGAGTAGCACAAACCATAGAACAGGGCTATTCAAATACATTTGCAGGGGGGCCAAACTAGGAAATTCCTAAATTTGTGAGGGCCGGCCGGACGGATCAGCTAAAGGAAATTTAAATATACTATATAATAAGGTACATAATATATGAAATAAAATAAGGTACATTATTATTTTGGCTTCCTTTATTATTTCAACACATTCAACTTGTATTGATTTGGCCTACAACAAAGTGCAAAACTGCAAATATGGAGACATATGCTATACACAGCTTTTACCATTAAAACAGTAAGTAATAGCTTATAAATCAAAAAATCAAAATAAAGCTGTCTTAAGTGCAAAACTGCAACTGCAGTTTCAAGTATCAAATCGTATTTGGGAAAATAATAACATATAAATATCCCTGAAGTAGTATATCTTTCAGACAGTAAGTCCACATTTTAAAACTAGAAAAAACATATCAAGTATACAGTAAGTACAAATCAGCTAACTAGTACTGTAAACATACTCTTGATTAAAACTAAATAATAACAAGAATATTTTTTTCCTCATTTAGTTGACCTTATTTATCAGTGAGAGTATGTGACTCAGTGGGAGAAGTGACAACGATTTTCTTTTGCCATTTTAACATAATCTGGTTCATATGTGGTAAGTGCAATTCTCAGGCACTGGGATAACTTCTCATTGCTCAGGGAGCAACGTGCCTTTGTTTTGATTGCATTCATATGAGAAAAGCTAGACTCGCACGTGTGGGTGGATCCAAACATTGTCAGTATCAGCACAGACACTTTCTTAATTGTGGGGTATTTAGCTTGGCTAATATGGTCACACCAAAAGTTGATTGGACCTTCAGACTGCAAGTGTAGTTTCAAAGCAAGTGACGACTGGAGATCAATCATTTCTAGCTGAAGAGCACTCTTATCAATGTTAGGCATGAACTCTTTAACTTTTGCAATGAAGTTTGAGTCATGGTTTATTGAGAATGGATCGCGAGTAAACTGCATAACCTCCATTGGGAGACTAAAGCCCTGAAATCTGTCACTGAAGTTTTCAGTCAGCTTTGTCATGAATTCAATCATAGTTGGCATGACTTGTGCCCCAGGCGTACTACTCAAAAATCCACGAAGGTGTGTAAAGTGCATCAACTCGTTTGTGGTTAGGTCAGACACAAATACATTCAGCTTTGTTTTGAAAGCACACAATCTCTCAACCAAATCCGCAATACATTTCTCTCGCCCCTGTAACTCTGAATTTAGTGAGTTTAAGTGTCCAAAAATGTCACAGAGGAAGTGAACTTGTGTCATGAACTGTTCATCAAGCATGTGCTCCAAGAAATGAGCCGCTCGTTTGTGTTTACATGTGCGAAGGAAAGAAATAATCTCACTGCGGAGATCACAAAAACGATCCAAAACTTTACCTTTACTGAGCCACCTGACATCGCAATGAGCCAGTGAGTCAGCGTGCTCAGCAGAAGTCTCATCAAGCAACAGACGGAAAAGATGATGCTGAAGGCTTGAAGTTGAGCGGATGAAGTTGACAATGCTTGTGAGCTTGTCCATAGTGTTTCTTAATTCACCGCTGAGCTTCGCGCACAAGACAGACTCGTTAATAATGCAGTGTAAAAACTGCATTTGAGGTGCCACAGCTGACAGTCTGGCTGCTAGTCCTTGCACTCTTCCGAGAATAGCTGGTGCTCCATCTGTTACTAGCAAGCAAACCTTTTGTAAATCCAGTTTATGCTCACTGAAAAACGCGACAACATTTTGAAACAGCACTTCACCTGTCGTATGTCCCTCCAGTGGAATGAATCCCAGAAGCTCCTCACGAAAGCGAACTCCATCGTAAAATCTCACATAAACGCACATCTGGGCCACATCAGTTGTATCTGTCGATTCGTCAATAGCAATGGACATCAGCTCCGTTTTTTGCACGTTTTCCAGTAGTTTATCAAATACATCCTTTGCTAGAAGATCCACTCGACGAAGAGCTGAGGTGTCTGACAGTGGTACTTTTTTAAAAGATGACGAAACCTGGTCTTTCATTTTTTGGTCAACAATCATTTCGTCAACAACCGCCAGCATGCAGTCTTTAATAGTCTCTGACTCGGTGAAGGGCCTCTTTTTTCTCGTGAGTATCCATGCCACTCGTAGAGAGGCAATGAAAGCTCTCTCCTGTTCTGTACAAAACCCGCCAATTGCACGCTGACTTTGCTCAAAAGAAGTTACCAGTCTGTCTATTCTACGTTGTCTCTCCAATGAGCCCTCTTGGTATTGCGCAGAAAAAGACGAATGTTTTGTAGTAAAATGTCTCTTCACATTATATTCTTTGGCCACAGCCACTGATTCGTTGCATAGTAAACACACAGGTCTATCGGTTCCTCGCTTGCTTGTCGTAGTTGGCACAATAAATAAGTACTTCTCCGTCCATTCACTCTGAAACTTACGATTTTCTCTGTCAACTTTGCGGTTTGGCTTGGACAACGCCATGTTAGATGCATGTTTAGACAGCGAGAGAACATCGAATCAGTGAGAATGAGTGTTTGTCGCCATAGAGACGACCTGCTCCGCTCTAGAATCTTTGCCTGTACTCTCGTTGGTGCGTCGCGGCAGATTCGTAGATTTTTAACTTTTTAGATTTTTTTTATTTTATTTTTTTAAATCTGCCGCGGGCCAGAATAAATTTCAATCGGGCCAAATTTGCCCCGGGCCGCTATTTGAATAGGCCTGCCATAGAACCTCTGTATTTCAACCATTCAATTGCTGTAAAAGGTGTCTAGTATATACACACCACTGTACTACAAGATCTCACACTATCACCAGCCTCTCAGAGAAATAAACATATGTGCATGTTGTTAACTCGAAAGATCAAGGGGGAGAGTTCACAAAATTGAGATTTAACTTTCCAAGTAGGCTGTGTTCATCAATATGAATCAAGCTTCTATTAGTAGATTGTCTATTTCTCACCTCAAATGCTTTCTTAAACATGTTTTAGTGGACCTTTTATGTGTAAAGAGACTGCTTAGGAGCAAGGGACACTCTTGGAAAATGGGGACGAGGGAATTGCATCACTTGCAGCAAACTATCACTAACTTTGGGGCTAACTATCCCCTTAAACTATGCAACTCTTCGAACATGGCCTTACATGTAGTTGTCCTTTAAAGAATGAGAGAGAGGGGTTCTGACAATGTAGGGTGTTTTGATATGTCTCTGGGTAGTATGAATGTGCTCACCATGTGTCATAACAACTTGCTCACATATTGGATGGAAAATCTTTTACCTCTTATCTGGATGATTGTCATCATTTGGGACTTGATTCTTTGACTGACGGCTTATTTTGTGTGGAAAACTGACAACAGCTTTGGAGTTTTGCCATTCTCAGGAACTCTTCACAGATCTGTAAAGCAAAGTATACCATCTTAGTTAAATACCAAAAGTGATGTGTTTCTTCAATCATGGACAGTTTCAAGCAGTAAAGGATCATATTCAGTGTCTATTTATTATATGAATAAGTATGAAAAAGGAAAGAATGAAATGTAATCTTTAGTCAAGTTTGTTGCCTTCTGTTTGTGGTTGGTACATAAAAACGTCTTCAGAAATGTAATTGTATGGACCCCACACAATTGTACCTATGTTTTCTTACCTGGGAATAGTTATAGCTGTAATTTTATTTTTTTTAAGTTTTTCTTACCTGGATATGAAGCTTGAAGACCCCAGGTAACAAAAGCACTTGGGTATCTACAGACCAGGAAAATGCATTTTAGAATTAGGTTAAAAATCAGTTGTAAATGTTACTTATTCAAGTAATAGGTTAGAAATCGTTTTAGGGGTTTTTCAACCAGAAATCTGCCATTAATTGACTATGCAGCAATTAAAAAAACAGACAGACTAATCATACATCTCTACAGTCAAATATGTGCATCTGCTTAAGTAATGCAAAAGTATACTAACATGATCTCTGAGTGCTGTCAAAGTCACACGGCTAACTTGTTTCGGCAGCGGTCGATAAAACACCACAGCTTATTTTCCCCTATTTGCCCGCACAACTATTGAATGAAGGCTCGAAATGATTTCGTTCGAATATGATCCCGAAATTGAATCTGTGCAATATAAAAAAATATTGCTGAGGGTATTTGTGTAACTAATTATTATTAGAAGTATCTGCGTTTTTAAACACTTCTATCCTAAATGTTGTAACAGAAGCGATTATATTAGAAGGCGCTGCTAAGCCATTGCTATCTAAAGCACTAGCATCTCTGCTGCTAACGCGATCACCTCACGACAGCCGGATCCCTCGCCGGAGACCGTGTTGTTAAAATGAAATCAAACAAGTGCTGTAGTCATGCCTTCTGTGTGTTTTTAGGCTACTTTGGCTTTAATTTTACCAATATCACTTTGAATCGTTAGTTCGCGTAAACTTAAGCTAGCGTAGTACCAATTTTAACGTGTCTAAGACTTTTACCTTACCGTTTAATGTTAAATATTACGTTAATAAATGTGAAATAAAAAAATATCAACTTACCGTGTTAATCAGTCCCTGAAATTCAGATCCGATGGCGCGAACAAACCGTTGATGTGCTGCGGAAGATGCTGCATCTGACTTGAAAAATCCCCGCCTGTGAAAAGTGATAATGACGTTGCCAACTTAAAATATTTACGTTTGATGAACACACCTGCCACATCGACAGCTGCTCTAATAAATTGTTTAAGTCAACTCACTTTTATAACGTTTCTTGTACACAATAACCACATTCAAAGAACTACCCAAATAAATTGCAATAGTTTTACTTAAAATATATTGTTTTATGAAAAACTGATATATTTTAAGTGAAGAGGAAGTATATTGATAGGTTTTAGTATAAAACAAATAAAATGAAGTAGATTAAAAACATTTAAAGTAAATAAAACCAACTTTGTGAGTGAAGCACTTTTTACAGTGCTGTTGTGCCCCTGGCTCTGACGTCGTGTCTCGGCTCCTGTCACTTTTTTTTGGTTTGGAAGCATCTGTTGGCACAGGTTGCTTATTGCTGTATTTTGCCATCTTGTTTATATACATATATTTTTTTTTCTTTTTTCGGTTTGTGATATCGTGTTAGAATATTTTAATAAAAATAAATGTGACCGTATGACGATCATTAACTTACACTGGTAAAGCCTGTACTCAGACCCCAGCTTCTGAGCCTCCCCAATTACAGACTTTCAACTAAATGAAAAGGACGAGCAGAGACCAAACCACAGTTACTTAAAACTCCTAGAGCCCAACATAAATGCTAAAATTTAATCAATGTGAATAAATCATCCAAATGGGATTCGTTAGACTGTTTCACGGGGCCGGCCACACACACCCAAAATATACTAACAAAGGACCAATTCACAACAAAATAAATTAAAGTTGGTTTCCTTCTTTGGCATTATGATTTGCCGATAAAATTGAGAAAACAAAAAATAAATATAAATCAAAACACTTCAAACCCAAGAAAAATAGAATTAATTTAAACCAAACCACAAGTAATAGATCAGCATAAATGTACAGCAAGACAACGAAAGAATATATCCAACCCAAATAAAGAAATAAACTAAATAAATAGGTTAGTCAACAATACATAATAATAAAATGAAAGAAACAAAATAATATAATAAAGGAATCCAACAAAATACAATTTCAATTCTACTCAACAAAATACACAGACAACGAATAAACTCAAATCCATGAGTTTACGCCAGCGACATGAGCGACCTCAGTGGCGCCTGAGTCAATGGCCACGGGTTTAGAGCGTATCCAACGGGAGCGTTGTACAGACGTTCAAGGCATTCGCGAACATCCCATGCAATCACGATCGTGCAATATTATCACGAGCATTCAATGCAACTAGATAATCCCGCGTCCCAAACTGGAAGCGATATTTTAACCACAGCAAAGCAGCAGCTGGCAACTTCTTTCACGTGCAAGACACTCACTCACACATGCTCCCTAGCAATGTCTGGACGCACCCGACTAATCTTTCTGTAGGAGTGAAGGAGATACCACACCTACACCAACAGGTCACATCGATACAATGTCATGAAGCGCCTAACTCACCCGAGTCTATATAGGCACGTGATTACCTTACGTACCAACCCACTTAATACTCCGCTATATTTAAAGGGGCCACGCAGACCACTCTTAAAGGGGTAATCGCACTACATATAGTTCTAACTTCTCTTCCCACTTCCTGAAATATGCACCTGTTTGCCTAAAGTGTAAGGATACTTTCTCGTCCGTGGTCAGTATCCAGGGGCGTAGTAAGCTTTTCAAAAGTGCGGGGGATGGATGTGTTTTGTTTGTTAACTATGAAAACGTTGAATGTAATGACAGAACGGTACAAAAGGTATAACATACAAGATATAAAAATCTTCCCATTTAAATGTGTGAAAGTATAGTAAAGTAAAGTATAAAAACAATTTTGGGAACACACAGAAAATAAGTCAAAACTCTGTTGTGAAAAAACAGTAGACTTGCTAATGAATCAGAAATACTTTAATAATCCCAGGGGGGAAAGACAGTGGAAAGCTTGATAGTGACATGGGTCTGACAGGACTGTGACTGTGACCACTAAAGTTTGCTTACTTGCACCTTGAAAAGGGGAGATAGAAAAAACGCCCACACAAAGCTTTTTCTCTGGTGTTATAAATAATGTAACAATTTTCTGTTTTTAAACATTAAAATAATATACACTTTTCGTTCATAGTTCTTCAAGAGGTACAATCAAACATAATAGATAAGTATCCACAAAAGTATTCAGCTAAACAAAAAAAGCAATGTTCAAAATATCAAAATCAATAAACCCATAAATACACTGCTTAACAAGGACAATATGTCCCTCCTCCTCGTCAATTCCCTGCCTTCTTCATCACAGTTACTTAATACATTGCATGCCACATAAATAACCGAATTTAGCTATTTCTGAACAATATCCCAATTTGCAATTAGCATTAGATTAAAAACAAAATATAATTCAGGAAACACTCGACATATCAACAAAACATAAACAGAACATCTCCCCAAACACCTATCAAGGTTATTTAAAAACCTCGAAAGCATAAACGCTCATTCAAAGTCGCTGGAAAAGTCGCTCTCTATTCACATCTCAATTGGTGTCAGGTCACAAATGGAAGAAAACGTTAAATCTTCATCCAAAAAATGGGTAGGGTTAGAATCAGCACAATCTCTGTCTCCTCTCCGATAAAAGTACACATGCAAATAAAGTGCAGTCTCATGTTTCTGAACTTCAAAAACTTGCCAATTTGACACCACACCGCTTCTGCTTTGTAAACTCTGACGGAACTATCGTACGTGTTTAAAATCAATGAAACGCGCACAGTGTAGTACTGATGGTGCACGTCAAGTTGCCACGAAAAAAGCAGACTCGTTGCATCATGCTGCTTTCCTTAGTCTGAAAAAATATTGTAGGGGAAAACTAAAAAGTCCCAGACCCTTTCTGAGCCCAAGTCTGAATATTTTCTCTCTCAGTCTCCGTGTCTGTCAGATTTTTTCCTCTCTCCTTTAAACCATAAATAATAAAACCATGTCAAGATTAAAGTCATTACAACGCAAGATAAAACCCGCAGTTTTTCAAGAAAAAATGTCTAAATAAATTGTTGAGATAAAACTCCACACATCTCGAGAATAGAGTTTTTTTTTTTAAAGAAAACTTATAACATTTTGAGAGGAAAATTTTGAAGGAAAATTTCGATACATAACTCACTATACTTTGAGAATAAAGTTATTGTCGTTTGTGAAAATAATGTTTAAGCCTAAAGATAATGCTTATATATCTGTCAATAAATATATCGGATTTTAATCATTTGTATTGTGTTGAAGTCTTGGGTTATTTATATAATTTATTTTAATATGCAAGTAAAAAAGGCCTGCGTTTCCCAGAAATGTTTAAAAAGTTTGGTCTAGAGCTAACTCTTCCCTGTTGAGATTTGTGACAGGATCTGATGTTGACACTGTTTTTGGAATAAAGGTAGTTTTTACTTCACTGGAAGGTTTTGCTAGACGTCATGTGGCACACGCTTGTGTTGCTGTCCTTGAGCTACCAAACACCTTCACATTATATGCAGAGTTTTGTAATGAATTTGATAACATACTTGCAGACAAGAGTGGCTTTGTCATGGACATTTCATAAACACAAGATTACTTTGATCCTCATATGGGTGCACTTTTTTCACACATTTTCAGAGGTAGTTTCCATTCCAAAAATACATTGAGCAGATTGTTTATTATTTTATTATTATTGAATTGAAGCAACACATAGACACCATTTCTAACAGTTCTTTTGATTGTTAATGTTTTCAAAACAGGATGTCGTTGTAGAGCCCGAGACCAATCAGACACGCAATAACTATTTATGTAGGGAGCTGAACTCTCTTTACTCACTTTGGGGACAGATATACAATTCTAAATACATTTATATGGAAATGCACATATATTCATTTATAACCTTCCCATGAATTGATGTTCTTGTTGTTATGTGTGTTTTAAACATCTTCACCTTTGACCCATACGTTTGTGCCAGGCTACGGCCTCTTCTTTCCAGATACAGATACTCTGCAACAAACTGCATCAGGACACTTTCTTTCTTTTGATGGCCAAGACATGCAAGTATTATACCAAATTGTTTTAATGGATGCATAAAGCTTTATTAATCATTTTAACAACGGTTCTTTACAAGAAGAACTGATGTTTTGATCAGGCTATTTATCTTCTGAATATCATATACTTCCATAAATTCATGCTATGTTCTTTTCTCTGCTTCAACTTCAATCTTCTTCCAATGCTAAACTGTATGTGTTTGTATGTTAGATTAGTATGTGTCTAGTATAGGCAATAAAGTCCTGTTTTATTTAACATGTGACGTTGTTTGTAGTTAATGCTCATGATCCGGAGTCCCTAAACATGCAGATTCTTGCTGCCTGCAAGTGATTTCCCCAAATCATGATCTGTGATCCAGATAAGTATAATTGATCATAATCAATTGAATTCATCCCAATTTGGGCTGATATTTGTTTCCCTTACAAAGGGTGGTGGAGAATATATTGCTTATAACTGGGATCAAAGCTCATGATAATTCTTACAAATTTGGTGAAGAAAAGAGTTTCAATAATATTGTTGCTCATTGAATCCCTCCAATTTTAAGTAAATGTCCATTTACGTTGACAATGCATGTTACATTTAATGCTGTATTCACACAAAAAATGGTTTATCGTGGTTATTGCCATTTTTTGTCAAAAGACAAAATGTTTGATGTTCATTATATGAAAATATACCCTTCAGACTCTGGATTTTATATAATAACATGATCATATAACATAGTTTGACATGATGAACAATTATCACTAAAAAAGCAAATAACTTTGCAGATTTAATGTCTGTGGAAATGTGTATCTTTAAGAAAAAATCAAATGTGTGTGTGGCATCTTCATGCTCGTCTATTTGCAACACCCTCTGAGTCGAGAATGCTTTATTACAGTAACCGTACGATCCCCCTCTTCAGTGTAAATCCTTCGTGGATACGTTTTTAATGCATCATCCTATATCCATCCTTTTGGCTGGATGTTGTGATTTCAAAAAGTTTTTGTGTCATTGAATGTCAGAATAGGAATGGCAAAATTATGATTTTCTTTATAGAATGCCGTCGTTGAATGCGCCATTTTAGCTATACAAGCCATAAGATGGAATTATTTTATCTCTGTGTTCATTTTATTTCAGGTAAGGTATTCTCCACTGCTTATCACAAACAAATGCAAAATAAATGATGTAGTTCATTATTATTTAGATGAAATTATAAAACTGGCTGTTGTGTAATTGTCAAGAGATGGCGCTGTAGTCCAGATCTTGATGCCTATAAAAGGGCAGAGTAAGAATGCAAGGGTGTTGCCTGTCATGCAGTGGTGTAGTCTACGGGATACGCAGGTATACGCCGTATACCCACTAGAAAAGATCAAGAATTTCCGTATACCCACTTAAAAAAGCGCAAGGTTACGTAACAAAATCGTTTGTGTCAGAAAAGTGCGACGCACTGACTTTTGGTGCAACCAGGAGATATGAAACCGAAGGAGATCATGAAAGGCATAATTTTACACTATCAGTGTTATCGTAAGCCTGCCCCCGAAGCTACTGCCGGTTCGTGCAGCTGCAGCAGGTGTTACACATAATGAGCCCGACGAGGCTCATGCGATGCTATACGCGGGGTCCCGACTCCTCGCGTTAGTGTTCCGGGGTCGCAATTGCGCACACTGTTCGCCCGTGTATTATACTTTCTGCCTTTAAATCACCCCACTTTTAAAACCACTGTGTAGTCTTTAATAAAACTAGCATATTTGTTATCATTAACATAACTGTAAGTCATATTGTGACTGTTGGCATATTAAATTGTATCTAACTAGCCAACTTCACAAATGTTAGTTTGTGTGTTGAATCAATACACGAGGGAGAAAGGGAGAGATAACTTATACTACAATGTTCATAATTGTTTTAGATGATTAGAGATGAGAACTCCTTACGAGCCTTGTGAAAGTCAAGCTGGAGACAGCCAGCAATCTTTAGGTGCAACAGGTGCTTGATAAAACTGCACAAATGTTCATTGTTAATTATTATAGTTCACTATCATTGTCAATAATAGATGCAACTTACACAAGTGTGTGAAAGATCTAGTAATTAGTGATGAGGATCAGAGTTTGATTTTAACCATTTTTTCAATATGATTTACTTTAAGTCTTTGACAGTCAAAAATAAAGATCAATAAATCAAAATCTAATGTTTAAACTTTCAAAAGATATTCTTTACATTATGTAGTTGCCCTGCTTAAAAAAAACAATAGAACCCTGCCTAAAAAAAACACAAGAGATGCAGATGGGAATCAATAGAAAAGGCATAAATTAAAAAAAATTACAAAGAAATGTGGTTCATAAGGGTATTTAAATGGCAACCACTAGAATGTATGTAATACTATTTTTAGCAGGACGGGTTTATGTAGAAATAGTATATTACAATTAATGACTTAATAGCTTTTCACGTGGATCTCTTATGTGCATTAAGATTGCCAGCTGATAAAACCTGTGCTTTAGTGACTGTTTACATAAATAAAACTCTTAACTGACTGATTTAAAACCAGCAAGTCCCCCCAGCTGATATTGGCTATTGAAATCTTGCTGGCATATTCTATCCATGCATTCGTGAGTGTGGTGGTGCTCATGGGTTGTCGACCTGGTACTGTTGAGTAGGCTGGGGGGAAATCAGAGTATACTCACTACAAAAAACTAGACTACTCCACTGCTGTCATGTAATGCCTGGCTATGTTGGCTTGCTTATGGACTGGAATAAAGAGCTAAGAATTGAGAACTTTCATGCTTTGGATTATCTGGATTGAATCATAACAATTTGGCAACAAGGATTTAACTGTTCTATATAGGAAGAATGTCTGCTGTTGATTCTTTTCCCACGCTATTCTTAACATACTCTGGTGAGCCATCTATACCTTTGGTTGTTTGGCTCAAGATTTTTGAGAACTACTTGCTTGTTGTAAATGTATCAGGAGATGACTGGACAGCTGCAAGAAAACAAGCTCTATTTCTTCATTGCTTGGGAACATTACCAAATCAAGGAGAGACAATGGAGGAGGCTAGTGAGACTTTGAAAATGAACTTTATTCCTCTACGTAATGTTGCTGGTGAGTGTCATGCATTTAGAAGACGAAGTCAAGCACCGGGGGAAACAATCCTGCAGAATGTTGCTTCATTTCGAGTTTGCATCTAATAATGATGAAAAGTTGCGTGATCAATTAGTGGAGCATGTAACAGTCATCGTAGTGGAGAACGTCTTTTATTGGAGACTGATTTGGCTCTTGACAAGGCTATTACTATTGCTACACAAATGGAGGCTGCTGGTGAACAGGCTATAATAATTCAAATCAGCTTTCAGTACCTGTTCAAGCAATACAGGCCAAGAGTGTGCCTGCTGTTGTTATTTACAATAGAAATAACTGTACCCCTAGTCCCCCTGTCACGGTCCCTGGGTGCTTTGCTCAAGCTTCCCACACCGTCATAGTGGCTATAGGAAACAATCCGCAAATGAGCCCTGCACTCCATACCCTCTTGTGGTCCTGGTGGGCCTTAAGAGGCTCCCCTTCGAGCCCCTCAGAGATGCAGCTCTTCCTCAGTTAACGTTGAAGACCGTTCTCCTGATTGCGCTTGCTTCCATCAAGAGGGTAGGAGACCTACAAGCATTCTCCGTGTCCCCTGATTGCCTAGAATTTGGGCCCGGCGACTCTCACGTGATCTTGAACATCTTCGGAAGGTTTTACAACCTCGGCATTGAACCGGTGTCAGCCCGCGTCTTGTATGGCAACATGCAGGACCGTATGCATGCGAAAGCACCTTCTCCCTTTCCTAAGGCCGGGTACCTTCTGAGTTATCCACACATAGCTCTAACCGGACCAAGTGCTTCGGACGTTGTAACTCCCCCACTCGGGCGGTTCCGTCTGATGTATCCTCATGATTGGTTACCACCTTGGTAACCCATGACCACCCTAGTTGGACCTCCAGCTCGCGGCTAACTTCCTCAGTCCGCATATTTTTTCCCATGAGCTCTCCCCTGACAGTGAGACCATGCGAGTGTCTCCACTAGAACTCCTCCCGATGGTAGAAAGCGGTCTCTGTAGTGCATTCCCCATTCGAGGAGTGCACTTACCCAGTGGCCTTGTGGCACTGGGCGGCTTCTCGCTGTCAGAGAAACTAAGGCCGCCGCCCATTAGGACTTAAGGTAGTGGCTTCCCACATTTTAAAAAAAAATGCTCTGGGACCCTCTGCCCACCTATCCACTGGAAGATTACAAATGTTTTGGTTACGGATGTAACCTCAGTTCCCTGATGTCGAGTTCCTTATTGCCTGGCTTCAGCCCCCTCTGCATTTCAGAAAATGTTGGGAACTGTACTACATGTAGTCCGTGGCCTTCTTCGTCAGCTGCTGTGGATGTAACTTTACGTCCATATTTTCAAGTCTATGATGAACTTACTGTGCAAAAGGACTACGTGTTTAGAGGAGAACTTCTGGTGGTTCCAGCTTAATTACGATGTGTTCAGGTGAATCTTGCCCAAGAAGGTCAGAGGAATAGTGCGCACCAAACAGCGCATTTATGAACTTTACTGGTGGCCTGATATTGACTGCTTGGTAAATGAACAGATTAAGAGTTGTGAAGTTTGCTTGTCTTCTGATAAGACTACCAATGTCCGTGTTGCACCTTTACAACCTGTACCTTTTCCATCTACGCCATTGGCCTATAAATTCATCTTGAACTCAAATGGCTACCTGGACAATTACCAGTCTGGTTTCCGTCAGCATCATAGCACAGAGACAGTGCTCATAAAGATAATTAATGATATTCGATTGAATTCTGATTCAGGCAAAATATCAGTTCTGGTTTTGCTAGATCTCAGTGCTGCTTTTGACACGGTAGATCACACCATACTCCTAAATAGGCTGGAAAGCTGGGTAGGGCTTTCTGGATTGGTACTTAAATGGTTTGGGTCATACCTTCAAGGGAGAGGTTACTATGTGAATATAGGCAACCATAAATCTGACTGGACACCCATGACTTGCGGTGTTCCACAGGGCTCAATTCTTGCTCCGCTCCTCTTCAATTTGTATATGCTTCCACTTGGCCAAATAATGAAAAAGTACCAAATTGCCTACCACAGCTATGCAGACGACACTCAGATCTACCTAGCCCTCACACCCAATGAATACAGGCCAATTGACTCTCTTTGCCAATTCATTGATGAAATTAACTGCTGGATGTGTCAAAACATCCTTCAGTTAAATAAAAACAAAACTGAAGTCATTGTTTTTGGCAATACGGATGAAACTAATAAGGTAAACACATACCTTGACTTAAGAGGTCCAAAGACGCAAAGTAAGGTAAAATAATCTTGTGGTCATTTTGGAGTCTGACCTTAGTTTCAGCAGTCATTCCAGAGCAATAAGCAAATCAGCGTACTACCATCTCAGAAACATAGCCAGAATCAGATGTTTTGTCTCAAGCAAAGATTTAGAGAAACTTGTCCATGCATTTATCACCAGCAGGGTGGATTACTGTAATGGACTCCTTACAGGTCTTCCCAAAAAGACCATCAGACTGCTGCAGCTCATACAGAACGCTGCTGCCAGGATTCTGACCAGAACCAAAAAATCTGAGCATATCACTCCAATCCTCAGGTCCTTACACTGGTTACCAGTTACTTTCAGAATCAACTTCAAATTATTATTAATTGTCTATAAATCACTCAATGGTCTAGGACCTAAATACATCTCAGATATGCTCATTGAATATAAACCAATCAGATTTCTCAGATCATCAGGATCAAGTCAGTTAGAGATAACAAGGGTTCACTCAAAACAGGGCGAGTCGGTGTTTAGTCAGTACGCCACCCGTAGCTGGAATCTGCTTCCAGAAGACATCAGACATTCACCAACAGTAGCTACTTTTAAATCCAGATTAAAAACGTCTCGGTTACGTATGTAACCTCGGTTCCCTGATGGAGGGAACGAGACGTTGTGTTGAGAGACGACTGGGGTTTGATCTTGAGGACCTATCATCTCCGAGAGGAATTTCTAAACGCCAATAGGATTGGCGAATGGCCCGCCCACGCCAGTCTCCGCCCCGTACATACGGGTATAAAAGGAAGATGGCGGCGGTCATTCACTCACCTTCGTGCTGAGGAACCTGAGAGAGTGTCTCTCGTCACTGCAGCGGGTCGGCGCAGTGGTGTGGCATGAAGACACAACATCTCGTTCCCTCCATCAGGGAACCGAGGTTACATACGTAACCGAGACGTTCCCCTTCAGTCGGTCTCTCGACGTTGTGTTGAGAGACGACTGGGGAAGTATCTACACACGCCACGGCACTACGCCGCATTACGACCTCTAGCGGGGTGACAGTGACTGGCCCTGCGAGTCAAGACTGAGCGCTACCGCGAGATGTAATCTTCCAGTGGATTCAGTATCAAACATACGAAGAAGCTTCTACTGACGGTCATCACGGAAGGTGGCGTTACCCCTGTAACGAGGTCCCTTCCGGGCCGCACTGGGAAAAAACACTACTCTTCTCTTGAAGAGTGTGTTGCAGAGCCCACATCCTGCCACGTGGGGAGGTACATGTGGAGGTATAAGGCATGGTCTACCTATAGGGAGAGTGCATGCCGGAAGTGTCAACCCGATTCTGGGGACAGTAAACCCGGTGGAGAGCCACCGGTGGGGAGGTCACCAATTCGCCAGAGGGGAATACGTGAAAATCTTCATACGGGACTACCTATAAGGGAGTCACTACGTATGGGGCACTAGTCCAAGTATAGGGGTTCGCATGAATAGGGGTAACTCTACCAGTACTGGACCTGGTTCCAACAGACCGCTCCGCCCGATCTATTACCAATGCCGTGCTTAGTGATGGATGGAATGCCTATGCTTCACCCTAATGGGGGAATTGCAGGGAGGCAGTTAGCGCACGTTACTCACCTGAAGAGGGGAGAAGGCGCTTTCGCAGGCGTACGTCCAGGCCAGATGCCGGCCCCTATCCCAGCAGGACACGGGCTGACACCTGTTCCACTCGGAGGTCGTAGAACCTCACGAAGGTACTGGACGTAGCCCAACCCGCAGCTCTACAGATGTCTGCCAGGGTGGCACCCTGGGCCAACGCCCACGAGGAGGCCATACTCCGAGTGGAGTGAGCTCTCACTGCAAGCGGGCATGGTTGGCCCGTGGAATGGTACGCCAAGGAGATGGCATCCACAATCCAGTGTGCCAGCCGCTGTTTGGATACAGCTCTCCCCTGATGCTGTCTTCCAAAACAGACAAAGAGCTGCTCAGAACTCCTAAAGTTCTGTGTGCGGTCAATGTAGAGGCGCAATGCGTGTACAGGACACAACACATGAGAGGTTGGGTCTTCCTCCCCGGAGGGGAGCGCCTGCAAGGTCACCACCTGATCCCGGAAGGGAGTGGTGGGGACCTTGGGCACGTAACCTGGTCTGGGTCTCAGGACAACGTGAGAGTTACCAGTTCCAAATTCTAGGCATCCCGGGGACACGGAAAGGCCCTGTAGGTCCCCGACCCTCTTGATAGATCCGAGCGCCATCAGGAGTGCTGTCTTCATCGTAAAATGAGGAAGAGAGGCATCTCCGAGGGGCTCAAACGGGGCCATAGCCAGGCCCTGTAGGACCATATTAAGATCCCAAGAGGGTACAGGGCGCGGTCGAGGTGGATTCACCCTCCTCGCACCCATAAACCTGATGATCAGGTCGTGCCGACCAAGAGACTTACCCTCCACGAGATCGTGATGAGCGGCAATAGCGGCTACATACACTTTCAAGGTGGATGGGGAGAGGTTACTCTCTAGTCTCTGCTGTAAGAAGGCCAGCACTGACCCGATCGGGCAATTCCGCGGGTTCTCTCCAAGGGAGGAACACCAAGACGAGAAGAGACGCCACTTGTAGGCGTACAAACGCCGCGTGGCGGGGGCTCTAGCCTGCATGACCGTCTCTTGGACTGCCAGAGGCAAGCCACTTAAACTCTCCTTGTCCCGTCCAGGGACCATGCATGGAGATTCCAGAGGCCCGGATTGGGGTGCCAAACCGTGCCCTTCCCCTGCGAAAGAAGGTCCTTCGAGAGGGGAATCGGCCAGGGGGGAGCTATCATCAGAGATATGAGGTCTGGGAACCAAGGCTGGTTGGGCCAGTACGGCGCAACTAACAAGACTTGGTGCTCCTCTACCCTGACCTTGCACAGAGTCTGTGCAAGGAGGCTCACTGGGGGGAAGGCGTACTTCCTCTTGTCTTGCGGCCAGCTGTATGCTAAGGCGTCCGTGCCGAGGGTGCCCTCGGTCAGGGAGAACCAAAGCGGGCAATGGGTGGAGTCCGGGGAGGCAAACAGGTCTACCTGAGCCTGCCCGAACCGCTCCCATAAGAGCTGGACTACGCGGGGATGGAGTCGCCATTCTCCACGGGGAGTCCCCTGACAAGAGAGCGCATCGGCTGTCTAATTCAGGTTCCCTGTGATGTACTTGGCTCGCAGGGATTTGGTCACCTGCTGACTCCATTGGAGGAGGCGTCGGGCTAGTTGCGACATCTGTCGTGAGCGTATGCCGCCCTGATGGTTGATGTACGCCACGGCAGACGTGCTGTCCGACCGGACTAGCACGTGTCTGTCTTGCACTAGGGGCCGTAGCCTCCTCAGTGCTAGATGAACTGCCAGCAACTCTAGGCAATTTATGTGCCATCGCAACCGGGGGCCCGTCCACCGCCCTGCTACTGCGTGCCCGTTGCACACTGCCCCCCATCCCTGCAGGGAGGGGTCTGTCGTAACTACGACGCGCCTCGAAACCTGCCCGAGCGAAACTTCCGCTCGTAAGAAGGACAACTTTGCCCAAGGGATGAGGGTACGACGGCACAGGGGCGTGATCGTAATCCGCCTGGTGCCGCGGTGCCACGCCGTCCTCGGAACCCGACTCTGAAGCCAGTGCTGTAGCGGTCGCATGTGCATCAACCCAAGCGGGATTACCCGGCTGAGGATGCCATGTGCCCCAGGTGCCTCTGACCTGTGTAAGGCAGCGTAGCACCGACTGTGCACGCTCGGTAGTGAGCTGCGCCGACATGCGGACAGAGTCTAGTTCCATCCCGAGATACGAGATGCTCTGCGCTGGGGAGAGCTTGCTCTTCTCTCGGTTGACCTGGAGGCCCAGACGGTCTAGGTGCCCGAGCACAAGATCCCTTTGCGTACTCAACACATCTCGCGAGTGTGCCAAAATAAGCCAGTCAGTTGAGTATACGCACGCCCTGTTCCCTGAGGGGAGCTAGGGCGGCCTCGGCGAGTTTCGTAAAAACCCGCGGAGACAGGGCCAGACCGAAGGGCAGGACCCTGTACTGATACGCCTTCCCCTCGAACGCGAACCGTAGAAACGGTCGGTATCGAGGAAGAATGGAGACGTGAAAGTACGCGTCCTTCAGGTCGATTGCCACGAACCAATCTTGGTGTCGAACTGACTCCAAGATGCGCTTCTGAGTCAGCATCCGGAACGGTAGCTTGTGCAGGTACCTGTTCAGGACGCGTAGATCCAGAATAGGGCGCAGCCCTCCTCCTTTTTTGGGGACGATGAAGTACGGGCTGTAGAACCCGGAGGACATCTCGGTTATGGGGACGGGCTCGATCGCGCGTTTCACCAGCAGGGCGGCGACCTCTCTCCGAAGCACGGGGGCATTCTCTCCTCGTACTGAGGAGAACAGAATGCCCCGGAATTTCGGGGGGCGCTTGGCGAACTGGATCGCATAACCGAGACGGATCGTTCGGTCCAACCACCGTGAAGGGCTGGTATGCGTCTGCCACGCAGCCAAGAACCTTGCCAACGGTGTTAGAGGAACGATCTCCTTCACCGTCCCTGGAAGAGGTGGTTCGGTGGGTGGCAGAGCGGTCACCTCGCACCGGGACGGATCCCTGGGAGGTTGACGGCTCTGCGGACTTACCTGTCTGATGGCGCTGGTCGACGCAACGTCGCGTGGAGGTTGAAGTCGTCCGCGCCGTCCACCCTCGCCACTGCGCGCCGAAGGGTGCTGTGGGAGAGGAAAACCCAGGGAAAACAACTCTCTTAACGAGGAAGTGGGCGCCGGGCCCTGAAAAGGTCTGCGCAAGGTTCAACCACAGATGCCTCTCTTGGGCCACCATAGTGGACATCGACCGACCTAATGCGCCTGCCGTGGCCTTCGTCGCTCGCAGTGCGAGGTCGGTGGCAGTACGCAACTCACTCATGCGAGTGGGATCGGGCTTCCCTTCATCCAAATCCTTCAGGACTTTAGCCTGAAAGACCTGGAGAATCGCCATGGCGTGGAGGGCGGAGGCGGCCTGTCCAGCGGCGTTGTAAGCTTTCGACACCAGGGTCGAAGAGAGCTTACACGCCCTAGATGGGAGTCTAGGTCGACCCCTCCAGGTGGCAGCCGTCTGCGGGCAGAGGTGCACCCCTACAGCACGCTCCACCTGGGGGATGTCGACGTAGCCTCGGGCCGCCCCGCCGTCCAGGGAAGTCACAGCCGCCGAGCCCACGAGTGTAGAACGCGCCAAGAAGGGTGCATTCCACGACCTCGTGAGCTCCTCATGCACTTCCGGGAAGAACGGCACCGGGGTGGTTCGCGGTTTTTGGCCGCGACCCGTACCAAGGTACCATTCATCAAGCCGCGAGCGTTTCGGGGAGGGCGGGTTAACGCACTGCAACCCGATGCTCACGGCTGCCCGGGCAAGCATGGCCGACATCTCCGGGTCGGTCCCATCACGAGCTCTACCGCCCCTGGACAGGAGCTCGGAGAGATCGTCCCCGTCTGATGCCAGTAGGCAGCTGTCCGATGCTGCGACAGAGATTGTTGAGCGAACTGGGGTATGGGCGGTTCGCCGAGCCGGAGCAACATCCATAGCAGTCCCCATATCACCCCCGCTGCTCGTCGAGGCGGTCGACTTCGCCGAAGCGGCAGCCGAACTCGCCTGAGAAGCGAGCGGGTTGGCGGCAACAGTTCCGAAGAACGTCGCCAGCCGTGACCGCAACACCTTGATAGACATGTCCTCGCAGACAGGACATGTCTTATCACTGAAACCTGCTTCAGCATCCTTGACGCCCAAACATGTGACGCAGGTTTCATGGCCGTCTGACTCGGGAATGAGTCTGCCGCACCCAAGGACACAGCTGCAAAACATGCACAGCAGCTGGAGAAATATGCTCTTTTAGAAATAAGGCTCTGTGGGAATTTGCCCGGAAGTCGAAGGGAAGGCCGTCTTCACACCAGGGGATCCGCTGCTTCCACGTCGCGCCGGCAGGAGAAGAAAGACTCTCTCGAAGAAAATAAATTTGACACATATAGTGCAAAACAGTTCCGAAGAACAAAAGGTGAGTGAATGACCGCCGCCATCTTCCTTTTATACCCGTATGTACGGGGCGGAGAATGGCGTGGGCGGGCCATTCGCCAATCCTATAGGCGTTTAGAAATTCCTCTCGGAGATGATAGGTTCTCAAGATCAAACCCCAGTCGTCTCTCAACACAACGTCGAGAGACCGACTGAAGGGGAATAGACTTGTTTAGCTGTGCATTCACAACCTGAGCACTGCGCTGCTTTACATCAACTGCACTTCTATTTCTAATTTATTTTTATTTGCTCTTATTCATTTTATATATACAGTCACATTTATTTATCAATTTTATTGCTGTTTTATTGTTTCTTAAAATCTAAAGTTTTTGTGATCTTAAATCATTTGCATTTTAAAGATAAGAATTATTTTATGTAAAGCACTTTAATTGCACTTGTGTATGAAATGTGCTATATAAATAAACTTGCCTTGCCTTGCCTATTGGGACATTATGACACTGATTGACTATCATAGCAAGTGGCCAGAAGTTGCCTTCACTTCTTCATTCACAAGTAAAATTGTGCTAAACATCTTGACATCAGTTTTCAGCAGATTTGGAAATCCTCACTACGTTGTATCTGACAATTAATGTCAATGCAAGTCAGTTGAGTTTTCTGCATTTGGTTCGATCCCAGAAGCCACCACCAGTGTGTCCTTGAGCCAGACACTTTACTCCATGTTGCTCCAGGGGGATTGTCCCTGTAATAAGTGCACTGTAAGTCGCTTTGGATAAAAGCGTCTGCCAAATGACTAAATGAATAAATGAGATGATAATGCTTTTTTCTTAATTTTCAGCCAACGTTTTAATGTCCTCACTTTCAGCCAAATAGGATCTCATCAAAAATTGTATTAAGGGATTTTGAAGTACTTGTGCTGAAGGCAGTCAAACTATAGTCACATTCCTAGTTGCTGTGATCACAGTTGCTATTTCATCCAACAGTTTTGAAAAAAAAACTGAGCAACTAACGATCATCAGACTAAATAGGAACAGTAATCTGTATAATAAAATGATATAAAATACTCATTGAGAATGAGAGGGTCAATATGTTTCTTTGTGAAAATTAGTGATGGCCCTTGAGTTTTGAAAACTGATATGAAGAACTACACTGACCAAAATTCAACGTTACGCTTTTGTTTTTCCCCCGATTCTTCATGAACTTAACTCAAAGATCTAAGACTAAATAAAGAAAAGGTAATTGCACGCTCCCTCAAAACTTGCGACATCTGTGGCATTGTGTTGTGTGATAAAACTGCATATTTCAGAGTGGCCTTTTATTATGCCTAGCATTAAACTCACCTGTGCAATAATCATGCCATCTAATCAGCATCTTGATATGCCACAACTCTGAGGTAAATGGATTATCTCGGGCAAAGGAGATAAGCTCACCAACACAGTTTTAGACAGATTTGTGAACAATATTTGAGAGAAATAAGCTTTTGAGTTCAGCTCATGAAAAATGGTGGCAAAAACAAAAGTGTTGCGTTTATAATTTTGGTCAGTAAATATTGAAGAAAATAGTTATACTCTTTGTGGAATTTCCAGCCTGAAAAGCCACGAAAAACTGAAAATAAAATTAATAGAAAGAGTTTGTTTCTAAATTGTGTGCTCAGCAGTGTTGTGCAAGTTAGTTCCAAACTGTAATACATTACAGATTACTTGTTACTGTTATTTAAAAGTAATCCCTTGCCTCACAATATTACTGTCTCAGAATTGAAATGCGTTACATGACTCCTGTATTACTTTTGAGTTACTTTCACCAAAATAACTACAGAGTAAGTAGAAATGTAGCTTCAGCGCTAGTTCTGCCAGGAAGAATCAATCTTGTATCACTCATTGCCAATCAACACCCAACCAATCACCTTCCGACATGAAACATAAAAGATCGCCACTTACCCCTTCCTATGTCCGCAGTCGGAGCTATGTGATTCCAACGTGATTCGCACGCTCGTTCAGCAGTTACGCAGGATGTTACACACATGAATTTATGCGTACACGGCTATTGCTAATTCATGCTAAGCTACTCTGACGCGATTCTTCCAGCTCATACAGCAACTTGCTTTACAAGACGTTTGGGATTCAGTTAATTCTGGTTGTTTAACACACTCGTCGCTCAAACCTCTACTGTGCACGGCAGGCATTTCATCAACAACCGGTCGAAGCTCTCAAAGGCATCTCTGGAATTATATACAAGCTTCAGCGATACGTAGTGTTTACTTGAAACAACTATGCAGCGTTTGTACCTTAAGCTATCACCAATTTCCTTTGATTCGAAGCATGCATAAGACGCAATAATCATGTACGAGTTTTTTACGCATTTTAACGCGTGTGCTGGTATGTTTGCTTAAATACATCTTAGATGCGACGGCATCACAAATGTTCTGGCGTGTATAGCGCATGTTTACATCGGAACAGCTGAGCAGCAAGGAGACGTAAATCCTCACACGTGTTTTACCAACTAATACAGGAAACAGGTAAGGTATTCTTGCTTCTGTTGCTTAATGGCATTTTGTCTTGTCCTCGTCATCATGGCACGTTGAATAATGCTTCAATGCATTAAACTGTGGTGTTCAAATATGACAGCGGATTAATAGCATGATACGGGAAAACTACGTTTACTTCAGCGGCCACAGGCCTACTTTCGCCATCAAAACTCCTTCACAAATTATAGCTGGTTCAAAAACTCTCCCGTACGAATCATCTGCCGGACTTCTACAGCTGAGCATATTACTTCCACTTTAAAACACTTGCACCGGGTCCGGTGAAATCTCGAATTAAATTTAAAGCCTCCTGTCTACAAAGCGTTAAACAGCCACGGCTCCTCCCTACTAGAACTCCATCAATCCCAACTTCCACTTGCACTCTCAGATCATCTTCTGCATCTAATCTTATTCTTCCTCGAACATGCACAGCTATGGATTCTCGAGCTCCAGTCACACAGCTCCCCACTTTTGGAATTCAATACCGCAGGATGCGAAGTAGAAACATTTAAGGTTGTAAATCTCGTTTAAACATATTTAGGCTGGTTTTTCTGTGATTTCATTTGCCTGCTTATTCCATGTTTATATCTAGCTCGTATTATTGTTGTATTTGATGACCGTTGTGACTATTTGTGTACGGTCTCAAGTGTCAGTAAGGCGCCTGTAAATAAAAATGTAGTAGTAGTAGTAGTATTTTCACGGTTCAAGTAGAGCGGTCAGTGATTAGATTCTGTGGTTGACTTTTTCCAAAAAATCCACGCATGAGCAGCATGCATTTTCACGGTTAAACGAATATATTTACATTTTGTCGTAGGAGCAAAGATTGGTTTCAGCAGTTGCGCATTTGCGTTCGCTGCTCCATCTGTTCTAGTCTCGTCACGATATTTGGTGATTCAGTATTTTGCTTTTTTTTTTTTTTTTTTTCAGTCGTTGCGAAGACAGAAATAACGAACTTATCGTTGTTCGACGTAATACAATCTGTATACATGATTCGATGTCAAGGTGCTGGAATTCCACATGCCATGTCGCCTAGGTAACCAAAACACCTAGGCAAAAAAGAAAATATAACTCTGCAGTTGCGGTAGCTAGACTCACGCCATATAGGAAGTTACCTGGCTCTAGACACAGGCTATATGAACTCCATGCAGCCGGAATGAGTTCAATCACTATAGGAACCTAAGTGAACGAGTGGCGTGCCTTAATCGGCGTCATACACAAAGGAACAGAAAGACAAGCAAACTCTTCACAACAAGCTGCTTTGTCTAGTGCTCTTGTAAAAACCGTATCACACTCATGAGATCACGCAACACAACGAGAGGGATTCAACCTAATACGCTACGGGGCTGTCTGGTGCAAATGATATTAACACACCTCTCGTTTTAGGTCAGTCAACAACAAGATCCTTGTCTCTGTCCAAAGCGGATCGAGGATGCCTTCAAGATCAATCATGATTCTCTTCCTGATGGCAGGAGTTGGTACTCGCTAAAAATGGGAAGTCCGGAATCTGTACCGACATGCTTCTCATTATAGCCTGCCACATAAAGCCCGTATGGTCTCACATTGTTTTATTCCATCGTTTATCATGGCTTATTCGCAGTCAAGAGTCAATCGTCTTTCGTTGGAAAGAAGTTCCAAACCAGGCCATGATCCAGTAACGATTAAGACTTTCAAGAGCGGAGTACGAACCTTAAACATTAAGGGCATTCCATGCATGACGTCGTATACCAACAGCATTAATTCAAGAATCATGATGAACTTAAGTATATTTAACCCCATCTATACACTCGTAACCTAAAGCTAAGTACTCATGACAGGATTTCAGCGCGACATTCTCGTCGTTATTCCTTGATGAAATTAATTCACACATTCGGTTAAATACCCTCTGAGTTTTGGGAAAATGAAAGCATAAGTTAAACCCTGAAGGATCAGCAACTCAAGTCACAATATACATTTTCAAGGATATACCGCTGGCGTTGTTTATTTGCCACATATACACTGCAAAACACTCTTCTACTTAAGTATCACGGTAATATGAAGCTTCACCACGATCTGAAAATACTTTGGGATCGGAGCAACTACGAAGCTGCAGAGTGAGGATTTCAACAAAGCTGGTGCGCAGATGTTTGTCATCTGCATTTAAACCCTACATAAGACCCGATTCCAAAATCATCATGGAAGTCCAACAAGCTCTTTCAAGTCAAGATCAAGGATCGGAGCAGCCACAACCGGGCTGAACGCGGAATTCTAATGGAAAACCTCATAACAGCTCAACAAGCCTCATCCGGTCAAGATCCAGGCGTCAGCTCGATGTGCGCCCCTCCTGTATACCGACACTCCTTCAGGATCAGAGCAAGTACTACCGCAGTCGAACGCGGAAGTCCAATGGGAACCATTAAATGGACAGGTAGATGGTCATCCTCTGCTTATGAGTCTTAATAAGACCGGACTCCTCTACCATCACGGCAGCTCAACGAGCCTATCCGTCTAATATCCAGGTAAATCTTGCAAATACTGGTGGTGGTGTGTCACGGCCTACCAAGGCCTGTTCAGTATCGTGGCCTAACAAGGCCTGTTCAGTGTTGTGGCCCATTAGGGCTGCGTTTCTATGTTGTGTCCCATCGTGGCCTTGTCAGTGTTGTGGCCTAGCAGGCCTTCCGTCACTGGGGCCTTTAGTCGGCCTTGTCAGTGGTTGTGGCCCGTCGGGGCCTTGTCAAAAAGAAGGGGCTGGATGTACCTCATAATGTCGTGGCCTTCCGGGGTCTTGTCAGTGTTGTGGCCCAGCGGGCCTCGTCTCAGTGTTGTGCCCTATTAGGGCTGCGTTTCTATGTTGTGGCCCATCGTGGCCTTGTCAGTGTTGTGGCCTAGCAGGCCTTCTGTCACTGGGGCCTCTAGTCGGCCTTGTCAGTGGTTGTGGCCCGTCGGGGCCTTGTCAAAAAGAAGGGGCTGGATGGACCTCATAATGTCGTGGCCTTTCGGGGTCTTGTCAGTGTTGTGGCCCAGCGGGCCTCGTCTCAGTGTTGTGCCCTATTAGGGCTGCGTTTTTATGTTGTGGCCCATCGTGGCCTTGTCAGTGGTTGCTGCCCATCGGGGCCTTGTCTCAAGTGTCGTGCCTTCCGGGCTATGTATCAGAGTTGTGGCCCATCAAAGCCTCGTCAGTGTTGAGGCCTATCGGGACCTCTGTCACTGGGGCCCCTCGTCAGCCTCGTCAGTGCTGTGGCCCATCGAGGCCTCGTGTATATGTTGTGGCCTATCGGGCCCCGTCTCAGTGTTACTCACGACCAGCGACCGGTAAATTGTTTTATCACTAACATTTGCAATTAATATCGTTCTGCTAGAGACTCCAACCAGCAGGTGAGTAGAAATCATTTCTTTTGGGAGGGTAGGCCCCGCTCCAGAGGTAAGCCCACGATCATTCTCTGGGGTTGGCTACGCCCCCGCCTTACCATCTCAAGGCAGGAAGTGGAGGACTTCTTGGCCCTCTGGATGCGAGCCACGGACAGGGCCTACTCCAAAGAACTGTTACCATCTTATTATATCTATATATATTCTGTCTATCAGCTGTCAAATAAATGTTGTATACTCAACTTTGGCCTCCGACTCTTTCTGGTAGAAATGTAGCTTCAGCGCTAGTTCTGCCAGGAAGACTCAATCTTGTATCACTCATTGCCAATCAACACCCAACCAATCACCTTCCGACATGAAACATAAAAGATCGCCACTTACCCCTTCCTATGTCCGCAGTCGGAGCTACGTGATTCGCCCCCCATCCTCCCCACCACCACCAGGAGGTCCCTGTCAATATAACCCCAAGGGGGTTGGCTACGCCCCCGCCTTACCATCTCAAGGCGGGAAGTGGAGGACTTCTTGGCCCTCTGGATGCGAGCCACGGACAGGGCCTACTCCAAAGAACTGTTACCATCTTATTATATCCATATCTATTCTGTCTATCAGCTGTCAAATAAATGTTGTATACTCAACTTTGGCCTCCGAGTCTTTCTGGTAGAACATAACATTCTAAAAAAAATCTTTGTATTTTTGTATTTTCAAAATACAACATACATTTTGACATCAATCGCTGTATTAGACTGCTGATTTTATTAATTAACTAGGCTGTACAAAAAATACAGAAGATGCTAAGATTAAACGCATTTAAATAAAAACATTTTTAAAGGTATTTAAGTATAAAATAGTCCCTTCCCATCACTGAACTAGATTATATAGAATTCTAGCTAGGCATCATGTAAACTGCTGTTCACAGGGATCTTGCAAACTAGCTTCCTGAAAGCAGACCAATGGCCCCTCAAAACATGCCCAAAGGGAATGAAAACATGCCAAATTATTTTCTGGTGTCAAATCAAAGTTAAGTACTGCCAAAAGACGTTTCTATAGCTGTATTTGCTTATCTGAATGGTTTCCTAGGTATTGTATATATTTTTTGTTCTGTTGAACTCAAAAGATGTTTTGGGGGGATTTACGAAAGCAAAAACATCTGAGTCACCTTTGACTACCATTTTCTGCTATGGTAGTCAATGATGACAAAGAACTCTCAGTTCCTATTCTACCAAATATATTTGTGTAAACCGAACAAAGACATTTATACAGGTTTGGAACAACTATGCATGGATAAGCTAAACAAACATTCAGTTTACTGAAACTTGGGCGATTCATCAAAGAGTATAACACAGAATTTAAGCATCTGTCACTGTTACTGACTGTTTGGCTACACTGACATGAACAAAGTTTGTTGGCGGAGGCAGTCCACTACAGGGGAAAATAAAAACCACTCATTAATGTCGATGTACGGTGATCCGTCAGACGATGTTGCAGTATAAATCAGGAAAACAAGTGACTCATTGTTAACATGTAGTATCATGGGTAGTGTGTTTTTTAATTTTTTTCCTGTCTTCACCACAGAGACAAAAAAATATATAAATGGAAAAAAGCTTTTTGTTCACTTGTATTACAGTATGTGACAGTTCAGTTCAGTAATAATATGACTGCAAGTCTGCGTGATAAACCTATGAACCTAATGCATATTATAGCTTTGTGTCGTAGTAAGTAAATTTTGACTGTATTATTTGTGTCCCCTTCAAAAATTGCTCTTCAAATATTTTATGTATATTATCCCCCCCTAATGTTAAATGAAATTGACCCCCATGCCCAGGGGGAATTATAAGGACTTGTTATGTCAGCGTCCCACGGTTGGTACATTTCAACCGCTTTTTCGTTTAATTGCTAATGTTCTTTGCCAAAACATGAAAGAACCCTGACAAATTATATATCCTTGGAAAGCTCTAAGTCTCTTTCAAATCTGTTGTCCGTTTTTCAATAGGACTAACTGAGTAAAAGTGTTCATTTAAAAGTCACCTGTACCTGTACCGGTGTGCCTAAAGAGTTTTTACAAAGAACAAACTGTAATATTCCTATCAAAAACTAAATAAATATTGACAAACTATATATCACTGGAAATCTCTCAGTCGATTTTGTGATATGTCAAGAGTACCGTAAAGAACAAGAGAACTTAGTGAGAGTTACTTAAGAAAATGTTAAGGACCTACAGGCAGCCTAAAGTGTTAATATATCGTAAAAACCATATATCCTATACAAACCTATTTTTGTTTGATGACAATCTATGTATAGTTGGAAAGGTCGAAGTCTCTTGTTTTCAATTCCTTTGTCTGTTTTTCGATGAAAAAAATGTAGAAAAAGTGTCAAAATTGACAAAATCTATAAACCTTGAAAATATAAAAGAACCCTGACAAACTATATATCATTGGACAGCTCTAAGTATCTAGTTTTCAAATCTGTAGCCAATTTTGCAATAAGACAAATGCTGTAGAGTGTTAGTTGAAATGCCACCTGTACGACCAGTGAGCCAAATTTGCTATAAACAAATCAAAAAATGAATTTTATACAAAACTACAAACCTTGACAAACCATACGTCACTAAATATATATAAGAACCCTGACAAACTATATATCCTTGCAAACTCTAAGTCTCTAGTATTCAAATCCGTGTTCCATTTTGCATTAGGATAAACATAACATAAGTCTCGGTTACGTTTGTAACCTCAGTTCCCTGATGGAGGGAACAAGACGTTGTGTCAAGCCGATAGATGGGGTTCGCCCTTGAGAACTTACCAACTCTGACGACTATAGAAGAGGCCAATGAAATTTGGCTAATGAAATTTGCATGCCGGTCTCTGCCCCTGGATATCCGGTAACAAGGGAAGACGGCGTCCAGCATTCATTAACCTTTTGTTCTAAAGAGCGGAGAGCCTCTCACGAATACAGCAGAGGACTATAAGTGTTGTGGTATAAGGGACGCAACATCTCGTTCCCTCCATCAGGAAAACTGAGGTTACAGTCGTAACCGAGACAATCCCTTTCTGCCACGCAGGATGTGGGCTGACACCGGGTTTACACGAAGGTTGTAAAACCTTGCGAAGGAGTTGGGCGTAGCCCAACCCGCAGCTCTACAAATGTCTGCCAGAGAGGCGCCAGTCGTGAGTAAGTGGGCGCCAGGCCCTGAAAAAGGCCCGGTTTCAGTGACGAGCCAGGAACCGTCCCGTACCAACTGATCAGAGACTGAAAATATGAAGTCTGAAGTCTGGATACTTGAGGCAGGGTTATCAGACGCTTCTCAAACAAAACTCTCCTCTTCATACGCATTGTGCCGTGCGATTGACGTCATTTGCGCTCGTCTAGGAAACCTATATACTTCCGGCTAGTATAAAACTGTTTAGTGTACCATTTGGGAAGATACCACCCTTCTTAAATTCATACACTACATGGTTGAGTGCATAATGTATAGTTTGTTATTTGGAACACAGCTAGCGTCTCTACAGACCACACCCCCCTGTACCAGTGCTCTCCACAAGCCACTCACGTACTCATTCACCCGATTACTGATTGCATAAATATTTTTATTAAACATTATAAACGTAAAAAAATACAAGTGACAAACATTTACTTTTGTTCTCCTTATTAAAAACGAATGCAAAACGAAACACAAGCACAATTAGGCACAAGCTTATTGTATATTTATTTATATGTAAATTCTGCCCTACATTCCTTTTCAAGAAAATGCCAAGCAAGGATGTCACATCAATAAGGTGGTTTAGGAAGGCCCTGTTTTGTTTAACAGTTTCATTATGTTTAGCCACTTGAATGTGAGCACCTTCATTGATTGCATGCTCAACCCTGATCCTGCCCATGCAACTTAATCTTGCACATGCACTCACATGTTCATTGCTATTTTCATGCCTTTTATATGCCCTGTCAAAGTTTGACAGATCTCCAAACCCCAATTTTAACCAAACAACACATCCATGAGATGGTTTCATCAAGAGACATGGCCAGCAGTACATTTTCTTTTTCACAGCACTTCCAGTCAGCCAGCTAACTTTGTCATACCAGGAGAGCTGAAAAGACCTGTAACTTTTCCCTATCTTTTGCACTAAATCAATCTTAGGTGTTGATCTGCCCTGCTGTTTAATTCTAAGTTTCTCCTCGTAAGGAAGAATTTCTAATGGCTTTGCCAAAATCAGGTCGACAATATTAGCCAGTCTGCCATCGTGTGCAGTTTGCTAGCTTGCTAGTTCAGACTATATGAATTAATGAACAAATGATCTAATATATATATATATATATATATATATATATTTAACTCAACGGGAGGAAATGTGGGAATTATGTTAAACTGAAACAAGGAATGTGGTGTGAAAATGTGTGAAATATACGATGAAGGTTGCAGCAGTTTGTCTTTCGACTACACATGCAAAATCCTCTATGGGACTGAGTTGGAAATGGAGACACAGAGTGATACGCGTCATAATCTGAAGACCACGCCCACGCCCACACCAACCGTCTCTTTGCATTGCGAGAAGCTGCCGCCTCCTTGTCATTTATGATTTATAAAAAAAAAAATGTCTAAAAGCTGATAGGTGACAATGTGTATAGCAAAGAAGCTAAAAAAAACAAGATATACGTTTTTATAAGCTGTCGACCCCAAAAAACGAGCGTTTTAGGACATAAAAGTGGATTAAAAAGAGATGACAGACCCTCCAATCATCACGCAGACGCTCGGAATCCGGGCCAGCCCACTCCTCCATTCATCCCAGAGACGCTGAGCGTCCATGGGCGGGACATAATCGCAGCATTATCCAATGAAAGTCTTGTTTCTAAGCACTGAAAAAAACTGTTTAAAGCAGCCCCATTGAAGTCAATGGACGCTGGGCTTCAACATAGTAATGCACTGTACACTACGGGAATGAATGAGAAGGAAATCGAGTCACCCGACCGAAGTAGCTGATTCTGAACGAAATTGTTTTCGTTCGAGATGAACGTGTTTAATGCATTTTTAGTCAAAAAAATGTTAACATAATAGTACATATATTTGACCATTCATTTTTTGACAATTATACATTGCAGTCTTAAAGAAATCGCGTCTGAATCACATTCATCCACAGTTTCTGTCACATATAACACTGAAGATGTTGATCCCTCGGAGGAGCCTTCCTGCAGTTTTCAAGGACGTCGTAAAAGGAAATCAAATGTTTTGGCAGAGCAGAATGCTAAGTGTAGTGAAGCAGACAAGGTATGTGTGGATATTGTACAGATATGATATTTTTTGCAAAATCATTAATATTGACTAATATTGACAAAGATTGAAATCAATAGTAAATGAACAGTAAATTAAATCAAAGTTTAATGCTTCTAATCTTAAAAAAAAACTTGAGCCTGGGTTTTACACGTTTCTAAGATCTGATATTTGGTATTTAGCCAAGATTTCCAGATTTTTACATATTATTGTCATAATGCATCAAGTTTTATCTTGTGATTTAGAAAATGGAATCGAACAAAGTGTGCGACAACAAGTGCATAAAATGCAACATTGCCATTGGTGTAGCTACAAAGGTTTGCAAGTTATGTGGAGAGGCACAACCAATGAAACGAAAGCTTCAGAAAAAGATAAAAAAATAAGATGAAGCCTCGGCCAGTGCTCCGATGGAGAACGGGAATTTAAACAATCTATTTGATGAAACAAATCTCCTGGTAAGACAGAAAGTCGTCTGGATCCTATAGATTTTTTTACATAAAAAAGTCCCAAACTAGTTTTCTACTCAAGATTATTTGATGATTTAGTCTTGTTTGACTCTTTTAGCTTCACAAGTGGCAGCTGCTGGGTATGTACCCGCTTTTTCTTCTGGGGGGAAAGAGACGGTCTAAGACAGTGACCCAGTGCATGTGTCCAATCAAATTTAAACATCCCCAAAATAAGGAGGCACAGGACATTATGCGGTAGATTTTTGTTGGGCTGATAAATTGTAAAGCTAATTGAATATTATCTGCACAAAGGATATGCTAACTTTGGGTGTTTTAAATGATCAACACTTGCATTATTTTTTTCATTGTTAGCTCAACAAATCGCCTTCGAGCCAATTGTTACCAAAGGTCCGGCCCAGCCACCAGCCCCCCAGCTACAACTTATCCAGCCTCAGAGGGCCCTTCAACCTGTGATCCCGTCTTTGATCGCACAGCAAGTACCTGTCTTTCAGTCTTTAGTCCAGCCACTGGCCACCCAACTACCAGTCACCCAGTCTGTCTGCTCTACACATCCCACTATCACAGGTAATTTTTTCACAAAAAAAAAATTATGACATGATAATTAACATGATTTTTTTATGTTAAAGGGGCTCATTTTGGACAGATCTGCGCTATGTTATATTAACTGTATATAGTGACTTGTGGTATTGTTTTGGGATCTGTCATTTAATAATGGAGATGGTGGTCTAGTGGGTTAAACCACTGAACTGGTAAATCAAAGGTTGCTGGTTCGATCCCAGCAGCCACCACCAGTGTGTCCTTGAGCAAGTCACTTTACTCCATGTTGCTCCAGGGGGATAAGTGCACTGTAAGTCGCTTTGGATAAAAGCGTCTGCCAAATGACTAAAAATGTAAATGTAAAAAAAATTTAATAAGAGGCAGGGTGGACACCTCATATCTCCAAATTCAATGTTTCAATGTACATCAATCACGTTCCGCAAACGGTCGAGTGCAAGGTAAGCAGTGATCTATGCTGTTTGGTAAATGTTATCAAATTAGCTCCAGCTGGTTGCAAAATCTATGTCACATTTGTGATGTATACATGGAATAGCTACGTTCACACAGCAGGCCTTAATGCTCAATTCAGATTAATCACACTTTTTATTTTATTTGGCTGTTAACTTTTTTTAATCTAATTTATTCTGATGTGAACTGGTCACAAGCTCGGGCTGGCCGAAGGGCTCCACTGTCATTGTGAAACACATAAAATAACAACCGTGAAATAAATAATATACATTGACATATTGAGAGATGAGATGATATAATATTTGATAGACAGTCATCTGTTTAAATATATGCTTGGCCTATATGTCCTCCCTGCTTGTCTTCATGTCCCAAACACAGCTTTTGAACGCTAGAGAAATTGCCTCCAGGAGGCGGGTCCATGCACCATAATCAGCCTTTTACTGACTCAAGAAATCATGACATGACATTTAATTTAACCATGTGAAGCGGAGATGGGTGATTCATTTATTGCCCCTAAGCAATTGTGATTGCGATTACAGATGTTGAATGCTGAATTTGCACTTCTTTTGAGAGATGTTCAGTTAGTGAGAAAATGGCTATCAAACAAATTTTTAGACCGTTTCTTCCAATGTGCGTGCCTGACCCCCAGTTAACTTCTGGTTTGTGTTTGGCTAGTGTCTAATAACAGTACTATTTATGTTTTATTTAATTCATGTTAATATTAATTTGTTTTCGTTTAACTGTATATTCATTTTTTAAAATAAATAATGTATTGAATTTTGTTGCATATTCATTTTATTAAATGATGTTTTATAAACAAAGTTCGGGAGGAGCCGGTGCATTTAATCAAACCCAGCTGGTTCGCAATCAGTAATCATGGCTTCCACCCTACCTGCTAAGCGAGCCAGCCCATAAATAAGCAAGACCTCTTACCTGCGACATCTCTTCTGTTTCTAACATGTCTGAGACCCACGAATCCGTCGCTAACGACAGCCCAATCCAGCAAGATACTCCGGCCCCTTCGAGCGCTCGTCAGCGTTCCATCCTCAGCCCGGAAGCTACATCCCAACCTGCAGAGCAAGAACGAGGCCGCCAGCAAAGCCGACCGACTCGTCAAGCCTCCAAACGCAACCGCTCTTCCGTACAGAGCCAGGTTAGGCTCCCTTCCTCCTCACCGGCGTCATCATATGCCTCGGCGCACTCAGCAATCCCAGCCATCGGGAAATGGACAGTCGCAGGACTTCGACTCGCACTGTCCAATCGGGATGTGAACTTGAGCAGCCGGCTAAGCAAAGCCGAGCTGTACGACATCTACGTCGCGCTGCAGTCAGAACACCTACCAGCCAGATCTTCCCCGCAACAGGAAGTTGCTAATGAGCCGGTTCAGGCTTTCAGGCCTCCTTCAGCCCGGGCAGGGCCTTCCGCCGCATCAGCAGGGCAAGTCAGGACAACCCCAGCCCGTCGCAGAAGGATTTCGGCCAGTCTGGGCTGCACGCCGCATGAACAGCACGAGCCGCTACATACTTCTCTCCCCGTGGCTTCCCAGGAAACTCGGCCCGCCCCCACCATCTTCAACCACCAACATCCAACGAGCCTGCCTCAGCATGCGGTTCCAGATCGCTTCCAACTTTTTCCCCTCACATCCGCAAGCTCTTGGCCAGCGGCGCCAATGTCATCCACTAACATGAGACCGCCTCCGTTAGCGACACAGGCCCTGGCTCAAAATTTCCCTTACCTCCCCCAGGGCTTCGGCCATCCCGCCTTCCCTCAAGCCCCCGCCCTGGATCGCGAGGCCGCCTCCGTCAGCTGCTCCAGCGGCCGCAATTCCCTCCCTCCTCGCCAAGCCTCAGGCCCGCCCTCAATTTTCATTAGCCTCAGCAGCTCCTATGCCGGTGCCCATCAACGCCCCGGTCCTGGAACCGCCCCCAGTGTCCAGCAAGATCAGGACACAGATTCTAGCAGAAATTCAGGCAGCTAGCGCTGGATGCGGACCTCTATCCAACACCTGTACCTCCATATTCAGAATTGATCTTCATCTAAATCACCCTTTAAAAGCCAGGCTGGACGTTTCACTCGACGCCATCATTCAAGCTGTCTCCCCCAGGACCATACAGCATTATCTCACAGCCTGGAGAAACTATTTCACCACATCTATAATCTCCCCTTCCCAGATTTCTCTCTCCTCTCCATCACATCATTTATCTCCTTCCTAAGTACCATTAAAAATCTTCAAGCAAGCTCAATTAAAGGATACTTGAGCGGAATCCAATTTTTCCATAAATTAATTTTCAATGCCCCTTCCCCAGTCATAGCCAGCTCTCAAGCTTCCATGCTTATAAAAGGCATCCAGAGAACCCGACCCGCCCTCCCAGATGCCAGACAACCCATCACTATAGAAATTTTGAGCCAATGTATTACAACCCTTCGCAGAGGATACCACTCCAAACATACAGCTCGCACGCTAGATGCCATTTTCATTCTGGCTTTCTTTGGATTTCTCCGATGTCCGGAAATCTCCACCACAGCAAATTACGATCCCGCAATTCATCCCAACTTTTCAGATCTATCAGTGCTCGACTCAGAAACAATCTCCTTTTTCATCAAGCAAAGCAAGACAGACCAAGCCAGAAGAGGACATTTTATCTACATCTTCAATCTTCAAACTCCACTCCAGCCATACCAAACCCTCGTAGCCTACCTCCGTTTTAGAAGATCTCAAGTTAAATCACCATCTGAACCGCTCTTCGTAGACGATTCAAACCTACCCGTCACACGATTCTGGTTCCAAAAACACCTGAAGTCAGTTTTGCTCCACTCCGGCATTCCAGCAGACCATTTCTCTAGTCATTCCTTCCGCATTGGACAGCAACTACAGCCTCACAAAAGGGCCTTTCACAACGTCAGATTCAAGCGCTCGGACGCTGGTCATCTGAAGCATTCAAGACTTACATCAGGGCTGACCGTGCCCTCATCAGAGAAGCCCACCGGACACTCATCACCAGACTCATCTAAGTATCAACTAAGAAATCCCCAGCCACCCCCAGTTCGGCCAGAGCCCTGTTTCCCCCCAACGATCCAACACAGCAAAAGCGTTTCATCAGAAGCCTCAGGGGCCAATGCTTTCTATACTCTCCCGCAGCAAACTCATGCTCTGCCGCAGCAGACACCAATTCTACAGAAGCCAGTATCGCAGCAGCGACCGTCCCAGCAGGGCCCCGTGCTTCGTCCCCGTGCTCTGCCGCAGCAGTCACAACCACAATCCAATCCCTCCCAGTCACCTTCCCGAAGCCAGTATCGCCGCAGCGACCGCCCCCGCAGGGGCCCGTGCTTCCTCCCCGTCCACTGCCGCAGCAGTCACAACCACAATCCAATCCCTCCCAGTCACCTTCCCGAAGCCAGTATCGCCGCAGCGACAGCCCCCGCAGGGGCCCGTGCTTCCTCCCCGTCCACTGCCGCAGCAGTCACAACCTTTATCCAATCCCTCCCAGTCACCTTCCCGAAGCCAGTATCGCCGCAGCGACCGCCCCCGCAGGGGCCCGTGCTTCCTCCCGTCCACTGCCGCAGCAGACACAACCTTAATCCAATTCCTCCCAGCCACCTTCCCGAAGCCAGTATCGCCGCAGCGACCGCCCACGCAGGGGCCCCTGCTTCTTCCTTATGCTCTGCCGCAGCAGTCACAACCTCTATCCAATTCCTCCCAGCCATCTTCCCGAAGCCAGTATCGCCGCAGCGATCGCCCCCGCAGAGGCCCGTGCTTCCTCCAGTGCTCTGCCGCAGCAGTCACAACCATTATCCAAATCCTCCCACTCTCCTTCCTTCCCGAAGCCAGTATCGCCGCAGCGACCGCCCCCGCAGGGGCCCGCGCTTCTTCCTAGTGCTCTGCCGCAGCAGTCACAACCTTCCTCAGCCCTTCCCACCCAAGTTTCCCCCCACAGGGGGCTCGTCCTGCCTACACACCCTCTCACACAAAAGAATCAGTTCCCATTTCCAACCCAGCTATTTCAACTCATCAGGCCAGCTATCATCCACGTCACAGCAGGAACTTGCCCCATCAAGAGTGTCATCCCTTGCACCGCAGTTCCATCCGCTCTCGCCGGAGCTCACATCAACTACCCACTCGCACACCACGCAGCCTCTAGCCTCGCCTTTGGGGGGTATGCGCTGTCCGGCTGCTGTCTAGTTCTACGCCTTTGGGGGGTTTGCTCAAAGCCAGCTTTGGGGGGTTTGCCCAAAGCCAGCCCATAAATAAGCAAGACCTCTTACCTGCGACATCTCTTCTGTTTCTAACACCCACCCCACCTCCCCAGCTCCTTCCCTGAACTCCCCTGTTAGCAGAATCCGGGGGGTTTGCTCTGGGTTCGGGCCAGCGAGCTCGGAGCCCGCTCCCCGGACAGCACGCCAAACACGCATATCTTTTACACTTCTGCTAACCGTTTATTATCTGAATAGGTGAACTCGTGAAATAAACAAGTTGTTGAATAGGTCCTGAATATGGTCACATTTAAACAAGCCGTATGGTACATTGACATTGACAAGCTGTTGAGCTTGGTATCGGTGTCTGTAGCCATGTAAAAGTTAATTTTAGTTTCTTTTGATTGTTATCGGTAATAATCTAAGGGCACTCTATTGTTTGTGAATGTGTACCGGAAGTTAAAGGTGACATCATACGACCACTTTCAACAAGCTGGTATGATGTATTATGGTCTTCATAAAATGTCTGGAACATATTTTGCTTATTAACATTTAATGGCTGTATAAACAAAGCCTTTCTTCCCTTCTCAAAAACAGTTCTGCTCACAACAACCTGTTTTAGTGCATGTCTCTTTTAATGATGATGAGTTACAGCGAGAAGGGGGCACGGTGGCTTAGTGGCCTCGTCCGCCTCACACCTCCAGGGTTGGGGGTTCGATTCCCGCTTCCGACCTGTGTGTGTGGAGTTTGCATGTTCTCCCGTGCCTCGGGGGTTTCCTCCGGGTACTCCGGTTTCCTCCCCTGGTCCAAAGACATGCATGGTAGGTTGATTGGCATCTCTGGAAAAAATTGTCCGTAGGGTGTGAGTGCGTGAGTGAATGAGTGAGTGAGTGTGTGTGCCCTGCGATGGGTTGGCACTCCATCAAGGGTGTATCCTGCCTTGATGCCCGATGACTCCGGCACAGGCTCCCCGTGACCCGAGGTAGTTTGGATAAGCGGTAGAAAATGGAATGGAGTTACAGCGAACCCCACCCCCCTTCCATCCAGCTTGTCAACACAGGCGCAGTACTGCCATGGGAATCATTAAGCTAAATTATGTTTCCTGAATTCCTCTGTGGTTAGTTTCGTCTTAAACATCTCAAATCATTTGTCCGGAGACAGACAAATCTGTCACTGCAAACAGCGCCACTGATAAAATCTACGGATTGCACACCTGAAATATCATCAGAATCACGAGGATTTAAGCGCTTGGCGTTGACAGTTATAACGTTAAATGTTAAACACACACCGTGAAAGCATAACTAGTAAGCAGTGAATGATTTTTCAGCCCAAGCACGAATGATTAGAGACGTTTAAAAACGAAACTAACCTGCAGTGTTCGCCCCTGTCCATTAGCAAAACAAACAGCTTGCCGCAGCTAAACGTATTAACGCACACAATGTATTAACATTCATACTGATAAACTCCAAGTTTCTATCTGCACTTATATACAGTAAGTTTAACACTGGCTTTGAATGTTCTATTAAGCCCGTGACTGACGTTGCTCCCTTCGCTATCATATGCTAACGTTATCCTCCTATATACTGTATATGGTACATTTACGTCAATTCAGACTGTTGATAAATATTACTCGCATCGGCAGTTTTGTCTCGTTCAGTCAGTCTCGATCCCTCTTAAGGAACAACTTTGAAGCTAATCCTGCTTGTTCTGTCCCAGGTTGAAAAAGTACTCTGGTTTGAAGTGATTTGCGCAAACGAGCAGGTTTTTACTTTCTGAGGGATTTCCACTAAAAATTATTTAAATCCACTGCTGTCTCCTCCTAGGTTTGGATTCTGTGCAGCGACTACATTGCATGTTGTCCACGAACTTTAGCAATGGTGTCAAGTACACCGCTGTCGCTTGTGAAAACAACAATGGTGGAGCTCGTTGGGTGGAGCTGTGTAGATTGAGGGGCGGTAACATTATAATAAAATCCGCTTTGGACATCACAACCGGAGCGAAATCTGAACGGCTCGATTTCTCACATGCTTGCAAGGAAAGGTACACCAAAACAAACTTACTGGGTTCTTATTTTTCACGTTTTCTGGGTTGCTAGATGCACCAGGGACCCGATTATAGCACTTAAACACAGAAAAAATGGGGTTTTCGTATGATGTCAGCTTCATTGGAGTTGAGTCACAAAAGTTCATTCGGGTCACAAAATTGCACATGCGCAGTAACGTCTGTTTATGTTGTTTAGAAGAAATTGTCTATAATGAGGTAAAAAATTGTAGCCACATGTGTCTGTGTATTTAAAAGGATTCTAAAATCTGGGAGTGTGTGATCCTCAGTCAGTGTCTGATGCCCGGTTTTTCTCAGAAAACGGTCAAAAAGTCGGCAGGTGTCATGGCAAGTCATGTGGTGAAACATAAATCCTTCCGTTAAAGTGGGCTCTTGTGAATAACTATTAATTACTATTAACAAACGCAACCGCTCTTCCGTACAGAGCCAGGTTAGGCTCCCTTCCTCCTCACCGGCGTCATCATATGCCTCGGCGCACTCAGCAATCCCAGCCATCGGGAAATGGACAGTCGCAGGACTTCGACTCGCACTGTCCAATCGGGATGTGAACTTGAGCAGCCGGCTAAGCAAAGCCGAGCTGTACGACATCTACGTCGCGCTGCAGTCAGAACACCTACCAGCCAGATCTTCCCCGCAACAGGAAGTTGCTAATGAGCCGGTTCAGGCTTTCAGGCCTCCTTCAGCCCGGGCAGGGCCTTCCGCCGCATCAGCAGGGCAAGTCAGGACAACCCCAGCCCGTCGCAGAAGGATTTCGGCCAGTCTGGGCTGCACGCCGCATGAACAGCACGAGCCGCTACATACTTCTCTCCCCGTGGCTTCCCAGGAAACTCGGCCCGCCCCCACCATCTTCAACCACCAACATCCAACGAGCCTGCCTCAGCATGCGGTTCCAGATCGCTTCCAACTTTTTCCCCTCACATCCGCAAGCTCTTGGCCAGCGGCGCCAATGTCATCCACTAACATGAGACCGCCTCCGTTAGCGACACAGGCCCTGGCTCAAAATTTCCCTTACCTCCCCCAGGGCTTCGGCCATCCCGCCTTCCCTCAAGCCCCCGCCCTGGATCGCGAGGCCGCCTCCGTCAGCTGCTCCAGCGGCCGCAATTCCCTCCCTCCTCGCCAAGCCTCAGGCCCGCCCTCAATTTTCATTAGCCTCAGCAGCTCCTATGCCGGTGCCCATCAACGCCCCGGTCCTGGAACCGCCCCCAGTGTCCAGCAAGATCAGGACACAGATTCTAGCAGAAATTCAGGCAGCTAGCGCTGGATGCGGACCTCTATCCAACACCTGTACCTCCATATTCAGAATTGATCTTCATCTAAATCACCCTTTAAAAGCCAGGCTGGACGTTTCACTCGACGCCATCATTCAAGCTGTCTCCCCCAGGACCATACAGCATTATCTCACAGCCTGGAGAAACTATTTCACCACATCTATAATCTCCCCTTCCCAGATTTCTCTCTCCTCTCCATCACATCATTTATCTCCTTCCTAAGTACCATTAAAAATCTTCAAGCAAGCTCAATTAAAGGATACTTGAGCGGAATCCAATTTTTCCATAAATTAATTTTCAATGCCCCTTCCCCAGTCATAGCCAGCTCTCAAGCTTCCATGCTTATAAAAGGCATCCAGAGAACCCGACCCGCCCTCCCAGATGCCAGACAACCCATCACTATAGAAATTTTGAGCCAATGTATTACAACCCTTCGCAGAGGATACCACTCCAAACATACAGCTCGCACGCTAGATGCCATTTTCATTCTGGCTTTCTTTGGATTTCTCCGATGTCCGGAAATCTCCACCACAGCAAATTACGATCCCGCAATTCATCCCAACTTTTCAGATCTATCAGTGCTCGACTCAGAAACAATCTCCTTTTTCATCAAGCAAAGCAAGACAGACCAAGCCAGAAGAGGACATTTTATCTACATCTTCAATCTTCAAACTCCACTCCAGCCATACCAAACCCTCGTAGCCTACCTCCGTTTTAGAAGATCTCAAGTTAAATCACCATCTGAACCGCTCTTCGTAGACGATTCAAACCTACCCGTCACACGATTCTGGTTCCAAAAACACCTGAAGTCAGTTTTGCTCCACTCCGGCATTCCAGCAGACCATTTCTCTAGTCATTCCTTCCGCATTGGACAGCAACTACAGCCTCACAAAAGGGCCTTTCACAACGTCAGATTCAAGCGCTCGGACGCTGGTCATCTGAAGCATTCAAGACTTACATCAGGGCTGACCGTGCCCTCATCAGAGAAGCCCACCGGACACTCATCACAAGACTCATATAAGTATCAACTAAGAAATCCCCAGCCACCCCCAGTTCGGCCAGAGCCCTGTTTCCCCCCAACGATCCAACACAGCAAAAGCGTTTCATCAGAAGCCTCAGGGGCCAATGCTTTCTATACTCTCCCGCAGCAAACTCATGCTCTGCCGCAGCAGACACCAATTCTACAGAAGCCAGTATCGCAGCAGCGACCGTCCCAGCAGGGCCCCGTGCTTCGTCCCCGTGCTCTGCCGCAGCAGTCACAACCACAATCCAATCCCTCCCAGTCACCTTCCCGAAGCCAGTATCGCCGCAGCGACCGCCCCCGCAGGGGCCCGTGCTTCCTCCCCGTCCACTGCCGCAGCAGTCACAACCACAATCCAATCCCTCCCAGTCACCTTCCCGAAGCCAGTATCGCCGCAGCGACAGCCCCCGCAGGGGCCCGTGCTTCCTCCCCGTCCACTGCCGCAGCAGTCACAACCTTTATCCAATCCCTCCCAGTCACCTTCCCGAAGCCAGTATCGCCGCAGCGACCGCCCCCGCAGGGGCCCGTGCTTCCTCCCGTCCACTGCCGCAGCAGACACAACCTTAATCCAATTCCTCCCAGCCACCTTCCCGAAGCCAGTATCGCCGCAGCGACCGCCCACGCAGGGGCCCCTGCTTCTTCCTTATGCTCTGCCGCAGCAGTCACAACCTCTATCCAATTCCTCCCAGCCATCTTCCCGAAGCCAGTATCGCCGCAGCGATCGCCCCCGCAGAGGCCCGTGCTTCCTCCAGTGCTCTGCCGCAGCAGTCACAACCATTATCCAAATCCTCCCACTCTCCTTCCTTCCCGAAGCCAGTATCGCCGCAGCGACCGCCCCCGCAGGGGCCCGCGCTTCTTCCTAGTGCTCTGCCGCAGCAGTCACAACCTTCCTCAGCCCTTCCCACCCAAGTTTCCCCCCACAGGGGGCTCGTCCTGCCTACACACCCTCTCACACAAAAGAATCAGTTCCCATTTCCAACCCAGCTATTTCAACTCATCAGGCCAGCTATCATCCACGTCACAGCAGGAACTTGCCCCATCAAGAGTGTCATCCCTTGCACCGCAGTTCCATCCGCTCTCGCCGGAGCTCACATCAACTACCCACTCGCACACCACGCAGCCTCTAGCCTCGCCTTTGGGGGGTATGCGCTGTCCGGCTGCTGTCTAGTTCTACGCCTTTGGGGGGTTTGCTCAAAGCCAGCTTTGGGGGGTTTGCCCAAAGCCAGCCCATAAATAAGCAAGACCTCTTACCTGCGACATCTCTTCTGTTTCTAACACCCACCCCACCTCCCCAGCTCCTTCCCTGAACTCCCCTGTTAGCAGAATCCGGGGGGTTTGCTCTGGGTTCGGGCCAGCGAGCTCGGAGCCCGCTCCCCGGACAGCACGCCAAACACGCATATCTTTTACACTTCTGCTAACCGTTTATTATCTGAATAGGTGAACTCGTGAAATAAACAAGTTGTTGAATAGGTCCTGAATATGGTCACATTTAAACAAGCCGTATGGTACATTGACATTGACAAGCTGTTGAGCTTGGTATCGGTGTCTGTAGCCATGTAAAAGTTAATTTTAGTTTCTTTTGATTGTTATCGGTAATAATCTAAGGGCACTCTATTGTTTGTGAATGTGTACCGGAAGTTAAAGGTGACATCATACGACCACTTTCAACAAGCTGGTATGATGTATTATGGTCTTCATAAAATGTCTGGAACATATTTTGCTTATTAACATTTAATGGCTGTATAAACAAAGCCTTTCTTCCCTTCTCAAAAACAGTTCTGCTCACAACAACCTGTTTTAGTGCATGTCTCTTTTAATGATGATGAGTTACAGCGAGAAGGGGGCACGGTGGCTTAGTGGCCTCGTCCGCCTCACACCTCCAGGGTTGGGGGTTCGATTCCCGCTTCCGACCTGTGTGTGTGGAGTTTGCATGTTCTCCCGTGCCTCGGGGGTTTCCTCCGGGTACTCCGGTTTCCTCCCCTGGTCCAAAGACATGCATGGTAGGTTGATTGGCATCTCTGGAAAAAATTGTCCGTAGGGTGTGAGTGCGTGAGTGAATGAGTGAGTGAGTGTGTGTGCCCTGCGATGGGTTGGCACTCCATCCAGGGTGTATCCTGCCTTGATGCCCGATGACTCCGGCACAGGCTCCCCGTGACCCGAGGTAGTTTGGATAAGCGGTAGAAAATGGAATGGAGTTACAGCGAACCCCACCCCCCTTCCATCCAGCTTGTCAACACAGGCGCAGTACTGCCATGGGAATCATTAAGCTAAATTATGTTTCCTGAATTCCTCTGTGGTTAGTTTCGTCTTAAACATCTCAAATCATTTGTCCGGAGACAGACAAATCTGTCACTGCAAACAGCGCCACTGATAAAATCTACGGATTGCACACCTGAAATATCATCAGAATCACGAGGATTTAAGCGCTTGGCGTTGACAGTTATAACGTTAAATGTTAAACACACACCGTGAAAGCATAACTAGTAAGCAGTGAATGATTTTTCAGCCCAAGCACGAATGATTAGAGACGTTTAAAAACGAAACTAACCTGCAGTGTTCGCCCCTGTCCATTAGCAAAACAAACAGCTTGCCGCAGCTAAACGTATTAACGCACACAATGTATTAACATTCATACTGATAAACTCCAAGTTTCTATCTGCACTTATATACAGTAAGTTTAACACTGGCTTTGAATGTTCTATTAAGCCCGTGACTGACGTTGCTCCCTTCGCTATCATATGCTAACGTTATCCTCCTATATACTGTATATGGTACATTTACGTCAATTCAGACTGTTGATAAATATTACTCGCATCGGCAGTTTTGTCTCGTTCAGTCAGTCTCGATCCCTCTTAAGGAACAACTTTGAAGCTAATCCTGCTTGTTCTGTCCCAGGTTGAAAAAGTACTCTGGTTTGAAGTGATTTGCGCAAACGAGCAGGTTTTTACTTTCTGAGGGATTTCCACTAAAAATTATTTAAATCCACTGCTGTCTCCTCCTAGGTTTGGATTCTGTGCAGCGACTACATTGCATGTTGTCCACGAACTTTAGCAATGGTGTCAAGTACACCGCTGTCGCTTGTGAAAACAACAATGGTGGAGCTCGTTGGGTGGAGCTGTGTAGATTGAGGGGCGGTAACATTATAATAAAATCCGCTTTGGACATCACAACCGGAGCGAAATCTGAACGGCTCGATTTCTCACATGCTTGCAAGGAAAGGTACACCAAAACAAACTTACTGGGTTCTTATTTTTCACGTTTTCTGGGTTGCTAGATGCACCAGGGACCCGATTATAGCACTTAAACACAGAAAAAATGGGGTTTTCGTATGATGTCAGCTTCATTGGAGTTGAGTCACAAAAGTTCATTCGGGTCACAAAATTGCACATGCGCAGTAACGTCTGTTTATGTTGTTTAGAAGAAATTGTCTATAATGAGGTAAAAAATTGTAGCCACATGTGTCTGTGTATTTAAAAGGATTCTAAAATCTGGGAGTGTGTGATCCTCAGTCAGTGTCTGATGCCCGGTTTTTCTCAGAAAACGGTCAAAAAGTCGGCAGGTGTCATGGCAAGTCATGTGGTGAAACATAAATCCTTCCGTTAAAGTGGGCTCTTGTGAATAACTTGAAAACAAACTGGTATATACAAAATATTGCAAAAGAACAATTGAAAAACAACCAACAGAATGCTACCTTAAAAAAAAAGCAAGGACGCAAGACTTTTGCCAAGGGGGTTTTGCAATCTGCATCTATTCAATCATTTGAACATGAAACATGATAGCCTACCGTACATCCCCAAATCCTCCCCCCTCCCCATGAGTCTGCTCTCATCGGTTGCTCTGTGTGGCATTACATGGAGAGTAACACGTCAAATGTTTACGCATCATGCTGCAAGTACTAGAATTTGCATTCACTTCGATTCCTGTACTTTTCACATCAGTAAAACACATAAACTAATGTTTTTTTTTTTTTTAAGATTCCCATGATGGGACAGATGATGGTACAGTTGGAAGAAGAAAGAGTATGCCAGAAACAAATAATAAATATGTGCAACAAATAAGAAGAATGATGGGAAAGTCCTACGTTTGGGTTAGCAAGAAAGAAATGGTTGAGAAGCAGCCCTGGGTCATGGGAGCAAGATGTCAGTCAACTACGTGTGTGAAGTCCTCTAAGCATCACTGCAGTTCCATTGAAGAGGCAGACAGGGAGATCATTTTTAAATGCTTTTGGGAGTACATGAACTGGAAGGAGAAACAATTGTATCTGCAAAGTTTGGTAGACGTGATCCCAGTACAGAGAAGAAGGGGGCTGTCTTCAAGAAGGTCATCTACTTATATCTTCTCTTTGGAACTTGGTGGACGCAAGCGGAGAGTTTGTAAGAAAATGTTTTTAGCAACGCTTGGAATAGGGGAATGGTCTGTACTTAACTGGGTTCAGGGCACAGAAAATACGCAGCAGAATGCAGTGTCATGCCACAAAGGTGAAGATACTGAGTTTACGAGTTTACTACAGGATTTTAAGTTTATATTTATGTTTGGTTCTCCGGCGGTCGTCCGTGAGGGGCCGCCGGCTGTTATTATTTCTGTTATTAAATGTTTTGAATGTCTTCCGGTTCCCGACTCCTTCCTTCCATTTTATGGAGATTTATTACATTGGTGCCGAAACCCAGGAGGAAGGAGAGACATGCTGTCGGAGAGTCCTCGCCGCCGAGTGGCCTCGCGGTGCCGGAGAGTTCGGGCAGCGCGGACGAAGGGCGTCCGCCAGTGGCTGCCCGAAGCGGTGGCTCTGGGGAAACGGAAGTGCACAGTGCGGCCACCGTCAAAACTTCGGTGGAACGGTGACCTTTGCTGCCGAGCCCCTGGGTCGAGGTGGGGTGGCTGTCGTCCAAGCGGGAGTGGGGGGGTTGCCGCCGTCCGCCAGAGGCCGGAGCCTGCGTCCGTCCCCCGAGGGGGAGGAGCAGGGGGCGGAAGTGCCGAGTGCGGCCACCGCCTGCCAGAGGCCGGAGCCTGCGTCCGTCCGCCCAAGGGGGAGGAGCAGGGGACGGGGAACCCGCCCCGACTCCCAGATAAAGGAGGAGTCACCGCCGGCCGCCAGGGGGCGGACGGTCGAGCCATCCACCGAAGCCCCAGGGCCACCGCAAGGCACCGTGAAAGAGAGTACTCCGGCTGGTTGAGGAACGAGCGGCAGCATGTCAGGGAACCGGACTATACTTTTTTTTCTCCCTCTCTTTCCGGTCGCTCCGAGGGCTCCTGTCTCCGTTGTCTCGTCTTGTCGCTGCATCCCCCCCACCCCACCCCCCCGAAGGAGGGGGAGGGAGCTTGCACAGTCGCAGGGGTACCCCCCGGCCTGTGAGGGGTGAGGGGGTATGTAGTAGAGTAGGCGGGGCGAGACCGTGGTTCAAGTCCGGTGAGTAATTGTGAATTAGCGCCAGCTGTGCGCACACCCGGCTCGAATCACGTATGAGATAGGGAGCATAAAAGGAACGTGCGACCGGACCGTCGAAGAGAGAGGACCGGGCCCGAACATATGTTAAGTTTATATTTATGTTCTTGTGTTTTGTATTTATGTTTGGTTCGCCGGCGGTCGTCCGTTAGGGGCCGCCGGCTGTTATTATTTCTGTTATTAAATGTTTTGAATGTCTTCTGGTTCCCGACTCCTTCCTTCCATTTTATGGAGATTTATTACAATGCTCATTTAATCTTATTACTTCAAGAATTTGAAGTTGGATTGGTAGGAAGCATTATAAGGAAGTCCACAATATGTAAAGGATTGGTGTAAAGATCAACTTGACAGTAGTATTGTTGTAATTGTTCTACATATTGTTAAATAAATATTTTACTCCTCGTTTAGTAATAATAAACGACACAGCATGTTTAGTATGTCTTTGTGCTTTTGATATCACTGTGCTTTGTTAAGTGTTGGTAAAAAGTGATGATGTTTTGTGGAAATTAGCAGTCGGATGTAAGCATCTGAAATAATTATCTGAACATCTTATTCATTTTGTTGGTTTGCTGGAAGGGGAAAAATGTAGTCTCTCACTACTAATAAGAAACCTAAGCAAAGGGGGTGATGTTTCCTTAGGTTAAAGATGGGTCAAGGAGAAATGGGCGAAATTACAGTGGTTGGAAAAATGTTGAATATTGATAACCAATATTTCACAAATGAGTTTTGTGTCTTAACGAGATAATTCACTTAAAATTAAGGTTCTGTCAAGAATTACACCCTGTTAAGGTGTTCCAATACCCTTAAGAATTTCTTTGTTCTGTTGAACTCAAAGGAACATATTTGGAAAAATGTTAGCGTCTAGGATTTCTGGGATATCATTGACTACCAATAGAAAAAAATGGGAGTGAAAGGTGCTCAAGAACTGTTAGAAACCATGAAAATTTTGAGTTTTCATTCCAACGTGAACATTATATAACTGATTAATGATCGTGTTTTCTTAGGTAATAGGGATCACAGATGATGACCTAATGGAACTAAGACGACTTGCACCCAATGCAGCTATTTTCACCAGTATGGACATCAGTGCCACTGTGCCGCTTACAAGTGTCCGTGACAAAGCTGTCCAGCAGACAGTCCAAGTGAAAGTGGAAATGTTAGACTAATTTCTCTTATACTATGGTCATGTTGTTACCACTTCCAGTATATCACCAGATGGGACTGTGGGCTGTTCACTGGAGAGCAAGTGTTCAAATCGTGCAACTTAGTGTATGTACCGATAACCTGGTATTAAAAGAGCCCCTGGGGAAAATTATTAAAGACCGGAGCATCGATAAACTTCTGCTTTCGTATGGAGAAACATGCAGCACGCGCAGCTTGTATCTGAATGCTCCGCTCTTAAATTAAACATATGGGCTGTTCAAATTTCACGAATGTGCGCTGCCTGAGTTTGAATGCTTTTGAAACTTGTGTCTGTCTCTGTTTCGCATTACCAAAACAGCGTATCCTCAACAGAAGAGACATACGCACAACCCATTCAATTGGATCGATGTGCTCGTTTATATAATATGTATTTTTTTTTAAATAAATAAATCAGACCAAATATAATGTAATTTTATTTAATTCATTGCTTTACTTACATAGGACAAACATACAAATCGGTCCATTAAAACACACATTTAAATATTTCAAAACGTTTTTTGGTTTTTGCGGCTATGATGCACCAACCCACTCCTTTTAATACTGCTGGTCCGAACTGAATACAATTTATTTTAAATTGCAGCATATACTGTCTCACAGAAGTAGAGTATACCTATCACATTTTTGTAAATATTTTATTGTATCTTTTCATTTGAAAACACTGAAGAAATGACACTTTGCTACAATGTAAAGTATAACAGTGTAAATTTGCTGTCCCCTCACAATAACACACAGCCATTATTTTAAATCCTATCGAACATCTATAGAAAAAAACAGCTGAAACTTGCAGTTTGGAAAAGGCACCCATCTGAGACACCTGGAGATGTTTGCTCAGGAAGAGTGGTCCAAACTACCTGTTAACCGGTGCAGAAGTCTCACTGAGAGCTACAGAAAACAATTGCTTGCAGTGATTGCCCCTAAAGTTTGTGCAACAAAATATAAGTTAGGGGTCCCAAAACGGAAAAAAGACCAATAAGGCACGGAGCATTGAAACGATTCTAGGTATGTTGCTATAATGGAGTTGGAGACACAAATTGGACAACAAAATATGACACTAGAAAATTTGACATCTTGGAAAAGCTCAATTTTTTACAATTATTTGAAAATCACTGTGCTAAGTGAAATAGTTTAATATGTAAAACTTCTCAAGTATATCAGTGAAAAATATTCTGTCCACACTCCAGTCCAAAGGGTGGAGGTAATTCACCTCTTATACTGGCTGTCAGGCATGGTAACGGACCAAGAAGAAGAGTGTTGTGTTTGACTTTATACTCGTCCAAACACCTGTTCTCGCTTCAGGTAATGATTTGTGTTTATCATGCAAGTGAACATGGTGAAAATTTGATGTTTGTAATTTTTTATTGCGTTGTTAGGCATTACATGTCTCAACTTGGCGGCATGTCTAAAAAGCTGATCTGATTTTCTTAAACATTTTATTATTGTTTTGATAAAATTCCAAATTAATTAGTTTCTTATTCACATTATTGCTCATTTATTTTATTTAAGAATAAAAACTTTAATGCACTGCATTTTCTTACTTAATGTTAATAAGCCTTACATTTACATTTACATTAAGGCATTTGGCAGATGCTTTTATCTAAAGCGACTTACATTGCTTTATCCTAAACATTTTACATAGGTATTTGCTATCCCCTGATATCGATCCCCACAACCTTGCGTTGGTAACGCAATGCTCTTATCACTGAGCTACAGGAAAGCTAGAGTTCTGGGCTCTGTAAAGCTGAACAACACAGCTAGAGAAATATTAAACAACAACATGTATGCATATTAAGAACACATTATGCACATTAAGTATAGTGTATACAAATAAATAAATATGCATAAGCAGTTGCATTTATGTCATGCCAAATAAATGCATTACAAACATACATTTCTATTGCATAATGCTCGGGTGGTATATCAACATATGAAATACGGAACTATGAAAACTGGTACCTCAGACAATATGTAACAACAACAATGGGACAACAAGTGTGTTCGACTTTACACGGCTCTGCGCAGATTGATCAGCGTATGACAACAAAGTACTTGAGAGTGATTAGAAAGCACCACTAGCTCTTTCGACCGTGATGACCTCAAGTCTGTCCCAAAATGCACTCCCAAGTACCCTCGTGGACTTGTGCCTAGTTCCTTATAGGTCTGCACTTCCTGACGTCACCAAGTGTGGACTCGGACGATGTCCACAAGACTGGACAGGGACAAACTCTGAAGGACATCGGCCCTCCAGGACCGACTTTGGACACCAGATCATAAGAACTTACTGTCTGGTATATTTACAGTAGCAAAGGATATCTTGTATGTCTTAATTTTCTGTTTTCTACAAAAAATCATCTATAACCCTTATATATTTAATGTAGTCTTTCGACTACACATGCAAAATCCGTGATGGGACTGAGTTGGAAATGGAGACACAGAGTGATACGCGTCATAATCTGAAGACCACGCCCACGCCCACACAACCGTCTCTTTGCATTACGAGAAGCTGCCGCCTCCTTGTCATTTATGATTTGTAAAAAAAAAAAAATGTCTACAAGCTGATATGTGACAATGTGTATAGCAAACAAGCCAAAAAAAAAATACGTTTTTATAAGCTGTCGACCCTAAAAAACAAGCGTTTTAGGACATAAAAGTGGATAAAAAAGAGATGACAGACCCTCCAATCATCACGCAGACACTCGGAGTCCGGGCCAGCCCACTCCTCCATTCATCCCAGAGACGCTGAGCGTCCGTGGGCGGGACATAATCGCAGCATTATCAAATGACCGTCTTGTTTCTAATCACTGAAAAAAAACTGTTTAATGCAGTCCCATTAAAGTCAATGGACGCTGGGCTTCAACAGAGTAATGCACTGTACGCTATGGGAATGAATGAGAAGGAAATCGAGTCAGCCGACCTAAGTAGCTGATTCTGAATGAAATTGTTTTCGTTCGAGATGAACGTGTTTACGTGACGCATTTTTAGTCAATAAAATGTTAAAATAATAGTACATATATTTGACCATATATTTTTTGACAATTATAGGGGAAGCAGAGCTTCCCTTGCAGTCTTAAAGAAATCGCGTCTGGTGCAGTATGTGCGCGGATAAGCTAAACATTCCGTTTACTGAAACTCGATTCATCAACGAGTACAACACAGAATTCAAGCATCTGTCACTGTTACTGACTGTTTGGCTACACTGACATGAACAAAGTTTGTTGGCGGAGGCAGTGCACTATATTTGTTTCCTGTCCTCACAACAGAGACAAAAAATATATAAATGGAAAAAACATTTATATTGTATTATATTGTATATACTTGTATTACAGTATGTGACAGTTCAGTTCAGTTATAATATGACTGCAAGTCTGCGTGATAAACCTATGAACCTAATGCATATTGTCGCTTTGTGTCGTAGTAAGTAAACTTTTGACTGTATTATTTGTGTCCCCTTCAAAAATTGCTCTTCAAAAATTTTATGTATATTGTCCATCCCTACTTTTAAATGAAATTGACGCCCATGCCCAGTGGGCATTATAACGACTTGTTATGTTAGCGTCCCACGGTTGGTACATTTCAACCTTTTTTTTCGTTTGTTTGCTAATGTTCTTTGCCAAAACATGAAAGAACCCTGACAAATTATATATCCTTGGAAAGCTCTAAGTGTCTTTCAAATCTGTTGTCCGTTTTTCAATAGGCCTAACTGAGTAAAAGTTTTCATTTAAAAGTCACCTGTACCACCGGTGTGCCTAAAGTGTTTTTACAAAGTACATACTGTCATATTCCTATCAAAACGAAATAAATATTGACAAACTATATATCACTGGAAAGCTCTCAGACGTTTTTGTGATATGTCAAGAGTACGTAGTGAGAGTTACTTTAGAAAATGTTTAGAAAATGCTAAGGACCTACAGGCAGGTATCGTAAAAACAATATATCTTATACAAAACCTATTTTTGTTTGAAGACAATCTATGTATAGTTGGAAAGGTGGAAGGCTCTTGTTTTCAGTTCCTTTGTCTGTTCTTCGATAGAAAAAATATAGAAAAAGTGTCAAAATTGACAAAATCTATAAACCTTGAAAATATTAAAGAACCCTGACAAGCTATATATCATTGGAAACCTATAAGCCTCTAGTTTTCTAATCCCTGTTTCATTTTGCATTAGGATAAGCATGACATAAGTCCTGGTAATATCTGTAACCTCAGTTCCCTGATGGAGGGAACAAGATGTTGTGTCAAGCCGATAAGATGGGGTTCGCCCTTGAGAACCTATCAACTCTGACGATTATAGAAGAGACCTGAAATTTGGCTAATGAAATTTGCATGCCGGTCTCTGCCCCCGGATATCCGGTCACAAGCGAAGACGGCGTGCAGCATTCATTTACCTTTTGTTCTGAAGAGCCTGAGAGCCTCTCACGAGTAGGCGGGGCGAGACTGTAGTTCGAGACCGGTGAGTAATTGTTAATGACCTCCAGCTGTGCGCGCACCAGTCTCGAATCACGTAGCAAATCGGGAGCTTAAAAGAGAACGAGCGACCGGACCGTGGAGGAGAGAGGACCGGGCTCGAACATGTTTTACGTTTTTATTTGTATTTATGTTTTGTTCGCTGGGGGTCGGCCGTGAGGGGCCGCCGGCTGTTATTATTTATGTTAAACCTTTATTTAAATGTCTGCCGGTTCCCGCCTCCTGCCTTCCTTTTAATGAACCTCTCTACATTGGTGCCGAAACCCAGGAGGAAGGAGAGACATGCTGTCGGAGAGTCCTAACCGCAGAGTGGCCTCGCTTTGCCGGAGAGTTCGGGCAGCACAGACGGAGGGCTTCCGCCAGTGGCTGCCCGAAGCGGTGGCTCTGGGGAAACAGAAGTGCACAGTGTGGCCACCGTCAAAGCCTCGGTGGAACGGTGACCTGTGCTACCGCGCACCTGGGTCGAAATAGGTGCTGGGGATAAGCACTTAGGAGAGGCTGACGAGGAACGAGATGTAGGGAACAATGACGAGACACGAGAAAGAACCAAGTCTTTCCCACATAAAACTATCAGGCAATGCCATGGCTCCACTCGAGACAGGAATAAAACATGACATGATAGTGGAACCATGACATATGCCCCCCCTTAAATTAACACCTCCAGGTGTTCATCAAGGGGTAACTAACAAGACAAGACTAACTTGGACAAGGACAAAAACCAGACTGACAAGGAGAACATGACAAGAGGAATACAAGACAAAATCACAAATGGGTTGGGATGGGATAGTAAAAATAACAATCAAGGGAGGGGGGGTGGGGGCAAACAAGGGAACATTGGGGGAAGTCCAGAAGGGATAGGGCTGGGTGGGGAAGTTCCAGCCCTTGGGGACGCGCCAGGGCGCGGAGCCTCAGGAGGCTCGACAGGGGAATTCCTGGGGGGAACTGTCCTAGTCCCCTGCAGGACTGCTGGGCTGGACACAGACTGGAAGACCGACTGGATCGTCGGCTGGACAGGGCTTGGTGCCGGTCGGAAGGCCGGCTGGACAGGGCTCGGTGCCGGTCGGAAGGCTGGCTGGACAGGGCTTGACGCCGGTCGGAAGGCCGGCTGGACAGGGCTTGGTTCCGGCTCCTGGACCGGGCTTGGTTCCGGCTCCTGGACCTGGCTTGGTTCCGGCTCCTGGGAGGAATCTGCGGCCGGGCTGGCTGCTCGGACCGTCACCTCCCTATGGCGCCCCCCCAAAAATATTTGGGGATAGACACCACCGGACTCGGGACCACCGGACTCGGGACCACCGGACTCGGGACCACTGGGCTTCGGGCTGCCCTCCTTTGCCTCTTTTGGTACAGGAGGTGAAGGGTACAGCTGGCTCGGGGTTGGAGGCCTCCGAGGACGACCCCGAAGACGTTCTTCTCCCCCGCTTTTTATTCAAATAAACTTAAACTGCTATAACTTTTTTTAAGTGGATGTTGTTCAACTGTAGTAATTTTCATTAAAAAAATCCAAGTATCTTCTTTAAAACGAGACCAAGATTGGCTGTCTATACCAAAGCGTTCTAGAGTTACGCTTATTTAAACATTGAAATCACATTTAATCCCCACATTCAAAACATGGTGCTGACACAGAAAGGGTATTAAATTTTGATATGAACATGTCTATGTCTTTTGACTTAAAATGCGCAGTGAACTCTGTAGGATGAGAACTTTATTGTCATTTTTTAGGGGAAAATGAATTAGTTTAGCAGCTCTTCACGATTGTACTAGAAGTAAAATTTATACAGTTAAATGTAAGAACACCCTAGAAGACCTACTTGCACAAACAAAGGTATATATACACACAATAACATAAAAAATATGAATAGTATAAATCCTCTGAGGCAGTGAAGTGATAGTGCAAGTTGCATTTAAGTTTGTTTGGAAGTGTGTAAGAGATTATGTATTTAAGCATCTAACTACTTGGGGATAGAAACAGTTTTTAGTCTGTTGGTTTTGGATTTCATCAGTCTTTACCTTTTTCCACAAAGTAAGGGGAAGCGCAATACCTGTGGATGTTTACTTGTGGATTACTTGCCTGTGCATGTGTCCCGTGCGTGTGATTACCTGTGATCACCCCATTTGAATAAACTATGTGTGTGCAAAACTACCTTTTGTCATCCTACCCTGTGTACTCCGTAACAGTAGAAATAAAACAGACGTTATAATCTGACATGTCTGTGATGGGTGAGGACAACAAGTTGAAATGAAATTGCCACACACTGTAGTGCTACATCAGATACACAGCTGCTTTTCAAGCTTTGTTTTTTAATCGTCGTTTCTAAACACTGTACATTTTTTCAAAGCACGCTACAGTGTTTTCAAGGTAGAGGTTATATGTTTTTTTTTCTAAGCATCAAACCATTACATTTATGCCGCTAACACAATGCTCTACCAATTGAGACACTATAAATGAACAAACACATGGTGACACCATAACTGTGAAAAATGTTCCCACAGTTATTGCTTATCTCAGAACTGTTGTACCTCAGAGCAGTGCAGTAGTCAACCTTCCATGCCAAGAACCACCTTCAGTTAAATGAGAACATCCAAATTTTACCAGTCACCTTCAAATTCTTCCACACCTGAATAAATGTATTTTTTCTGATAATCACAGATACAGATATTTGGTAGAATGCTTGCAACCAAACAGTTCTTGGGCACCATTGATTACCATAGTCGGAAAAGATTTGTTGAACGAAGATTTTTCGAATTATGTATGAAAGCCAACAGTTCTGGGGCACTTTTGACTACCATTTTCGTCATTTTCCTTCTATGGTATTGTCAATGAGGTTAAAGAACTGTTTGGTTTCAAGCATAATCCAAATATATTTTTCTGTGCTCAACCAAACAAAGAAATGAATACAGGTTTGGGTAATTTTTTCCATTACATTTACAAATTTACAAAAATTAAATCAGTAACGTAATCCAAGTATCACAATATTAAAGTAATGTAGTCAGATTTCTTTTGCATTGCTTAAGGGTAATATTTTACAAAATATTTTCATTTACACAGAAGCAAAGCAGCATCAAAATTGTCTTGAGGTGCCTCGAAGCAGAATATCAGATACAATAGATACAAACAAACAATAACTTAATAGAAAGGCTTAAAGATTAAAATGAAATCATTGTTGATAATTGACTTTGATATTGTAATCATGATTATTATGTAATAACCATGTAAATAATGCAAATACAACACATTATAAATCATCATGTTTTAATGGGCTATACATATATATATATAAATTAAACTGAGAAGAATTTAGTTTTGTTTTATTTTTTGGTCTTCTATGCATTAAAACATAAAATTTTATATAGAAATTGGTTGCACAGCACAAAAACACCATACTCTGTGTTCACAGTGCCTCCTTTGAGAGCGTCAATAATCGCTCTGGCTGCCCTGCCAACAACACTGTAGAAAGATTTGTGGACGCTCTGATGTTCAAATGCTTATCATTTATTTAAAGGGGCCACAAACCAAACATGCCTGTTGATCTTGTTTAATCCAATATGTGTCGAGCTGTAATTCTCCTCCACGCTCTCAATGTCCAGGACGCGCTGCTGTTTGCCGCCTGCTCATATTAAAAATAAAAATGATTGACTTTCGGCCACTTTGACGCTCTTTAGGGCGGCGGTGTGAATGCAAAGTAACACTCCGCATTTGAAAACAACTACTTTACTTTTGAAACGATTGTAACCCTGATAGTTATCTAATTTTGTACTAGTTGTAACAGTAATGTGATTACGTCACAATTTTTTTATCCTGATTACTGTATCCCATTACATGCATCAATTACTACCCAAACCTGCCTAAATGTCTGGCAAGGTGGAACATGAGCCAAATTGGAACATGAACTTCAGTTTGTAGTTGTGTCTAAAATTTAAGTAAGTTATAAACTCACGCTTTATTGATGATTGTATAGAAACAATATCTCGATTAGGCATTGGCCAGTATAATATTTTGACGATATGATCACCTTTATGACAAATCCCACGTTTTCAGGGTATCGCAATTGCAACACTAAAATCTGTTATTTTCAAATGTCTGCATTTTCAAACAACAACTTTTCAACTGGACACAAACACAATTTATTAAAAAAAAACATTCATAGCACGTGTATGTCAGATAAAATAAAGCCTTAAAATAATAATACTCTTTCAGAAATGTATTTTTGTCATAGCCCATTCATTATGTCTAAACATCAAAAATTGCATTAAGTTACTTAATTATGTATTTTTGTGAAAACACTGCTCATACTTTAGAAACGGTATCTATGTATACCTTTGAAATTGTGTCATTCTTATGACAAGAGTGTGATTTTAACACAATCCTGTGCCTACTTTATGCACATTAGTTCAAAGTTGCCACCAGCTCTACTTTTAGCAAATGCGGTTGATAATTGATCTTAAAAAATATATTTTTGTGCAGTCTACTACCTCCTCATGTAATTCTTGTGAGTACTGTACATTTGCAAATATTGACTATAATCTTTGCGATTAAACTCAATTTGGCTCATTCTTGGCAAGAATTTATGAGACCAAACATAAAATATGTGAATAGGCTTACTGCCAGTACTGCCTATTTGCATATGGAGAACGACAAGTGGTGAAGCCTGTTTTTCCACAGCAGGGTGGGAATTAAAGGTGAAACCTTACTCTGTGCCGAATGGCCCCTCCCAGGCTGCTGCCCTCAAGGGCGTATATGGTTGTGATGACTCATTGTGTTGAAAGACACCATACAAACACACACACACACGAACATCCCAACAGAATTGTTCAAAAGTAGACAAACACTGTGGGATGGCTTATCACATCTGATGTTAGTACAAGTGAAAGCAAAAAGTAGTTCATTTTAGGAGTGTTGGCTAAGAGGAGCATTTCAGCATGACAAAGATCACCTTTTTGCTCTGTCTCCTCGCTGTGAGTACAATGTATTTGAATTTCAAATGACTAACATAGTACGTAATATAATATATTACATACATTGTTATATTATAACAATGACTAATAGTAATTAAAATTAGAGGTTTGTGCGCAGTCATACATATAAGAATATTAATTGTGCACCCATTTGCCTCAACGACAAACAAAAGTATAAAGGGTTAATCAAACAAACAATTGAGCTCTCCCAAACTAGAAGAGGCAGTGGAAATACATGTACTTTCCCTGCATTGATACACAGATTCAAATTGTACATCAGATCTTTGGAAATTACAGTTTATGCATCTAAACACGTTTGTACAAGGAACAAAGGGTTGTTAAATGGAGGAACTAAATCACATGAAAAATCGAAAGTAATGACTGTGAACAATAGCACCCATAATTGAGTTGTAGGTCTGCAGGGTATTAATATTACGCGGTTTCACTTAGAGATATGTTGTTATGTATTGATATCTGTAACTCACAGAGGCTTAAGCAGAAGTATCATTATTTAGTCTGGTTTCAGACATCAAAGAGCAGGAATGTGTGAGCAAGTGGTATCGAGATAAATATACATCTGAGCTGAAAAGTATTGTGAATGTTTTTTTTTAGAATAGTTTAAAGACATAATGTGCACACATAAACAAATGGACATACAGATCATTACAGAATTGCTCAAAAGATTTTAAAACCATTTTTACAGTATGTTATACAATGGCATTTCAGCCAGTGTTAACAGGAACGGGTTGCAAAATATCACAACTGTTATTAATGGCACTTGGTAAGACAACTTTTGTTATTATGATGCTAATAAAATTAAATTATTAATAAAAGTACCCTATCTATCACATAACGTCATACCAAAATCTACCCAGGACATAAAGCAACCGCACAAGCTGTTTTAAAAGTGTAGGGACACCGGTGTCTTTAAAAGTAAGAATAAAGATGACATATCCAATGCAACATATTGGATTTTCATATCACAATTTTATTACTGCTGCCAACCAACTAATCGAATGCAAAATAAGAGTTTAATTTTTTATTTGTTAACACATACGCATAATGTTAAGGTCTTTGCACATCCAGTCAGAAATTTTCGTAGGTGTTTTTTCGTATTTGGCTCTCGTTTTACAGTTTCTCTGAATTGTTATAAAAGGCCACTAAAAATGCTTGACGGATGCGAAAACCGCAGAAAATCGGATCCGGTCCAAATTGATTTTATGACGGACGACAATATCGGAGGCAGTGTCCAAATGTGATTGACACATCGTGAGGTCGTATTTATATTTTAACGTGCGGAAATTTCGGACGCAAATTTCGAACTCAATGTGCAATGAGTTTTAGGGTTATCTTCAGTTTGATTTTGTCTTCTGTGTTCATTATTAGTTTAGTGCCCCACATCGGTTTCTGTTCTGCCTGATTATGTTCTCCATTGTATGTAAGACCTCTGTTTGCCTGTGTTCATTGTCCGGTTTAACTTGTTTGACATTTTATTAAATAATTTGCAAATGCAAATAATTGTTCACAATTTGGATTAAATCTTTAACACAACTGTGTTTCACTTTTTTAAGTAAAAAATGCTTTACATAGCCTAGCCTTAGTTGAAAAAATTGTTTCGTGCCATGACTTTTACTGTCTCAGTTTATCCAAACACTTGTTAATTCACTTTTTCGTCGCTTACCCATTGTGCTAACAAAATTAAATGCACTAAATCTGTACAAACATGTATGTACTGTATTTGACAGACGCTCTGGATAAGTGACTTGCAGTGCATTCAAGGTAAACATTTATTTATTGTGTGCATTTTGATTAAACCAATTATCCTTGCGCTGTCAATATGCCACTATGCTCACGAACAATGAATTCAAGCCGAAAAGTTTCTGTGGAATCGCCTGAATGTAAAAAAACACTCCCATAGGTCTTAAGCAGTGCTTCATTGGTAAATCCCAAGGTGCCGGAATAAGGCGGCGTGGCAAATCCGGCAAATTAGTAGGGTGCGGAGAAGTAATGGAATGTGCAATCTCTGAAGTGTTTTCTATCTAACTATTTAGATGTATTGAAAATGTGCATAAAAAAGCCAAAATGGAAACAGACATGCGAAGATTATCTCAGAATTGTCAAAGAAATTTACTGTGAGTTTACCTTAGTGTATGGAAACAGTTTACTGTCATAATGCTGATGTTTTGAAAATTTGTGCATGTAAACGAATAAAACATAGCCCTCAACATTTGTGTTGAATTCAGAAGCTTAACGTTAAATTTAAATTACACATGCGGGTGCAGGTGGAGGCTGTCATGTAAAATGTTCATCATCCGTAAAATTAGGTTTATAAACAAGGTTTCGGGAGGAACACGAGCATATATTTAACACGGCTGGCTTTCGATAGACGATGACCCAATTTTGGCACCCACATATAAATAGAAAAGACGCCTTACCTTCTTTCTACCGGATCTCTCACAAACCCTCCTCCACCCCGTCTGCTCCCCATACCTCTACAGCTCAACACCGGGGGATAGCCCAGGTCAGGGCACACTAGGCCCGGGACCCTTTCCCCGGTCAAGGGACCCTCGCCCCGGGACAGCACGCCAAAAATTCATCCGTCCCACCTTAATTATCTGTGAGGAGAACTCATGAACCATATTTCATCAGTTCTTCGCAGCCTTTGTCCAACAACATATCTCTCTCTGAAGTGTCGATCACGACAAGTTCTGTTCAAAATATTGTGACGAGAAAAATGTATGCGTGGAATATTTGACAATTTTGATTGACAAAACGACAGGGAAAAACGGTGACAATATGCTGCTGAGTTTGGTTCAGTATGTAAGGTGCTGCGCTCCAAAAATAAGAGAAGAGAAAGAGCACATCCTTTATATTGTCTTTAACTTGAAAAAGCACAAGTTCTGTTTTAAGTGCAAATGTTTACAAGAAAAGTAGGCTTTGGAGTATTTAATAATGTACTCATAATCATATCTGTTTGAGCACAATATTCCAGCAATTTGAAAGCCTGTTCATTATCAAAATAAAATAGTTTTTGCCATTATAATTATTATACGTGCTTTAATGAAATACATGGACAGGTCAGCACAACCGTTTTCCATTAGCGCTTGAGTAGCGGACTCTGTCAAATGAGGTGCTGGATCATATTTCGGAGGTGCCGGATCCGAATCCGGCTTTTTTCCGGCACAATTTAAGCCCTGGTCTTAAGTACAGTATGCCTACACAGTCATATTGGTTGGGGGTTTGGTTGCAATAATTAAGTAAAGAGACAATAAAAGCAAGAAACATTCAAAAGCAATAGAACAAATGTGTCATTAGTGTAACAAAGGTGTTGATGGAGAGACTGAAAGATGCACAAGGATTGACTGAAACATATGAATCACAAACTGAAATACTGGATCTTAACCTGACAACATTGGCGGGAAAGGTGGTGATATGTCAAAAAAGTACAAGCGACAGATTCATTTTTGGGTAAAATTGGTTGCGTATGCCATATACAACACACTTTAATGGCACACAGACAAACAATTGTTAGTGGTGTCGGCAGGCTTGTGCACAAAAATGTTTAGGGGCAGTGGCCAAGAATCAAACAAAAAAGGGCACGTTCAGTAAATACGTTAATCTATATTTTGTGTTGAACAATGCTAGAGTGCAACTCTTTAAAAACATTTATAGTAGCCAAAGCCATTATTACATTTTCATAATAATGGTTATTTGTTATTTGTTGGTTATTTCAATATTACTTCCAGGCCAAAAGTGATGTTGGTGCATTAAAATCAACAGTTTTAACATTAATTCAATAGGTACTCCCTTATAAAAAATTAAAATCAACAGTTTTAACATTAATTCAATAGGTACTCCCTTGCTGTCTGGGCTACTGTTTATATGGCCTGAATATTATATTAATATATTATATACTGTTAAATGTGATAGATTACTGGTTTTAACTAAGGAAATAGATGATAGTGGGAAATAACAGTAGGAGTTACAGTACAGTGTGAAAAACGGTCAGCTTTGTGTATCCATTTACTACTAAGTGTGCCAATACCCCCAAATGGGGTGCTATTGGAGTTATATGTGGCGGATTAGCAGAATGACTGGCTCTATAGCGGAGTGTTAACCTCTTTTAGCAGTGATCTTGAATGGATGCCTCCCCGGGGTTGTGGTTGTGAGGGTCACCTCAAACTATAAGGGCAGCTGGGCAGTGGCTCTAGCCACCAGGCCACCCCCCTGTGCACGTGTACGTTCATGATGACGTAAGATGAATGCAAACGCACCAGGTTTTGGTTGAATCAAGCTGAGACACAAATCAATGCTGCGAGGGGCATCAGAACAATCACACTTGGACACACATATGTCAAATACAGTGTTTCCACTACATTCCTGGTTACTTTGCAACGGTAAAACCACAAGAGCGCAAGCTCCAGTTTTATTATACAAGTAGAGACGAAACATGATTAATAACCAAACTGTATGAGATGCGCGTCATTGTGGAGTAATTGCCTGAAATATTACATATGACATGATGAGCTAACTGCTGCAACAGCTAAGGATCCCGCTGCAGTTGTTTCAACCGCAGCACCGATGTTTGCCAATGCGAGCTGCCGGTCCTCCTGCTGCTATCTTAGTATCTTAGTTGTTCTTTTAACCTTTGTATTTTACATTTTTGTAAACAGAACATGGGTCAATATATTGTGTTTTTTGTTCACTTGATGCTATTATGCACAGAGGTGTCAAATGTATTCACATTCATTAATTATATAGAAGTATAGATACGTGGGTTTAACAAGACTTCTGTAGAAGTTGAAGTATCAACTCAAGCTTTTTACTCAAGTAAAAGTGCAAAAGTACTGGTTTCAAATCAAAGTATAAAAGTAAAAGTAATGTAAGGAAAAAAATGCCATTTAGGACAGAAGCTCCCCACACGGGCCTACAGGTGCTGGTCATATAATTAGAATATCATCAAAAAGTTGATTTATTTCACTAATTCCATTCAAAAAGTGAAACTTGTATAATGTATACATTCATTGCACACAGACTGATATATTCCAGGTGTTTATTTCTTTTAATGTTGATGATTATAACTGACAACTAATGAAAACCCCAAATTCAGTATCTCAGAAGATATTGTGAAAAGGTTCAATGTTGAAGACCCCTGAAGCCACACTCTAATCAGCTAATTAACCCAAAACAGCTGCAAAGGCCTTTAAATTGTCTCTCAGTCTAGTTCTGTAGGCTACACAATCATGGGACAGACTGCTGACTTGACAGTTGTCCAAAAGGCGACCATTGACACCTTACACAAGGAGGGCAAGACACAAAAGGTCATAGCAAAAGAGGCTGGCTGTTCACAGAGCTCTGTGTCCAAGCACATTAATAGAGAGGCGATCGGAAGGAAAAGATGTGGTAGAAAAAAGTGTACAAGCAATAGGAATAACCGCACCCTGGAGAGAATTGTGAAACAAAATCCGTTCAAAAATGTGGGGGAGATTCACAAAGAGTTGACTTCAACTGGAGTTAGTGCTTCAAGAACCATTACTCACAGACGTATACAAGACCGGGATTTCAGCTGTCGCATTCCTTGTGTCAAGACTCTCTTGAAAAGCATATTGCCTGTGCTAAAGACAAAAAGGACTGGACTGCTGCTGAGTGGTCCAAAATTATGTTCTCTGATGAAAGTAAATTTAGCATTTCATTTGGAAATCAGGGTCCCAGAGTCTGGAGGAAGAGAGGAGAGGCACAGAATCCACGTTGCTTGAGGTCCAGTGTAAAGTTCCACAGTCAGTGATGGTTTGGGGTGCCATGTCATCTGCTGGTGTCTGTCCATGTTGTTTTCCGAGGTCCAAAGTCAACACAGCCATATACCAGGAAGTTTTAGAGCACTTCATGCTTCCTGCTGCTGACCAACTTTATGGAGATACAGATTTCATTTTCCGACATGACTTGGCACCTGCACATACCTACCAGTACCTGGTTTAAGGACCATGGTATCCCTGATCTTAATTGGCAAGCAAACTCGCCTGACCTTAACCCCATAGAAAATCTATGGGTTTTGTGAAGAGGAAGATGCGATATGTAAGACCCAACTATGCAGAAGAGCTCAAGGCCACTTTTAGAGAAACCTGGGCTCTTATAACACCTGAGCAGTCCCACAGGCTGATCGACTCCATGCCACGCCGCATTGCTTCAGTAATTCAGGCAAAAGGAGCCCAAACTAAGTATTGAGTGCTGTACATGCTCGTACTTTTCATGTTCATACTTGTCAGTTGGCCAAGATTTCTAAAAACCCTTTCTTTGTATTGGTCTTAAGTAATATTCTAATTATCTGAGATACTGAATTTGGGGTTTTCATTAGTTGTCAGTTATAATCATCAAAATTAAAATAAATAAATACTGAAACATTTGTGATGCACTAGGCTTTGTAACGGGACAGAAGGACTTAGATGGAGGATAGAGCAAAAATTATAATTAATTATAAGTAGAAAACAGAGCAAAACAAAAGGATAACAGAAAATGCAGAGCACTCCGAGTGTCTGCGTCCGCTGGGACAGTAGACAGAGCGTACAGCAGAAGGATGTCCGACTAAAAGCTCTCTATGCAATCTCACTGTCTGGATGAGCAGAGATTATTTCCTCGGCTGATGGCCATGGAAAAAATGTAATAGTCTCCTTTAAGACACAAGTATCCAGTCACAAATCGCACTGCACACAAGACATACCCTCACAGACCAAAAGAAAAGACAGGATTAAATAGGGAAAGGGTAACGAGGAACAGGTGCTTATAGCTGCACAGCCGTGTGAAATAAACAAACAGGTACGGAATGTGACTGGCTACCTGTTTCAGCCGCATAGATGCCCATTGAAAATGAAAGCATTTTTGTACAATGCAAATACATTAAATAACCCTATTTGTGTACAACTGAGCATTACCATGTGTTTCATTAGGCATATGATCAGCCGAAGACAAAAAAGAAGGAAGATTGCATGGACCCTTGCCCCCAAGCCCCCCTAAAAAAGTCTTTAACCTGTTACTAATTAAATGTTACATGATTATCTGTATGCCGAAATTAGATATCTTTCACTTAGCAACACAGAACCAAACTATTATAACTACCAAGTTCTGACTGGCAATTTTGGAATTGTTTATTAGTTTAACAGTCACCTAAACAATATTGAATAAAATAGGTTGATGCTTCATGCAAATATCTTATGCTAATGTCAAATAAGATGGCATTAACAAAGCCAACCCTTGAATAGTTTATATTAGGCAATAAATGTAATAAATATATCGCAATATACTGAAAACAAATTACTTTTCTTAAACTATAACACATAAACATTTGAAAATATATAAAGAGCATTATTTAAACATGAACTTAAATTATTAATCAACTTTCAGTATAACATAGAAACATCGTATAACCATTTATTTGCCACTCTGATACATGTGTTTTATTGAAGTAAATATATTGTAATCGTCTAAAGCGCATATGCAGGGTTCGGTAAAATGGTGTGCACATGAGTTCGCGTGACAGATTTTACATTAGCGATTTTCATGCAAACCGTGCTCCGTTCTGAACTAAACTGCAAGCTTTTAAGACACCTGAAAACCACTAAGGGGGGCCTCACCCAAAGAGCACCTACGGGCCCCTGATCACCTTAATTCGCTCCTGATTGTGTGTACTCGTTTGTATTTACATGTTTACTTTCTTCATTTTGTTCATCAGCTTATTGTTGTGGCTACTGCATTCAGAAGAAATGTTATGCAACACAGAGAAAAGCGGGTAAGTAAAGAACAGATCTCGACATTGTATGAAACCTCACATTTTGTTTCAAAACTGAACAAAACATGTCCCACACTTTTACCTTCCAGTTGTTTTTCAACGCTTTTAATTCATTTAGGAATATAAGTGCTGTTGATACTAACATATTAGTTTTTTCATATCTAACACAACTTACTTTGCATTACTAAAGCACTAAACATGTTTAACAGATAAATCCAAAACAAATTTCAGTTCTGTATCAAGTTTTGTGGCATTGTGAATCAGTGCTGTTTATAAAAAAGGCTATTTCTTCAGATCAAAAATGTTGATACAACTTTCACTTCATCTACCCCAGGACGCTGTTCTCATACGTTCAAAAAGAAGATGGGTTCTCTCTACAATTGATATCGAAGAGAACATGGAAGGACCTTTTCCTTTTAAAGTAACACAGGTAACTTTACATTGTCACCCATTAGGATGTGTTCAAGTTAACAGAATATTACAAAATGATGAATAATGCTGGATCGTACAGACCCTTGATCAAAAAAATTTACAAACCAATGCATAACTGATGTTCCTTTTCCAAACCGATGCTAGATGTTCAATGATAAAGACACAGAACACAAAATCAAGTTTCTCATCAAAGGAGAGGGGGTCACAATAGAACCTTTTGGTTTGTTTACCATGGATACCATCACTGGAGATGTGTTCATACACCGGGCCGTCGACAGGGAGGTGAAACAAGTCTACCATGTAAGCCTGCAAACCACACCTACAGCAAAACGTCTTGGTTATGGATGTATCTTCAGTTCCCCGATGGAGGGAACAGGACGTTTTTTTCAACGGAATGGGGTTTGACTTGAGAAACTGTCATCTCTGATTGTACTTTTAAAAGGGTAATGAATTAAGCAAATGGCGTACGGGAGTAAAAGGAAGATGTCATGCCCATTCATTCACCTTTTGGGCTGAGGAACCTATGAAGCGTTCTCGGTCGCTGCACCAAATGGCGAAGCGTTATGGCATTACGAACACAATGTCTCTCCCTCCATCAGGGAATTGAGGTTACATCCGTAACCAAGACTTTCCCTTTTTGTCGCTCTCTCGAGTCTGATTCAGAATCCAGATTTGTTTTGTTTCAATTGCAGTTGGACTTTGACGTTTTGGACTGGAACACTGGTGATGTGGTGGACAAAACACTGTCATTTAATGTGGAAATACATGATAAGAACGACAATCCACCCAAGTTTTCTGTTTCAACCGTCCATGGAGTATTTCCAGAGAATGCGAAAGATGGTTAACTATGAAATACTATAATTTCTTATTTCTCCCTAGAGATAAATACATTTGAAAATAAGTCAGTTCTGTATGTTGATTACTCTACTTGTCTCCACCCTTACTTTTCTTATATTGTCTTATACTAGGCACAGTCCTGGCAACATTACAAGCTCATGACAACGATCTACAAAATACTCCTAACTCCAAGTTCAATATGACCTTGGCGTCCCAAGAACCTGCTTTACCTAAAATAGTCCTGCAGACCCTCACAAGCAGTACTAGTCTTTATCAGCTTAGCCTCAAGGGCTGTTTTGATTATGATGTGAGTAACCTCAGCACAGGATTATTGTAAGACATAACAATAACATCCATTAACAATTTCACCTTTGTCTGTCATGTTTTAGAAAGCAAAAAATTATAAAGTGCTAGTTACAGCACAGGACCAGGGTACACCTTCGTTGACCTCCACTGCAACGGTTACTCTGGATATCGGAGACTCCAACACTCATCCTCCTATATTCACTGCTGCAAAGGTGAGTCATTGCAGGCTTTTGGTTAGCAACAATAACGATGACATGTGTGACTCTTTCTGTGATATACGACTCTGTTAATGTATAGGGAAAAACAATAAGTTAGACATTCATGCTTGTGCTTTTGAATGTGGTTGCCAAATGAAGCAACACTGTTTATGTTTGGTGCGAGAATACTTTTTTTTGTCCGAGATACAACAATATCTGAAATCTTGAGGGTGGGAAAAATATTTAAGTGAGCAAAACTGTATATCAAATAAATATATTGAATAACATCGTGACCCTATAATAATGCTGCACGAATTTAACAACATAAAGTGTAACCTAATCACCCTAATGTACATAGCTGCTAACAACTATAAGAATATAAATAATTAATTGAAATTATAAATATTCAATATTTAACTGAATAACTGAATTTTAGAGTGTCCTGTATTTTAACCTGCGAAGAACAAACATTGAACTTGGTGGAAATAGGGTTTAATGATATACATGATTGTGTTGCAGTACAATACTGAAGTCATGGAAATGGAATTCAACAAAGAGATCTTAAGACTCGGCGTAACAGACAAAGACACCCCAAACACACCTGCTTCAAGAGCCGTGTTTACCATCCTAAAGGGCAATGAAGGAGCAAACTATAAGATTGAGACAGACCCAAAAACCAATGAGGGTGTCCTGTACGTCATTAAGGTGAATGCCATTATTTACTTTTATCTTTTATACAAATATGTAATTTTGAAGTGTAAAAATAAAGAAATATATAAATAAGTATTGTCCAATATATATTTTGAGAAAATGTTAAATGGTCTTTCATTTGGGATAAAAGTATTTGCTTTATGAATGTTAATATGTATTTACAAATGTCTAGCGGAACTTTATCCTCCATTATGCCAATTTTTTACTGTACTTCTTCTATAGTTTGGCTAAATTGTGTCATTAAGTTAGATAGAACATGACAAACAAACCAAACGTCATTTGGCTTTTTATACCTTTATGCGTTTTTGGACATTATGGCGTAACACTGTGTTTTCACAGCTTAAACAACGTCTAATTCTAACAAATTTCAATTAAAAGGAAAGAAGAAGAAGGTCTCTCGTTCTCTTATGCTCCCGTTCTCCTCCGTGATACGAGACCTGTGCACTACAGCTAACGCTCATTAACACTCACTCACCGGCCTCGACTCACGGTCTCGCCCCGCCTACTTGACTACACTAATATTTTTAGTTTATTATTTTAGGGATTGCATTTATTTTCAGCCGCACCATTTACTGTTGCACTGGACAATTATTCCATGAAAATCAACTTGTTTGCAATACTTTTTAAAGGGGAGTTCAGCCAAAAACCCAAATTTGCCGTTTATTTACTTACCCTTCCGAGATGTAGGTGCCATTTTTTCTTGAGTAGAGCCATAATGAAGATTGTTTGCTAAATCCGCAGCCCTCTCTGCTTCATATAATGGGAGTCTACGGGTCCACCTGTCCAAGAGTTCCTAAAGCACAAAATTCCAAAAGCGACTCCTTGGCGACTTGTTGACTTTTCATGAAGCACATCGTTTGATATTTTCATGTTCAAGTTGAACGTCATTTTTTAACAATATTAGCCTTACTGTGAAGCATCTGCACACAATCGCAATCTTCTTCTTCGAGTATTTGGTGGCAGTATGATTTCCTAACATGGATGATAGCCATGATTCACCAAAAAGATTTCGAATATGTTTGTATTGTCACAGGGGAAGAATTTTGAGAAAACAGAAATCACAGTGCTGGAGATATCTGTGAAGAACGAGGAGAAGTTATTTAAATGTGTTGACGGGAGGCCTGTAACAGATTTCAACCCTCCACCGAACACTGTTAAAGTGGAGGTAAAAGTCATTGATGTGAATGACCCCCCTGTGTTTAAGAAGGATGTGGAGTTTATATACAGGCCTGAAAACACAAGTCCAGGAGATTTGTTGTTCACACCAGAGGTTAAAGATGAAGACACGGATGTAGCCAACATTAGGTGTGTTTGAGCAATAACAAAAATCTGATTTTTTTCATAAATGCTTTTTGCACAAACTATGTACCATGGGCACCATCTGTTTGTAAATCAGGTCTTTAATCTGTGTGTTTTTGATATTTTTGTATGTTCATATTTTAATTTCATTTCAAGGTATGAGTTAGTCTCAGAAACAGATCCAGCAAAATGGGTGACTGTTGACCCAAAGTCAGGAAAAATAACCACAGTCAAGAAAATGGATCGGGAGTCTACACATGTCATAAATGACACCTACACGGTTGTGATCCATGCTATAGATGATGGTAGGCACCTGAATAGCAGTTATCAACAATTATATGCTTTAATATGTTACTATGAGAATCAGAAATCTTTTCAAAATGAAGAATCAGGATTAGGACAATATACCAATGATGCCAAAATGTCCAAAAAAGTAAAATACTTGGCAAACAAATGAAAAAAATGAAATAATTAGTACTGTTTACTAAATAAAATGTTAACTGCAGACTAGTGCTTTTAACTTTAAATGTGTAAACAATTTATCAGAGACTGCAGCTCTCAATTTTTTTACACAAGAAGTTAGGGAGGAGACTTTTTTATCTCACGAACTTACCGATCACTGACTTCTCTTAATGTGTTGTTTAAAGGAGTACCACAAGGTAGAGGCACATGCACCGTTGTAATCTACCTGGGTGATTTAAATGATAATGCCCCCTATCTCCTCACCAAGACTGCGGTACTGTGCGGGAATACGGTTGACCGTGTCAACTTGGAGACAGCAGACATTGACAAACCTCCATTCGCAGGACCTTTTTCCTTCTCCCTGATGGAGGAAAAGGAACTTAAAGACCTCTGGAAGTTCGATCCCACCACAGGTCAGTGAATGCACATATGTTTAATTTTACACATACCTCACAATTACATTAGGGCTAATATTCACCAAACAAGTGACCCTCAGCTAACCAGAGAGAAATTATTAAAACAGACATGTTATGATGACTGGAAGTCTTAAAGTTAATGTGGGAATTTTTCCTGTTGTTGTGGTAACAACAAGTAGTAAAACGTTGTTTAATTTATTTATTTAATAATAATCTATTAGCTTGTTTTAATGCTAAGCTTTATAATTTTGTTAATGCAGTTGTTAATACAATCCATATATGTTCTCTGGGAAGAGAAACCTTTGCAAGATTTTGAAAAATACTCTTTAATTAATAATAATTTACAGACTTTAAAGCTTTGTTGGATTTACACTGTAGGGCACAGCACCTCCCTGATAAGTTTGAAGAGGCTGCCACATGGAAACTACTCCATTCCCTTGAAGATTCAGGATCAACAGGGCTTGGCAGCTGAAGAGGTTTTTAATGTGGTTGTGTGCGACTGTGAAGGAGAAAATGTGTGTCGCGGTCGTCAGGGGTGGTCCTCAAGGTTGGATTCACTAGGCATCGGTCTCATTTTTACTGGAATTCTCCTGTTGGCCTGTGAGTCGAAATCACAAACTAAAACTTTCAATAGACATTATAAATGAGTAAACCAACGAACAAGAACTGAACAAGTCAACATATTTAAATGTATAGTTTCATACATCACACTCTAAGAAGTGATGGGATATTTACTACCCAGTATTGGGTCAAAAAGGGACGAACACAGACGCTTTGTTAAATTAACCCCCCCCCCAAAAAGTTTATTTTTGACTCAACAATGGGTTAAAAAAACTATCCAACTACCCAAAGTAAGAATAATTAAAGAAGATGGAAGAGTAATATCCAGTCATATGCTGTAAGGGAAATAAAATGTTGAAAATTCGTCCTGTCATGAATAATCTACAGAAAACCAAATTTGTTTTTCTACAGTGTTACTCCTCTGTTGTTTACGGTGTGAGAATAGAAACAAGACCTTTCAACTTATCCCACTGAACCTGCAAGACGAGGGAAACCAAACCCTTATTAAATACAATGAGGAGGGAGGAGGATCAGTGAATAAGGTACGTTTTTTTCACCATCTGTCAAACTGACAGTAATGCATGAGTTATTCAAATTCTTTAGACTTGTTGGAACTAAGGGAAACAATTGATTGTTGTCTTGAGTTTAACTGCTCAAGAGTTCCCACCCTGTGTGTGTATATGTAGACTGACCAAAATTATAAACGCAACACTTATATTATATATTACTAAATGCAGAATATTAATGTTTTGTAAACACTGTTGGCCATGACATCAGCTTTTATTAAACACACAATATCAGGGTTATTGGTGAGAAACACTTCACATTGTGTACACTTGATAGGCAAAACATAAGAATTTTATAAGATGCACTTAATGCACAGTATTTACATCTGCAGGCTTCAGAAATTGATTATTTACACGTTTATTATTAATATATAACCATCTATTAACACATCATTAGGCTGCATGTAAACACGGCTGTGCCATTTCTAGACAGTGATTGTTGTAAGCAAACAATAAAAATCAACAAAAAGCGTCAATCAGGTCCAATTCAGGATAACACATGCAGTCTATAACAATATTTTGGTTTGAAGATTTTTAATTTTCTTCTTTATTTTTGTTCTCTCATAAGCCTGAACCTTTTACAGCTGGGAATGCTGGTGGCATGAAGATTGCACTTGCACCGGTACGTTCCTTTAAATGTTTTTTCCCCCAGATGTTCATTTATCTATGGATTATATTATGTTAGGAATAAATTTCTTTGCACCGATTTTATTACATTGAATGATATGCCAGAAAAACTTAAGCAATGTGGATTTAGAATGAGATACGGATTAGTGAACAAAATTCTACAGCATATTTTTTGAGTGAACTGCTTTTGAATCTTAAATGTCATTATGACCAAAAGCCGTTGGATTATAGACAGCAGTGTTAGATGCAAGTCTCTACATGTATTGCAAAATGATGCATTCAAACAGAGATAAAGTTTTACTAGGCTCTCAACATGCTTGTACGTGTTAGGAGAATTTTTTTCCCATGTAAAGTAATAGTTAAATTACTTTCTTGGTGGTTCCAACATTTGTGTCACCAAAACAGGAATAAGGTTCAGTGATTTACTCAATCGAGTAAATCCCTGTATTACCAGTGTAAAAAAAAGTCACAATAGATAAGAGTCCTCAAAACAGATCCCTTAGGGTTGAGATATGACAATCTTACTGATATCAGCAGAACAAGAAAAGAAATCAGGTTTGGAGTAAACTGAGGGTGAGTAAATGATTAAAATGAAAAATAATTTTCATTTTTGGGTGAAGTATGCCTTTTAGGTTGATTGAAATTCTGTTAGGTTCAGCTAGACTTAGCATACCTGCCATCTACGTATATGTCAGCATACCTCTTCGTTTTGGCTTTTCAGGAAGATAGGCAACAACATTTTTTAATTGAATATCCCCTTCCCAAATCCTTTTTGACTAGCCATAGCAAGTACCAATCATGGTTTTTAAGGCGGCCATAACACACAGAGTTTCTGTAATCATAAGGCTAAACACATAAAAAACATTGTCTACAAAACACAGACATCAGTTTCACTGATTCATCTTTTTGCTCTGGAACGGCTCCATATATCCGTTTCAAACGATCTCCAAATCCAGCGTTATATCCACAGTTCATATAACATTCATCACCCAAATGCAGTGAACAAACTAGCACCTGAACTTCGAGAACTCTCTCCTGCACATACGTGAAAGTGATGTCTGCACATGCTCCTTCTCCTGCTCTCCTTGCTGCAGTGTTGCCATACTGCGTGCTTTTCCGGGAGAACTGTCCGATAAGGGACTAAGAAAAATTGTTACAAAACAGTTTTATATGTTCGAAAAAAAACTTTTGGAAACCTATAAGATTGCTAGGGAAAGTATATTGAGCACAGAAATACCACATAATACGTCTGACTTGTTATTTGACAAGTTGACGATGTTAAGCATGAGAAGACAGCACGTTTAACATTATAAAGAAGTCAGAATGCATGACACATCATTGCAGCACCCTTTTGAACATACAACAATAAACAAATCAATTATTTAAACACGCACACGCTCAAGCACACAGACTGTTTTGTGTTTAAGAGAACAACATCCACTGGATGTCTTTCTATTCTCTGTAATCAAAGATTCTAACAACGGGGTGTTGCTATTTTTCTAGGCCGAGCACATGATTGATGGATTCAGAAAGAGTGAACGTGGCTCAGTTAGAAGCCCTATAAGGGTAAGTGTAATAGTGTGAGTCATTTTGTAGTCTAGATCAAAAAACTGAGTGTAAACCAAAGTAAAACATATTAAATATAAAAAAGCACAACATATGATCTTTATGATCTAGAAGATCCTAATAGATCTTTAAAGTATCTATCCATTTTCATACTTTCTTTGTTGATTTGCAAAAAAGTGAATGAAACTGATTTTAATGTGGCCTGATGGGTAGTTGAAGAATATCACAGTAGCCAACATATCTACTAAATAAACATGCAATGGGTGGGGATGTTAAGAACTCTTTCTGGAATGTGAATTTTGCTCTAGTTTCGGTGTAGTACTGCATTTTGCCACAATTCTAACACATGACGAATAACTGTTAATGTCCTAACTTATACCTGTGACAGTTACATCAATGCAATGATATGAAAAGTTTAAAGGTTTTGATATATTTCGATATACTATTTTATTTAATTATAAAATAATAATAATAAAACCTTTATCAATATAATCAGTTAATTCAGCTTGTGACATATGGATTTTGCTTCTATCTTTCCCAGTATTCTTCCAAAAGATTTTATGAAGTGTACAACGACGGAGATGTGATGAGCATTGTAAGTGACAACTTTTTTAAACTGACACAGGTGTGGTGCTGGCAGGTGCCTGGGTGGGGCTTGTATGTGGGGAAAGTGTAGTACAAAAAAACAAAGAAAGAGTTTTAGCTAGAGTATTTTATAGCTCACAAAGCTTCACACGTTCCTATTGTTTGAGGGCAACATTTAACCGACACGCCCTGTGCTTCTACATATATTTAAAATGGGTCAAAAAGTATTTGCAAACATAGACTTAAAGTCTGATTGTATTTGCATGAGTTAAATTATATACTGTAAAATGCAATGCAAAATAGCACAACTAGCACCTATTTGAAGTCTATTAATAAGAATATATGAGAAGTCTATTTAGGTTTTAAAAAGGCATACTTTTCACAATGACAGCACACTTTCTGCTTAAACATTGCAGTGAGCTATCTTTGGAGTCCTTTACAAGTATCAGTTAAAAAAAAGGGAATTCAGTTTTGGGAAAGGGTATTGCGTGATTTTCTTTTCATGTCTATGGAGGATGAAATGGTGTGGCAAAATGTACCTTACAAAATTTTAGGTGTAGGCATGCTTTTTGCATCACAGATGAGCTTCGTACAATTAGAGACCCTCGTAAGCTCTTGCATAAAAAGCTGCAAAAGTACTTTATTTATTACATCAAACACGTTTCGCTTAGTTTGATATTTTTTTCAGTAATTCATACATTTGTAAGTGTGGCTAGTGTTCAAATACATTTTGTGGTGATTATCAATATCATTTTTTTTAATTACATAAATGTTGTGTATTATTGTAATGATGATGAATATTTAATATATATTTTTGCTTGCTAAAGCCACATCACAGCCGGTCAATGGTTCGGACCAACACTGTAAGGGTAAGTTTTGCGAATAAGTGAAAAAATAAATAAAAATAAGTAACACTGTATGCCACATGATATTATAGATAAGTATTAATAATTATGTTTAATTTTACATAATCACGTTAATGAATTTATTGAAATGTTTCTGTTTTCATTCAATAAAGCTTAAAATGCTGAACAAGGAATGTAATTTAATTGAAAAAGATAAAGAACTGTCTTAACTGAGGGGTAAAGAATTGAATTGGCTCTTTGTGACATTTTTTTTTCAGAGTGGAGTGAGTCAGTTGAGTCGTTCATACAGTTCACGATCAGACAAAAACCTGGCAGATCACATTGATAGGGTGAGAATCTCCACAACCACTGAACACTCTAAATGCTATCAAAGTTACAACACCACTCAAAATGTATAACTACTCAAAAAAAATCTGTGCCAATTTGTCTGATAACATTCCTGAGCTTTCCTGGACGCGGGTCTCAAATTAAGCTGTATATGGATTTGAGATGACACGGGCCTCCGACTTGCCGTAGAGCGCGCAAACCTAGAAGAGGAGGGGCTATGTATATTAGCTAATACGTTTGCATTTTGAGTGACGTATGACGTTAATTTAACGTCGATCGGCGCCCATCGTAACTTAAACGCGTGGTGGCGTATAACGTTAATTTAGCACCAGACGGCGCTTATTTAACGCCTGGCGGCGTTAAGAAATCGGCGTATTTAAATTAATACGGCGATCCAAAACACGCGAATTGTGATACTGTTGGCTTTCGATAGTTTCTTAACCATACGACCGCCCATTCCGCGATAAGGTCATGTTGCCTCGCGCTCTTACGTGTGTGTTTGTGTATCTGTGTTTGTGTATCTTATATGTGAGTTGGTGTTAACATCTGGTCCAAATGATTTTAATGATACGAAATAGATGAGATTAGACATCACCAGATCTGTCAGAACACTGTCGTGATAAGAATGTAATCGGGTCTTGTCTTTTAAACGAAAGACGATGTTGTGCATTGAGTCGGCGCTTCTGTTTCTCCCGTGCGTGAAGTCGACTTCGGGAGAAACAGAAGCGCCGACTCAATAGTGCACAAAATGGTCTTTCATTTAAAAGACAAGACCCGATTACATTCTTATCATGACAGTTTTTATGTTTGAAATTCTTTATGTTTTTTATGGCTATTTCTGTCTAAGGTTACTTATTTTACAAAGAATAAAACTTTTTTAAACTTTTGATGACGTTGTATATTCACTCTGGTGATGTCTAATCTCATCTATTTCATCACATTAAAATCATTCATTCATTAAAGTCAATTGTAGCATCTCAGATGTAGTGATTTAGTTCAACAGGATAAAGCACCAAATGGTGTTTACTATTAGAATCTTAATATTATATAAATATTTATTCATTTTATTTTACAGCGTGATTACAAAAAGACGAGAATTAATCATGTAAAGCAAAGCCGTTAATTATGTATTGGCTCCCCCTGTTCTGCTGATTTTGATACTATGATGCATTATGCGATTCAGTGGCTGTGCTTAATGTGAGTTGGTGTTAACATCAGGTCCAAATGATTTTAATGATACGAAATAGATGAGATTAGACATCACCAGATCTGTCAGAACACTGTCGTGATAAGAATGTAATCGGGTCTTGTCTTTTAAACGAAAGACCATGTTGTGCATTATTGAGTCGGCGCTTCTGTTTTACCCGAAGTCTGCTTCACGCATAAGATACACAAACACACACGCAAGAGCGCGAGGCAACATGACGTTATCGCGGAGTGAGCGGTCATATAGCAGCCTGATCCTCTTCGTTCTGTGTACGAATGTGATGTAATTACGTATAGACGAAAGACACCATATACGAATCTCCGGGATAGTCTATCCGACAGGGCAAATTACAAACCAAGATTACAAGCTTCCCGTGGTGAGTCCAGAAGGGTAATGACACAATTTTAAACACCGTTCTTTCGTGTACTTGCTCAATAATTGGTTTTAGCCAAGTTTTACTCAAAATAACTTACAAACTCCCGCTTTAAGGATTTGGATTCAAATATTTATCTTTTCATTGTTCTACTTTAGAGACTCTTTGGGCTTCCAGAAGATCTGAGTGACTATCCAGAATCTTTGCCATGTCAGTATGAATGTGAAGGGAACGAAAGTGATTGTGAGTCATTAGCAGTCAGTCAGTTAACAGATAGCAATCTTGGAGATAACCTGGATTTCCTGCAGGACCTCGGGCCAAAATTCAACACTCTTGGTGGGATTTGTCAACAGTCCATGACGAGCAAAAATGTCAGACTTTGAAGATGGATGCTGATTAAACACTTGGGGATTTTTTACTTTATATTATTCCGTTTTCTTACAGTTGTCGTAAACTTTACCTCTTGAAAGTGACTTTTTTACCTGTGGGAGACCGGTTAAGACACAAAGGGTTTTAATAGGGTTTTTAGGCTCTGACTTGTATCATGGCTATACGCTTTCAACATTAAGTCTTCAGTGCCATGATTGGGCCTGAAGGATCTCTGGGATAAACTGTGAATTTAAGGTTCATGTAAAAATGTGCATTCTTTTACTTTGGTAATTAAAATGAAAATTCACAGGACTTCTGTTTATTCTTAAAAATATGTTACCAAACTAGTATTTTTTGTCTTGTTTTTCAGGAACAATATCCTTTAAATCTAGATTTTAGTCAAGAACAGAACTGATGCTTATTTTCATGGATACGTTTTAAAGTTAGTTTGTTTCTCTTACCCCATTGTCATTTCGAGGCATAAATCTTACAGATTTAAAAGCTCTCATCAATAAAGATAAATCCTATTCTCTAAGAAAAGTATCATAATGTAATTTGGGTATACAAATTATTTTTTGAGGATGTATTGGTGAAAACACAAGATTTTTTGCAGATAATCTGTGTTGTTAAGCACTTTATTTGGATGACTCCAGAATTGGTGCTTAAGAACTTTATAGCTTTCACTTGGGCTCAAATGTGCATGATAAACTGCAGAGGTGATAAAAGATTATAAATAAAACTATAAAAATGAAAGTCTCTTCCTAATTCATCTGATAAGCATATACATTTTTCCAGCTATGGTAGTCATTGATGTCCCAGGAATGAGAGTTGCTAACATATGTCCAAATATGGTCTTTAGTGTTCATCAGAGCAATGAAATTTACACAGGTTTGGTGGTAGTAATTATTGATAGAATTTTCCATTTTGGGTGGAGTATCCCTTAAAAAAAACACAGTAGTTTAACAATACTGTTCTTCTGTTCCTGAAATTGTTTTGATTATGAAAATGCTTGTTAATAACGTTATTTTAGTTGAGGCTATACATTTTACAATTGTTTATTCAAACTTATACAAATTTTCTGAATCATTTTAGTTCAACAGTTTAACTTAAAGGGCCACAAATCCAGGTGTTTTCTGCAATGTAAAAATAGTCAGTGGAATCCCCAGAATGTCTCTGTAAAGTTTAAGCTAAAAAAAACACATATCTTTCATTACAATATGTTGAACAAGGCCATTTGTGGCTGCAATGGAAAACGTGCCGTTTTTGTGTGTGTGTGTCTTTAAATGCCAATGAGCTTCTGCTCCCATCCCAGTATGCAAAATAGAGCGCTTAAACATGTGCTTTGGATGACATCAAGACAATGAATATGGCGGAAAGCACAATAACGTCTTTAATGCCCTGTCCAACCAAAACCATACATAAACTGCCATAAAAATCACTTTAATGCCTTGTTCATAAATACGAATTAAATGGAAAAGACAAAACATAAATAGAACAACATATGCTGACCATTTGATGTATTAAATGTCAGCCATTGATGATTAATCATGTGCATGCATATTACTAACAGACATAAAAAAGGAAATATGCATAAACATGCATTCAGAGTACTTTTATATGACAGACAGGTATGTAAAGATCAGCAAACAGATGATATTATGTTGAGTAGCAATTTCTGCCTAACCACATTGTCTTACAAATGCGAACTCAGTTTCTATCTGAATGCACCCGTATTCGATGTCCATAGCATACGCCTGCCCATACCATAACATTGACATCTGCAAACAGCTCACCCACACGCTGCCATACACACTGTCTGCCATTATCCCTGTACAGTGAAAACTGTGATTCATCCGTGAAGAGAAAATCTCTCCAAAGTGCCAGACGGCACCGAATGTGAGCATTTGCCCACTCAAGTCGGTAACGATGAAGAACTGCAGTTAGGTCAAGACCTCGATAAGGACGACAAGCATGCAGTTGAGCTTCCCGGAGACAGTTTCTGACAGTTTGTGCAAAAAACTTGGTTATGCAAACCGATTGTCACATCAGCTGTCTGGGTGGCTGGTCCCTGACGATCTTGGAGGAGAAGATGCTGGATCAGGAGGTCCTGGGCTGGTGTGGCCTGCGGTTAAGGCTGGTAAGATGTACTACAAAATTCTCTTAAACGGTTTTGGAGACAGCTTATGCTAGAGAAATGAACATTCAATTCATGGGCAACAGCTCTGGTGGACATTCCTGCAGTCAGCATGCAAATTGCACGCTCTCTCAAAACATCGGCATCTGTGTTATCGTGCTGTGTGAAAAAACTGCAGATCTTAGAGTGGCCATTTATTGGTGCCAGCCTAAGGCAAACCTGTCCAATAATCATGCTGTCTAATCAGCATCTTGATATGCTACACCTGTGAGGTGGATGGATTAACTCAGCAAAGGATAAGTGCTCACTAAAACATATTTAGACAGATTTGTGAACAATATTTGAGAGAAATATGCCTTTTGTGTACATAGAAAAAATTCAGCTCATGAAAAAGGGAGGCAAAAATTATTTTAGTAACCCTACCATGCACCATTTAAGACCCGATGAAGAACCCTAAAAGTCGCAGAGTAATTTTATGTGCCACTAAAATAGGAAGACTATCAACTATCAAGTGCAATATGTATCATTCACCATATTGAAAATACTAAATATAAGAACAAATTGGCTGATTAAGGTTCGGCCTTACGCATCTTTCATAGAGAGTTTCATCTAAACAACATAAACCAACGTTTCTGCACATGCGCACTGTCGTGACCCCCACCTGAAATTCCGGTACTCATTCCCAAACAAGTAAAAGTAAAACAGTAAATGTACAAATATCTTGCCAGAAAATTGAGTGAAGTAATCTTTTAGTATATGACTTGAGTTGATAAATATTGTACTAAAGTATCAAAAGTATCAAAAAGGACTTACGAAATCACTTCCATTAATTTTATTAGTAAAGGATATTGAAAGTAAAATCAGTTTGGGTAATTACAAATAATTTGATTTTAATAGTCACACTGCAAGAAAAATTAAATTTATATAGGAAATAAGATGCATCGAGAAGTCCATATAGGTCATAGAGACCGTCACGTGGGCAACCATATAATTTGCGGCATAAAAGGCTGCTGAGGTGGGCTATGATGGAGGGCAGCGATATTCCACGCGTGAGAAAACCTCGAACGCTAATAAGTGTGAACCATATGATTTCATGGGCAAAGAAAATCTTAGCAGAGTAAAAGACCAAAAGGATGATATAAGAAGTTATAGTTAAAGTCTGGGTAAAGAAAATTCAGAGAGTTGTTCCTAAACACATTATAGATGTTAGACATGTATTGCTGAAACACATTACAAAGACTCAGAAGTATGTAGTACTGAATTTTTTAAGTTAAACCATTAAACAGTTTTTCACAAATTCTCTGTTTAGGATTTTTGGACGGGGCTAAAACGGGGGTCAATCATGCATAGCCCCTCCCCTATCACTGGTGTCCCTAGCATCAGGTGTCTGCTCAATCACAAGCTCAGGGTTGTTCGCTCTCACGCTCTCTGGCTCTTTCGCAATCTCACTCTGCCCAAGTGAACAAATCTCACGCCAAATATCAAGCAAATAGTAGCGCATACGCGAATGGAATGGGGAAGAATAACGAGAAATCGTGTCGTGCTTCAGTGAATGATGTTTATTAACAAATTTTTAGATGAGCACGAGCAGATAATCAACCCGTCTGGTTTGCTATCAGCAATCTCAGCCTTATCAACTCAAGAGTGAACCACTACAAATAGACAAAGCAGTCTTACCTGAATTCTCTCTACAGTATTCAGGCATCCCTCCACCACCACCATTTTCTCCTTCAGACCAACGGGGGAGACTTCTGGGTTCGGGGCTAATACCTGGCCCGGAGCCCCCAACCTGGACAGGGGAAGAATTCTCCGAGTTCTGAAGAAACTGCAGAGCTCAGAGCCCTCTCCCGGACAGCACGCCAAATACGCATACCTTTTAACCTGCATTATTATCTGCATAAGCATTTTGTGAATTACCTATTGATGAATATCATGCACATTGACTTCCAATAAAACGTATTCACATGATTCACATATATCCAACTGGGCTGGGGACTCGACGTTGGTTGAGCGACGTGAGTGGCCGTGGCTTCAGCAGCAACAGCAGACACGTTTGAGAGCAGAGAGTTCAGATTATTTTCTGCTTATTCTGCTTATTTTTCCAAGATTTTGATAACTTATTTTATTTACTTGGATGCTTTTTCTCTACTCAAATTTGGCTAGGTAGTTAATAACACACTTTTCTGTTGTGTGACATACTCAAAACACTTATTTTAATGTCACTTTACTCAGACTTTAAGTACATAGCGACCAGTAGTTGCCTAAAACATACCATGATCATTTTTTGCGTGATAATATAGAATTAAAATATCTTATCTACAAGGGTATTTATCTACTGTTATATATACAATATCAATATTTCAGAAGTGTGACGAGTCACCCAGTGCACGATCAGCATCGCTATGGAGACGGAGAAAATTAACGAGACATGCCTTTTTTGTTGTTGTTGTTGTGTTCTCAGACTCTGCGGAATAAGACGAATCGGCAGGCTCTAAGGAAACAGACGAATCGGCAGGCTCTAAGGAAACAGACGAATCGGCAAGCTCCGAGGAATAAGACTATCCTGCAAGCACTCGAATGTGGAAGAAAGACGCTGCAGTCCAGATCCAGGCTGAGCAGCAACACATAGATCCACAAAGTGGATATGGAATGAAGATCCGCCGAGGCTCGACCGAACCCCTAAAACATCCTTCTTTTCCTCCGTCTCCCCATCGGGAGGATAATAAAAGTACCCTCTGGGGCCATTTGATTATTACTCTTGCGTATGTGTTGTTGCTCTACCTGTCACATTTGGTGGAGAATGCGGGCATAGCAACGACGCGACAACACCCCCATCAATATTTTTTTTGTGTGATAGATTTCAGGACAATCACTGCGCTCTCTCTTTCTCTCTAAGATGGATGGCGTCGTATGCCATTTGGCCGTGTAGCGATTTTAGCTGTATGTTAAATTAAGGATGAGATTATCTCACCAAAATAAGATTCTCCACCAGATCTACCAAGATCACATACATGAAATGAGTTATTTAAAACGTCAATTTCAGTCAAGGAATTAGTTTAGCTCAAAGGAAAATAAGTATAATAATCGTCATTACACATACATATTTTACAATTCTGATTAGCAGTATAGTGATAAAAATCCTATATGTATTCGTCCAGCAAATGCATTAATGATTTATACACTAACGTTATCTCATGACCATAAGTAACGTGACTTTACCAAACAGAATTAAGAGCAGAGGTAGCATAGATCGAAACATTTGTGACCGTGAACAGAGAGATTCCATCACAAATGCCTTTATGGTTTTTATTAAACTCTACTCTACATGGTATACATAATGACGACAAACAAATACATGATACACAAACGCACCAGGAAGCGCAGAGAGAGGGAGAGTGAGACTGAGAGAGAGAGAGGGCATGGCCGCGAGGCAGGTAAAACATATAACCAAGAAAATCATCTTTAACAAAGAGGCACGCTCTTAACGCAGCTACTCTATATTTAGAGATGGATACTTGCGATCTAGGTGTTGGACCAATATCCGTATGCGCATGGATAGAAATCTTGAACGGTTTCAGAATGCAGTCCTGTTGAAACGCTGAGTTTGGGTTCTGAGTCCAAAGGTCCATGGCCTAATCGGACTCCCCAGAGGAGAGCCCCAAGCAGGGTGTTGGAGTGTCCTCTGCGTCCTCTCTCTTTTCCTTCCAATTCCTAATTCCAAAAAGGTGATCTGAAGTGGATCGGTGATGGTGTTTTAAATGCATACCTTCCCTGCCCCCAGTTGGTCTGCCGGCCAATGCCATGAAATTGATTAGTTTGCCAGAGAAAGTTCCTTTGTTTCTCATGGCGCCGCATTTGCATAGCTCTGACAGGATGGTCAGTTTGCATTTAATATCTAAACTTAGTTATGGACATAGTATGATCCATGCTATGTTTTTATAACATAGCTCATCATATAGGGAATTCAAAGAGGAGTGGTAAAATATGAAACATGTAAGGCATTGAACTGTGAATCATCCCAACGTATGAATACATCAAATGAACCCTAAATCTAAACAGTTACAGACTATTTAAAATGGCACGAGTGCCAACTCACAACCTAGACATTTAGATGCATTTACAGAAAAGGATAGTTTAAATCACATAAGTTCCTATTTGTCAGAGAAGTTTCTCTGTTTAGCCTCAGATGTTAAGTTAGAGATGACACAGACACTTCTCACCAATGTTTTTAAGCTGTAGAGTCGTAAATATCCTACAGAGAAACCAAAAGGTTTATCACACTCTAGGTGAGAGTTCAAAACCTAAAACCAGACCCCATGGAGCCAGGTTTGCTATGGTCTTTTGATGATGCGTTACATCATCGTCGTCAACGCGTTACAACCAACCGCCAGTGAGGACTACGAAGCTCTCAAACGGGAAATTCTTGCCCGGGTCGGTCTCTCTCCACTCAGTGCAGCACAGCAGTTCCAGCAGTGGACGTATCAAGAGCGCATACCAGTAAGAACCCAAGTCACCCAACTATCTCGGCTGGGACTCCTGTGGATGCTAGTGGGAGAACCCTCCGCCTCTCAAGTGGCTGAGCGGGTAGTCGTGGACCGGTTGCTGAGAGCGCTGCCCTGGCGCTTCCGAACAGCAGTCAGCATGCAAGGTCCCTATACTCTCCGCGAGAGCGGTGGAGTTGGCTGAGGCCTTGGCAGCCAGATATGCCGAAGAGAGCCAACATGGCCCCGGAGGGGAAGCCCCAATTGGCGACCGCAGGAGGGCACTTCGAGGCCAGTACAAAGACCCCAACCCACCACACCCCCGGTCGAACCGATGCCTAGCGAACCGATCTCTGCCGGACCTCTTGCTTGGTTGGCTGGCTGTACGGTGCATCAGGCCGTGCCGTCCGCAGCTCCCCGGCGAACGGTTCGGGTGGATGGTTGGCCCGTGATCGCCACATTAGACTCAGGCAGTTCGATCACCTTGGTCCAGCCTGGCATAGTCTGACGCAGGGCCGGTGGGAAGTCCTCCATTCCGATCATCTGTGTCCACGGGGATACCCGGAATGTACCGGCATGCCAGGTAACAGTGTCCGCTCGCCCAGGGACGCTGGACATCGGGATTGTGGAGGATCTGCTGGTACCAATGTTGCTGGGATGGGACTGGCCAGGTTTCGACCGGCTGCTGACAACTACCGTACGGCTAGCCAGCCGCGGGGTACGACAATGGAGGAACCAGCCAAAAAGGGAGAGAAATCACCGACCCGTCCTTCCGATCTGTTCCAACAGGTGACCGGGGGTGGTTCATTTGGATGGGAACAACAGGAGGATGCGCGACTATGGAATTGCTGCTATCAGGTCAGAGTCATGGACGGGGAAGGTCGACAGCCAATACCGCATCCTCTCCCACACTTCTGTATAGAGAAAGGGCTATTGTACTGTGCCGCCTTGAGGTGGGGGGAGGAGAAACTGCTGGTGGTACCGTCAACCAAGAGGGCGACGGTCCTGGAATTGCCCCATACTCACCCCATGGCAGGACACCTGGCCGCCGCGAACACTATTCAGCGTATGCAGGACCGTTTTCACTGGCCCGGCCTGGAAGGAGGGGTGAAGAGGTTTTGCCCGTGTCTTTAGACCTCTTAAGTCAAGGTATGTGTTTACCTTGTTAGTTTCATCCTTTTAACCAAATACAATGACTTCAGTTTAGTCTTTATTTAACTGAAGGAATTTTTGACACATCCAGCTGTTAATTTCATCAATGCATTAGCAAAGAGAGTCAATAGGCCTGTAGTCATTGGGTTAGAAGGCTAAATGGATCTGAGTGTCATCTGCATAGCTGTCGTAAGCAATTTGGTACTTTTTCATTATTTGGCCAAGTGGAACATATACAAATTGAAGAGGAGCAGAGCACGAATTCAATTGAATATCATTTATTATCTTTATGACGACCGTCTCTGTGTTGTGATGCTGACGGAAACCAGACTGATAATGGCCCTGTGCAACTCAAGTTAGAAATCATGTTTACAATCAAAATTAGCATAAATCGGGTGTAAGTTATATTATAATACTGCTTAGCTTCCACATCTTCTCTTGTGCGGTCCTCCCGGGATACGTTCCTCTCCCTCTCCATCTGACTACCTGTGTTAAGTCCTCTTATTTGACTCTGTGATGATGAGAAAAACGTCTGCCAAGACTTTCGCGGTTAGATTTTACGCCTTTAGCATTAGCAAGTGGTTTCAATAGGCTGTAAATTACGAACCAAGTTACAGTGACAAAAAATGCTATGCAAAATAAGAGAATAGTACACTGACACAATGTTAAACAAGTAACAATAATATTTACTATAACAATTAGAGTAAATTGTGAATTAAGTAAATTGTATTTATTTATTTTTCTTTGCTTTATTTATTTTACTTACACACAGAACTTTTTAAGCTATCAAGGAGAATATCCATAGAGTCTGCGGATAAATTTGGTACAAAAACATAGCATTCATAAATAGCTCACTGGTGTTCTCATTTATGAAGCTCTTTTTTTAAAGCAAAGGGTCTATTCTATTCTTCATTGGCAGGAATGATTGATTTATCAAAGGAAATACAGAAATGATCAGTCAGCGCCCCATCTCTAATAATGGTGAATGAAATGTTTAGACCTTGGCTAATGAGTGTGTCTAGAGTCTGTCCACGATTGCGTGTGGTACCGTGCACATGCTGGATCAGATCAACAGTGTTTAAATATTTAGGAGTTTAAGAGCAGTGTTGTTTTCTGCCTTGTCTACATGAATATTAAAATCTCCAGCAATAACAATGCAGTCAAATTCTGTGGAAATAGCTTATAGTGTTGTGGCGAATCGACCTTCCATCGCAGAAAGAAATCTCAGAGACAAGGGTTCCTGGTGCCAAGAGTTTAAACTTTAATTGCCCGGACAAACAAAGTGGGATATTCAGAGTTCATCTGAAGGGATCCAACGAATACATATCTGACTCCATCTTTTATACATTGTTTTTTCAAGTTGTTATCACAGTTTAGACCAATCATGTGTGCATCGTCTTCTTCCAATCAGGTTTCATATGACATCACTTTTTCACTAGCCCGTCCCTCTGCGCGCATAGTTCCGGCCTACCATATTAGGATTTAAACGTAGCGTGTGCCTCTCAAAAACAAGCGCCCCTTTATCTTGACACTTTTCCGGGGGTTTCGGATGATACATGATTTACACTTGTTTTTATTAAAAATTAGCTCATGGTTTAGCGATAATGAGCTACCCAGTGTCCTTGTTTGTATGCAATTTAATTAAACTTCTCTACAAGAGTGTGTGGGGAGTTCATCTTAGTGTTAAAAGATATTTGGTGTGTGTGCAGATGTTCAAGTGTTCAGACTCATAACATTAGCTTTGTTAAAATGAGAGCAGGCTACGCCCGGCCACCCTGCGGAGAAAGCTCATTTCGGCCGCCTGTATCCGGGATCTTGTCCTTTCGGTCATGACACACAGCTCATGACCATAGGTGAGAGTAGGAACGTAGATTGACCGGTAAATCGAGAGCTTCCCCTTGCGGCTCAGCTCCTTCTTCACCACGACAGACCGGTACAGCGACTGCATTACTGCAGAAGCTGCACCGATCCGTCTGTCAATCTCCCGTTCCATCCTTCCCTCACTCGTGAACAAGACCCCCAGATACTTGAACTCCTCCGCTTGAGGCAGGAACTCTCCACCTACCTGAAGTGAGCAAGCCACCCTTTTCCGACTGCGAACCATGGCCTCAGATTTGGAGGTGCTCATTGTCATCCCAGCCGCGTCACACTCGGCTGCAAACCTTCCCAGTGCATGCTAAAGGTCCTGGTCTGATGGGGCCAGCACGATGACATCATCCGCAAAGAGCAGAGATGAAATCGTGTGGTCCCCAAACCTGACGCCCTCCGGCCCCTGGCTGCGCCTAGAAATTCTATCCATAAAAATTATGAACAGAACCGGCGACAAAGGGCAGCCCTGCCGGAGTCCAACATGCACCGGGAACAAGTCTGATTTACTGCCGGCAATGCGAACCAAGCTCCTGCTCCGGTCATACAGGGACCGGATAGCCCTTTGCAATGGGCCCCGAATCCCATACTCCCGGAGCACCCTCCACAAGATGCCGCGAGGAACACAGTTGAATGCCTTCTCCAAATCCACAAAACACATGTGGATTGGTTGGGCAAACTCCCATGAACCCTCCAGCACCCTGGAGAGGGTAAAGAGCTGGTCCAGTGTTCCACGACCGGGACGGAAACCACACTGTTCCTCCTGAATCCGAGGTTCTACCATCGGCCGGATTCTCCTCTCCAGTACCCTGGCATAGACTTTCCCGGGGAGGCTGAGAAGTGTGATCCCCGATAGTTGGAACACACCCTCCGGTCCCCCTTCTTGCTCCAAGGGCACTGTCCCCGACAACCACGCGATGCTGCAGAGGCGTGTCAGCCAAGACAGCCCCACAACATCCAGAGACTTGAGGTACTCAGGGCGGATCTCATCCACCCATGGTGCCCTGCCACCGTTGAGTTTCTTGACTACCTCTGTGACTTCAGCCCGGGTGATGGGCGAGTCCGCCTCCGAGCCCTCAGCCTCTGCTTCCTCAATGGAAGACATGACGGCGGGATTGAGGAGATCCTCAAAGTATTCCTTCCACCGCCCGGGGATATCACCGGTCGAGGTCAACAGCTGCCCCCCTCCACTGTAAACAGCGTTGGTAGGGCACTGCTTCCCCCTCCTGAGGCGCCTGACGGTTTGCCAGAATCTCTTCGAGGCCGACCGATAGTCTTTCTCCATGGCCTCACCGAACTCCTCCCAGGCCCGAGTTTTTGCCTCCCCAACCATCCGGGCTGCAGTCCGCTTGGCCTGTCGGTACCTGTCAGCTGCCTCGGGAGTCCCACAAGCCAGCCAGGCCCGATAGGACTCCTTATTCAGCTTGACGGCATCCCTTACTTCCAGTGTCCACCACCGGGTTCGGGGATTGCCGCCTCGACAGGCACCGGAGACCTTACAGCCACAGCTCCGAGTGGCTGCGTTGACAATGGAGGTGGAGAACATGGTCCACTCGGACTCAATATCTCCAGACTCCCTCGGGATCTGGTCGAAGCTCTGCCGGTGGTGGAAGTTAAAGATCTCTCTGACAGGTGATTCGGCCAAACGTTCCAAACAGACCCTCACAGTACGTTTGGGTCTGCCGAGTCTGTCCAGCTTCTTCCCCCGCCATCGGATCCAACTCACCACCAGGTGGTGATTGGTTGACAGCTCCGCCCCTCTCTTCACCCGAGTGTCCAAGACATACGGCCGTAGGTCAGATGAAACAACCACAAAGTCGATCTTCGACCTCCGGCCAAGGGTGTCCTGGCGCCATGTGCACTGATGGACACCCTTATGCTTGAACATGGTGTTCGTTATGGCCAAACTGTAACTAGCACAGAAGTCCAATAACAGAACACCACTCGTTGTCAGATCAGGGGGGCTTTCCTCCCAATCACGCCACTCCAGGTGTCACTGTCGTTGGCCACGTGGGCGTTGAAGTCCCCCAGCAGAACGACAGAGTCCCCTTTCCAGCACCCCTCCCAGAGTCTCCAGGAAGGCCGGGTACTCTACACTGCCATTTGTCCCATAGGCGCAAACGACAGTGAGAGACCTATCCCCGACCCGAAGGCGCAGGGAAGCGACCCTCTCGTTCACCGGGGTAGACTCCAACACATGGCGGCTGAGCTGGGGGGCTATAAGCAAACCCACACCAGCCCGCCGCCTCTCACCCTGGGCAACTCCAGAGTAGTGAAGAGTCCATCCTCCCTCGAGGAGTGTAGTTCCAGAGCCCAAGCTGTGCGTAGAGGTGTTCCCGACTATCTCTAGTCGGAATCTCTGAACCTCACGCACAATCTCCGGCTCCTTCCCCATCAGAGAGGTGACATTCCATGTCCCAAGAGCTAGATTCCGCATCCAGGGATCGGGTTGCCCGAGGCCCCCGCCTTCGACTACCACCCGATCCACTTTGCACCGGCCCCTTACGGTCCCTCGTGTAGTTGGTGGGTCCACGGGAGGGTGGCCCCACGTCGCTCCTTCGGGCTGAGCCCGGCCGGACCCCATGGGGGAAGGCCTGACCACCAGGCGCTCGAATACCAGCCCCAACCCCGGGCCTGGCTCCAGGGTGGGGCCCCGGCTGCACCATGCCGGGCGACGTCACGGTTTCTCGAATTTGTAGTCATCGTAAGGTTTTTTTTGAACCGCTCTTGGTCTGACCCGTCGCCTAGGACCTGTTTGCCTTGGGAGACCCTACCAGGGGCATATAGCCCCAGACAACATAGCTCCTAGGGTCTTTCGGGTACTCAAACCCCTCCACCACGGTAAGGTGGCAGTTCAAGGAGAGGGCCAGTAGTTGTCTTCAATGATTTTCGCCTCTTTCGTCCGGAACATCTATATCATTTTTCTGCCAATCGCTCCTGTTCAGCACCTTTTCTCAGACATATCAGACATGCCTCTCCGGTAGTGCGGTTGGTTTTCGTCTCCTCATAGATATGTGAACACTTTTGTCTCATGATTCTTCCCAAGTGATGACATCTTGTAGACCATACGTAACATATCAGATTCTCCTACTGTCATTTCAATTTCTTCACAGTTCTGATTAGCCCACCAGTCCCCTTAAGTGGTATTTTTGGGAAACATGGCACAAACATAGTAGGTCCTGCAGATTCTTGCCGTACGGTTTGCCAGTCTCCACCACATGTTCGTTACATGATGATTTGGAGGACCATGTTGGTCCATCAATGTGTCTATGGTATCGCTGAATCCATCGTTGATCTATTGTTTGCTTCACAGTGTCCTCTGGTGTAGTACAATTCAGGGTAACATTGACCAGTTGTTTGCTAGTCGTGTCAGTTAATCTGGTTCTCTCTAAAATAGTAGTTATTTTCTGTTGTCGGGATGGAAATTCGATGTGGTCGTGAAGACTTGTCAAGATGCTTGGGTCCTTCGCGTTGCATCACCTTATTCATGCCCTGGGACCAAACACTCAAACTGGTCCAGATGAAAATCGTCTGGACGATGCTGTCTACAGATTTAACACTCAGTGGACCTGTACCATTGGTGCCACCACTTGCTGCTATTTAGATCAGGTTCTACAGCTCACTTGGTTGGCAACTTCTCATAATTTAGGAAGATACAATGACAAATACATATATGTGCACCAGGTGCACTTACATAACATTTTTGATTATATCAATAAAATGTTAAATGAAAATTACATGTTATATTTTTTAGATGCAAAAACAATAAATAAAACAAAATAAAATATACACATGTGCACCAAGTGCTCTCGCATAATAGTGTTTGATTATAGAGCACTAATGATTAACTGAAACATCAAACATTGAAACATGTTGATGGCAAAATAATAAAAAGTTAAACAAAAATCAATCTAATTACTTGCCTAACAATGTCTAAGGTAATATCTTAAACTATTCCCATGCATGATTATACAATTCTAAGCTATTCTCCCATGCTGTCCAAAAAACAATGAGTAATTCATGGGACACTTGTCTTTCTCACGTATTCCTCATATTTGCTTATAACAGCTAACGTATTCAGCATGTTTTCTTAGGTTTTGTAATATGTACTTAATTCCGTTCTCAATATCATCTGTTTGTCTGTAGCTTTCACCACCATAGCTCTTATAACTGGTAAAAGACAGCAAAATACTACAGAAAATATAGTAAATCCAATTGCTGCACAAAATCCTATCTTAATTGGCCATGAAGTTCATGATACAAAGAAGTCCAGCCATGTTCCAATTTCTTTGTCTTAGCCATCATTGGCTGTTATTTCGTTTCTTAAGTTTCTCAATTTTTCCATAGCTTTTGTGAACGACCCATCAGGGGCAGTGTTCTTTGAAATGTATGTACAACAGTCCTCTCCAAACATTACGCATACGCCTCCTTTTTCTGCTAAAAGCCAATTCAGTGCTTATCTATTTTGCCAGGCCATTTAACTTGTTGGTGCCAAGCAGTGTTGGTCTTAAATTCTTATCCCCACATGTTCAAAAATAATCTGCTTTTCATATGGTAAAATGATTTGATTTGCTTATGTTTGATTCTCACAATTTGACATACCTATGATTTTTAAATTGTCAGTTATTGTGGCTGAGGCAAACCTGTTATTCAAATATCTTGCTGTTCGTTTTTCAGCAAACATTTCTGTATTAAGATGCCAAATCGTTACACAATTTCCTGGGAACATGCCCATCTGTGCCTCATTAGATTTACTTATTACTTATTTTATTCAACATTTATTTATCCAGAAATCATTTAATTGAAATTAAGAATCTTTTACAATCGCATGTGGTACACAAATGGTTAAGTTTCTTTTTCTGCAATTTGTCGCCAATATGATTGGTTTTGCTAGTTGTTTACCTCTATAAGGATAGCTAAGTATAGTTTAATATTATGACAACCGATTGTTTCGTATTCATTTATTATACACATATTTTATATGCATTATTCCAAATTGATCTAAAAATGATTTATTGTTTAAAGTCAAACGGCACTCAAATTTAGTGACCCAATCTATTATGCAAGACTATATTATACACTCTCAACAAATCGGATGATGATTCAATCAACATTTGGACACTTTTGCCTGACTGGACAGCAAATTCAAAGACAGCAGGTCTTGGAGCTGTGAGGCGAAAGAATAACGGATAGCACTCACTTTATCAACAAAAATGTAGTAAATTTCTCACAGAGCTCAGCTGACAGCTCCCTTAAAAACTGAAAATTTGGATTAATCACTGAATCTATTGTTAAAAATTAAAATCCTAGATCTATGAAAGCATAGAGATCAGGTCAAAAAAATATTTTATATTAGAAATTTGATAAAAAAGTCTTGACGTGAAACATGACGTGCCAATATTTAACAAACCCTTTATCACATAATGAATTAGATCAAATTTACTCACTGTAAAATGTGTCCATTTACCATATTAGATTAATCATAAATTGCAGTGGGTTATTGTCTTTCAACCTCTGTCAGTTCCCCACAGCATGTGTCAGTTTGGTGATGTCCACTTGACAGTTGTTAAGCTGATTGATAGTAAAGCTGACTCAGGAACAATTGGTCATGCAACCGTTCCAAAAATGTCCTTCATAAGAGCCTCTTAAATAACATAATGGCATTAGTCTCCCTGTTTAATACAGTGTCAAGTTTTTAATTTTGTTGGTTTACATATGATGGTTCATTAAAGAGAGAATTAGAAGGCGTACCTCTCAGATACATAATAGGTGTTTGATTATTATTTAGACCATAATGATTACTAAATATGGGCTGTGGAAATTATTTGTAAAAATAAAAACAAAATGTTCTCTTCCTTTGCCTATGTTTGTGTTCAAATCCAACCCATTATTATTAAAGGTACTCTTTAAATATCTAATTTTATCCTAATATATAGTAGTTATACTTCAAAGATCATACAACTAGATCAACTAATTCAAAGATCATTATCATTAGTGAAGCCCATAATTCATTTTAGACTTAATATTAATCATATTAAGCGTTATCCATTAATTATACTATAATCTTATGATAATAAATGTGAACCATCTTTCTTGTTGGCCACATATAAATGAAAAGGTTTCGAATAATCTAGATTTGCTTAGTGCTGGAGCCCACTGCAACTCTCTTTTTCTTAAATTCTCAGCTTCCTCTCGCTCTTCCTGTGTTGTAAAACACAGTGTACAATAAATTCTAAAAATTCTTTATGTGGTTTACAGTTCAGTCCTAATACGTCTTCCAGTTTGACTTTTAATGGCGGTGGCAGGGTGTCAATAATGGCATCTCTGAAGAGTGTTGCCATAACCGGGTCTTCTTCAGGGTTTTTCTCCAGCTCTTGTTTCCATCTTTTTCATTGTCGTTGCACGTAGATGGCTTGATTCCCTTTATCTGTCATCTGATCTCCCTTCAATGCTTTTGATCTATGCTGGTTGGTTATTCTCTTCTTAGGGCTTGCCACATGTCCTGTCTGTGTTAGTCAAAGAGCTCTGCTTCTGACTTTGGGGAGTCAATTGCTCGATTCAGTCTTAAGTCCTTCAGCAATTCATTTAGTTTAGATGCACCCAGGCATTTAGCTAGCAAAGCTTTAATGTGTCCCAGAGCTAGTAATTTCCCAGTCGTCTCTTCTTCCAGGACCCATATCCATCTTCCAGCTCCCTCATTTAGATCTGGTAATCGTGCGATCAATCCATCCAAGTCCAGTGTGGCCCAAGGCACATAATGTGGTTGTCGATTTTTTAACAAGATCTCTTTTGATTGGTTGTTTTAGCAAAGGTTGCTGATGCTGACTTTCTCAGTCTCCCTTCTCTGAGCCATGCTGGCTGTGGCTGTTTCTTATCAATGTCTTCTAAACAGATGTTTTCAGACATCCATTTGTATTCTCTCCTTGGGCAACCTTCTATTATTCTTGCTTCTTCCTGTTGTTTGGTCACCAGATGTCTCCCTCTGCTGGCGTCTGGTATTTCTTTTCTTCTATTCTGTCATGACGTTTCGTCAATGTAACTTGAGATACGTCTATTCTTCAGACTGGGCAGGGTTGCATTATCTTCCATGGACCCCCCTCCGACATGACATCTGGCACCTTGCTGTATCTTAGATTTTTTCTTCTCAGTGCTGTGGATGTTTTGTCCGGCTCTCGAGCTGTTTGTTCATATCTCTGTCTTCTAGCCGCCTCTAATTCTGCAGATACCCCAGCATAAATTGATTTATAGACGGGTGTAGCATTCCACTCTGCTTTCCCTCTCTGGTGGTACTCTGGTGTGATGAAAGAGTACTCCTGCCTACTCTCAGCGAATGTGTCTTTTAGAAGTTTATCATCCCTCGACTCCTCTCTTTCTCCCCCTTGGAGGTCCAGCTCTCATGTAAACTTAAATTCATTCTTTGACCAAAGGCATTTGATTATTCAGCTCATTTTCTTCCACAATCAATATCAACTGGCTCCTGGATAATTCATATGAGGGTGGACTCATAGCCTTCCTCAATTTTTCGCTTACTTTTTCCTCATCCTCTTTCAGGAGCTCCCTTGTTTTCTTCATGTTCTTTAAAAAATTAATTCCTTCCTTCCTAAACTTATTCAATTCATTGTTCCCTTCTTATCTTATCTTCTCTCTTCATGCTTTGTCCCTTGGTTTATGATTTCTTATCAACCCTTCCATTTCGTCACACACTGTCATATCAAACAATCCACTTTCTGGCCATGAAGTTCTTAATTTTTTTGTTCTTTCTGTACATTTCTTAGAAATTTCTCCAATCAGTTCTCTGCTCACAGGATATCTTGTTCCTAGTATCTCTACGGGTGTGGAGGCCATTCTCAATGTATTATCTTCACTTATTCTGTTATAGTGGGGCTCCTCTTTGTTGTATTGTGACCTATGGCCCTAGGTTTTCTGGTGTTATCTACACAATCAGCTTCTTCAGTGTAACGGCCTGAAACTGCAGTGGCTCTATTTCTCTCTGCTCGTTGGTTGTAAACAATATCTTACTTTCCCAATTCATGTATCTTGTTTCTGCATAAACCTGTATTTCTGGGTGACTAATTAATCTGTAGTTTCTCCCTCCACCTCTTTGATAACCTTGTTTTACTCCTTGCAATAAATAGGGTTCCACCAGGTTGTGGATTGGGATTTGTATGATCAATGAGACACACTGTAACGCAGTGTCTAGATTGCCAAAGCTATTAATTTAATGGAAGCAAACTCCTTTTAAGTAGTTTCTCAATATCCCTACTTTACAACACCTGCCTACTATACCTCTCCAATTCACATATGGCCACTCCAATTTGTTCAATTTGTTCTAAATTTGGAACTTCCACTAATTCGTTCAAGAAATATTTTTTCTTTTCTTCTGTCAGTGGCTTCTTAATGCCTGCTAAGTCCCTATAAAATGATTCTATCCAGAAGTGATCACTAACTCCCTTTGTCTCAGTCAATATTCTGGCTACTCTTACTCTCTCAAAATATGATTGTAAGGTTTCCTTATCCAGCAGTTCAATTCCTGCCATACGTCTTTAAAACATCAATAGAACATGGAAATGATTCACATTTCACAATCCAGCAATGCTTTTCACTTTTTACTCAATGTAAAACAGCTTTTCACTCAATGCAAAACAGTTTTTTCACAGCAGCACTCTGGTCTCATACGCTCACAGCACGCAGAATACCCACAAACTCCAGAGGCCCTTCTGCTGTCTAATAAATCACTCCTCAAAGATTCCAGCACACACACACTCAGGCCTTATGGTCTGAGATTTTGATTTTTTCTGGGTATATTCTACCCAGTGGTGTAGTCTAGCTTTTTGTAGTGAGTATACTGTGCTTTTTTCCCCTCCCAGCCTCATACGCACCCATCCCAGAGCAACACCTGATGGCACCACCAAACTCACTAATGCATAAAGTATGCATCTACATGTAATTGAGAGCATTATTAAAGACTGCTTATGTGTCATCAACATTCCAATTTATTATAAACAACAAAAGACAGTCAGCTGATAAAACCTGTGCTCCAGGTACCATAGTATCATCATTCTTAAAGGTATAGTTCACCCAAAAATGAAAATTGTTATAATTTCCTCACCCTCAAGTTGTCCCAAAACTGTATGAGTTTCTTTCTTCTGTTTAACGCAAAAGAAGATATTTTGAAAAATGTTTACAATAAGCTTTCGAGGATTGTTTAGTTGCGATTAGCAGTGAAGTTGGAGCTCGTAATATCGTGTCCGCTTCCAGGATGAATAAAGCGGTTGTAGTTCCCTTTCTGTCGGTCTCTCGACGTTGTGTCGAGAACGACAGATGGGGTTCGCCCTTGAGAACCAATCAACTCTGACTACTATAGAAAAGGCCAATGAAATTTGGCGAATGCAATTTGCATGCCGGGCTCCGCCCCCGGAAATCCGGTATAAAAGGAGGCCGGCGTGCAGCATTCACTTACCTTTTGTTCTTCAGAGCCATCGCTCATGAGTACAACTCAGGATTCAATCCTCTACAACTACACGCTGGTGCTACGACGTGTTACAGCGGATCGTCCCTTCCTGCAGCGACCTTCCCCTGGGCGTCTCGGCGGTTCCGGAGGTGTTAGAGATTTTTTCTAAAAGTCCTTTTCAGGACTGACTGAGCATTCTCCAGCGCGGCATGTCCCGCTGTTCTCTTGGGTGCGGCACCCTCATCGAGGAGGGGGATGGACACGATCGCTGCATTAGGTGTCTGGGCGTCCAGCACACTGAAGCAGCGTTCGTTGACACATCTGCCTGCACTGCGGGCAGATTGTCATTCAGAAGTTGCGGTCACGGGTGGCTGTCTTCCTACGGGAACCAGCCACCATTTCGTCTGCTACCCGGGCTGTGACATCTGTGGCTACGGCCCCGATGACCACCCACGTTAGCAGCGTTAGTGATACGGGGAACTCTGCGAACGTAAACCCGCCAGCCAAGTGCTCACGGGCCGATCGCACCCCGATTCGCTCTTCTGAACGTTCCCCAACCGGCGGTGGCATACCGTCCGGATCCTCACGCACACACTCGGAAACGATGTGTGACGTAGATGAGATGTCGCTCGCAGCATCGGAGGGAGACTGGCATCCGACTCTGCCGAATCCAAACTCCACCCCCAGCGGTCGAGTTCAGGAGGAAGCAGAAGTGATGTCATCCGTGCTAACCCGGGGATACGTGGTTCCCGAGGTCGGTGCGCGGTGCAAACCGCGCCCACCCCGGGTGCCATGTTTTTCCCGGAGGTGCATGAGGAGCTGTGTAAAACTTGGAACGCTCCACTCACGGACCGTTCCAGTGAAACCAGCTCCGGCTCCCTTACTTCCCTCGATGGTGAGGCAGCCAAGGACTGCGTCGAGATCCCCCGGGTGGAACGTCCGCCTGCGGTGCACCTGTGCCGCGGACGGCTACCACCTGGGGGGGGATCGACCACTCCTACCGTCCAAAGCACGTAAGACTTCGGCATCACTGGTGTCGAAAGCTTGCGAGGTTGCGGGCCAGGCTGCCTCCTCTCTCTATGCCTTGGCCATCCTGCAGGTCCGCCAGGCCAGGGCGTTGAGAGGGCTCCACGAGGGTAAGGCCGACCCGGGTATAATGCAGGATCTCCGTGCCACCGCTGACAGCGCTCTACGGGCGACTAAGGCGGCGGCACGGGCCCTGGGTCGGACGATGTCCACGGTAGTGGTCCAGGAGAGACACCCCCGGCTATACCTTGTGCAGAAGAGTGACAGCAAGGAAGTCCGCTTTCTTGATGCACTCATCTCGCAGGGTGGGTTGTTGGTAACACCGTCGAGGACTGCGCTCAGCAGTTTTTTGACGGCGAAGCAGACAGTGGCAATTAACCACATTTTTTTCACGCCGCGACTCGGCCGCCTACAGGCCTCCGAGATCTCACGTGACGTCTGCTTCCCTGCAACCCAGGACCCTTTCGACATCGGCTCCGGTTCCTGTGCCCCCACAGGCGGCACCCCGGAAGCAGAGGTCGAGGGGGAAACCTCCACCCCGTCAGCAACCTCCTCGCGAGAAGGGACACTGACGGGAAGACCCCAGGGAGAACAACATCGGGCCCGAACCTTCACAGCCACGGCTCTGATCGGTCGGTACGGGACGACTCCTGCCTCGTCACCAAAGCCGGGCCCTTGTTAGGGCTTGGCGCCCACTTACTCACTGAGTTTTCTGTTCTCCCCGGGTTTACTTGCAGCCGATCGCACACTCCACTGGACTGTGCTCGGCGAACCGACCTCACACCCTGGCGAGGCGTGAGGTCGTACACATACGACAGCCGTCACCACTCTCAAACCGACAGTGCGTGCCGTTGTCCCGCCAGGCAGGTAAGCAGGCGGAGCAAAAACCTTCCCTCCGGGGACTCCCCGCGACATGGTTAGCTCTGCCAGCCGACGAACCACCCCCCGTGGGAATGATGAAGCAGACCGTCCCCTTGGTCACCCTGTCACAGTCCCTGGGAGCTCGAGAGCTGCCCACACTGTCTCGCTGGCTAATGAGGGCGGTCCGTCTTGGTTACTCGATCCAGTTCGCCAGAGACTCACCCAAGTTTCGGGGCATCATCTCTCCCTCTGTCAGAGGCAGGGACGCCTCCGTACTTCGGGTAGAGGTCACCACCCTTCTGGCAAAACAGGCATCGAGTTCGTCCCTCAAAACCAAGATGTTCAGTGGGTCACCACCCGCACTTCATCGTTCCCAAGAAAGACGGCGGGTTGCCCCCAAAGGCTGCGTACCCTGAACAGAGCACCTTCACAAGCTGCCATTCAGGGTGCTCTCACAGAGGCGCGTCCTGACATCTATGAGGTGTCAGGATTGGTTCGTGGCAATCGACCTGAAGGACGCTTACTTTCATGTCTCGATCCTCCTCGACACCGGCCGTTCCCACGGTTCGCGTGCGAGAGGCGGGCATATCAGTACAGAGTCCTCCCTTTCGGTCTGTCCCTGACCGCCCTTTCTCCCTGAGAGGAGGAAGGCGAGCGGGTACTAAACTATCTCAGCGACTGGCCTATCTTGGCACACTCGCGAGATCTGTTATGTACACAAAGGGACCTGGTGCTCCGGCACCTAGGTCGATTGGGACTCCAGGTCAACCAAGAGAGGGGCAAGCTCTCCCCAGTGCAGAGCATCCTCTTTCTCGGTATGGAACTCAACTCTGTCACCATGTCGGCACACCTGTCCGCAGTTGTGCCCAACCAGTGTTGAACTGTCTGAAATGAACATTTTAGGCAGACAGCGGTCCCCCTGAAACAATTCAGAGGCTCCTGGGACACATGGCGTCCTCGCGGGCTAATACCCCTCGAGTTGATGCACATGACACCGCTCCAACACTGGTTTCAGAGTCGAGTTCCGAGGAGAGCGTGGCACACCGGCAGCAGGCGCATGGTGATGCCGCCCTGCTGCCGACGCACCATAACCCCTAGTCTTTATGACTTTTTCGACGGACTCAGGTCCCTCTGAGCAGGTTATGAGGCAGGTCGTGGTGACGACTGAAGTCTCCCTGCAGGGGTGCGGTGTAGTGTGCAACGGGCACGCAGGTGGGGTGTTGGACGAACCCCCGCCTGCGCTGGCATATCAATTGCCAAGAGTTGTGGGCTATGCTACTTGCACTGAGCAGGCTACGGCCTCTCGTGCGAGACATACACGTGCTGTTCCGAGGACAGCACTATAGCTGTAGCGAATACAGATCGTCAGGGTGGCGTTCGCACACAGCAGCTAAACACAACTTGCTCGACGCCTCCTCCGGTGGAGTCAACAGGTGACTCGTTCCCTGCAGGCCACACACCCCGGGCAAACTGAACTAGACAGCCGACGTGCTTTCTCGCCAGTTTATGCCTCGTGGAGAGTGGCGACTCCACCCCCGTGCAGTCCAGCTCATTTGGAGGCTGTTCGGGTAGGCCCAGGTAAAACCTGTTCACCTCCCGTAACACCACCATTTGCCCGCTTGATAGTCCCTGCCCTCGGCACGGATATCCTTGCGCACAGCTGGCCGCGGGATGGGCGGAAGCACACCTTCCCCCCCGGAGCCTTCTTGTACAGACTCTGTGCAAGGTCAGGGAGCAGGAGCACCAAGTGTTATTGGTCACACCACACCGGTCTAACCGCACTTGGCCTCAGAGCCGATGCTCTGGACAGCGACTCCCCCTGAACCATTCCCCTGACAGAGGACCTGCTCTCTCAGGGGAAGGACACGTTCTGGCATCCCAGATCAGACCTCTGGAACACCCATGTCTGGTCTCTAGACGGGACGAGAAGATCCTAAGATGGCTACTCCCCCTATACGGCTGAGACCATCACCCAGGCTAGGGCCCCATCTACTAGGCGGTTACACGCCTCTAGACGGTGCCTCTTCTCGTCCTGGTGTCTTTCTCAACGAGAAAGACCCACTGAGGTGCTTGATCAGGATTGTGTTCCCCTCCTCACGAGACTGGAGACTAACATCTCCCTTCCACACTGAAAGTGTATGTAGTCGCTATTGCCACTCATCACGACTCAGTCGGTGGAAAGTTTCTAGGGCAACACGACCTGGTCACCAGGTTCCTAAGCAGCGAGAGGGCGGAATCCGCCTCATCTCCGCTCCATACCCTCTTGGGACCCTAAGTGGTCCTGGGGAGCCTCAGGGCCCCCCAAAGAGCCCCTCGGAGGTTCCGATCTTCCTCATAGAGTAAGACGGCCCTCCTGACGGCGCTCACTTCCTTCAAGAGGGTAGGGGACCACAGAGCATCCTCCGTGTCCCTGGATTGCCTTAAACTCGGCCCTGGAAACTCTCACGTTATCTTGAGACCCAGGCCCGGGTGCGTGCCCAAGAAGTTCCCACTACTCCCTCCGGGGCCAAGTGGTGAACTTGCAGGCGCTCCCCATAGGGGAGGAAGACCCAACCCGATTAGTGTTGTGTCCAGTACGTACTGGACCGCACGCAGAGCTCTGAAGCTCTGACCAGCTCCGTGTCTGTTGGAGGACAGCAGAAGGGGAAGGCTGTCTCCAAACAGAGGCTGGCGCACTGGGTCGTGGACGCCGTTACGACGGCATTCCGATCTCAGAATCTCCCATGCCCATTGGCAGTGAGGGCTCACTCCACACGGAGTTTAGCCACCTCCTGGACACTGGCAGAAGCGCCTCTCTAGCAGACATCTGTAGAGCTGCGGGTTGGGCTATGCCCAAACACCTTCGCAAGGGTTAACAACCTTCGCGTAAACCCGGTGTCAGCCCACGTCCTGCGTGGCGACATGTAGGACTGGCATCCGGGGGGGCGTATGCCTGCGAAAGCACCTTTCCACCCTCTAACAGGTTGGGTCAGTGTGCTATTTACCTTTTCTTCTTACCCGAACACATCGCTAAGAAACTGGTACCTCACCAGCCTCCCTTCTTACCCAGACACTGGTTAAGAATAGGCATTCCATCCATCACCAAACAAGCACCCCCTGGGGGCTGGCTGGGCAGAGCAGCCTTCCCCCTTAGGCCGGGATACCATGTGAGCTATCACAGATAGCTCTAACCGGACCTAGTGCTACCGGACGTCTGTAACACCCCCTCCGTGGGCTGTTCCGTCTGATGTATCCTCATGAGAATGGTTCCCACTCCTGGTAACCCATGAGCTTCCCCAGGTGGGCCTCCACCTCGCGGTTAACTACTCAGTCCGCACGTTCCATGCGTTCTCCTCCAAGGACGAGACCATACCTATATCCACCATATTCCTCCCCACGGGTAGGAGGTGGCCTCTGTAGCGCTTCTCTGATTAAGAGTCGCGCTTACCCGGTGTAAACTGATCTGGACGGCCTCTCGCCTATAGAGAGCTAAGGCCCCGTCCGTGAAAGTTACCGGTCAGGGCTGTACCCATCTTTCTCCAAGAAAGCTCTGGAACCCCCCGACCACCACACTGGAAGGTTACAGTCTCACGAAAGCTTCGAGATGACACGCCCAGGCTTGTTACCGTCGCTTCGCTAGAGATTGTGACGCGATACAGCGTTGTGGCGTTTTCCATAGGCAACCCCATCTGTCGTTCTCGACACAACGTCGAGAGACCGACAGAAAGGGAACGTCTTGGTTACGTATGTAACCTCAGTTCCCTGATGGAGGGAACGAGACGTTGTGTCCCTTATGCCACGAACACGTATCGTATTCTGCTGCAGTTTGAGAGGTCTCAGGCTCTTCAGAACAAAGGTAAGTGAATGCTGCACGCCGGCCTCCTTTTATACCGGATTTCCGGGGGCGGAGCCCGGCATGCAAATTGCATTCGCCAAATTTCATTGGCCTTTTCTATAGTAGTCAGAGTTGATTGGTTCTCAAGGGCGAACCCCATCTGTCGTTCTCGACACAACGTCTCGTTCCCTCCATCAGGGAACTGAGGTTACATACGTAACCAAGACGTTTTCTTGAAAGAAGTTTCTTTTGTTCAGCATTTAGTCGAGTTTGGGTTGACCATAAGAGATACTTTTCTACCAGTTTTGCCGATGTCGAATCCTTCTAAGAAGGTTATACTTTCAAATGTACCTCCATTCATCACCAATGAGTCACTCGAGCGGTTGTTGGCACGCTATGGGAAATTAGTTGCGCCGATTAAAATGATTCCTCTTGGACTAAAAAATCCAGAATTAAAGCATGTATTGTCGTTTAGACGCCAGACTTTCATGATCTTGAATGCTGAAATTCAATCATTGAATACATCAGCGAAAACTAATCTGATGGGGAAAGACTATACCATTTACATCAGTTCTGAATCATTGAGGTGTTTTACGTGTGTGAAGTATGGTCATACATAACTGTCATGCCCAGAGAATAATGAGGCTGATAATAAAAATGTGACTGAACCTAATTCTTCAGTAGAATAACAACCTCTTGTGTTAACAGCAAATGAAAGTGACTGTAATGATGGTGACAGGATTGATCAGAATGTTGAAGCGCCTTCTATATCTACAGTCGAAGAGTCTGTCATTGATCACGTGACAAGTAAGCATGTTGATGACAGTAATCCTATGACTGAGAATACCGACATGAATGTTGTTCATGTGATTCAGAGTGAAGAGGGCATTAGTTGTATAGAGACTTATGAAATCTGTGAATCTAACAGACTTGTAGATGTCGCTGAAATAGCGGAGCCTGGGGGTGAATCAGTGGATTCGCAGGCATCAGGACTCTGTCTGTCACAGAGTGAAGAGGGACTGATGATGGAAGCAAGTGAAGCTCAGTCCATGGATTCTGAAAGTGAACTTTCTGACATAGCAGAGTCTCAAGAAAGACCTGCTGTAAATGATCAAAGTTTCAAATCAAAGCGTTCCTATACAATTAAGCAAATAAATGAATTTCTTGACAGTACCTTCAATCAAAGAAAACCAAAACTTGAAAGGTACTTTCCAGATCTCGAACTCTTTCTTGAATCTTGTGCAACTGTCATGAGAAAAGCAACCCTGGAAGAGCTTGATCAGCCCAAACGCTATAGACTTAAGAAATACATGAGCTTGGTTAAAAAGAAAATCAAGCACTTGATATAAAGAATAATTACAGAGACAAGATTGCAATGTTTGTCTTTATTTTTATTATGACATTTATAAATATTGGATCCTTTAATATCAATGGTTGTCGGCATACTGTGAAGAGATGTGCTCTGACTAATTATCTGCGAATGAAGAAAGCAGATGTTATCTTGCTTCAAGAGACTCATTCGGATGCTCAGAATCAGACACAATGGATGTGTGATTGGAAGGGGAATATTGTAATGAGTCATGGCAAGTGCTGGTGTTGCTATATTTTTTTCTCCATGTATAAATGATCAACCAGTTATGTATGAGATAGTACCTGGTCGACTTATAAGAGCTGATGTTAACAATAAGGTGTTAATAAGTTTTCCTTTTTTTTCTGTATACGCTCCAAATGTTGGTCGAGAGCGCATTATATATTTTAGAAAGTTGTCTGATGCTCTCTCACAGTGTCCTCAGGAGAATATTGTTGTAGTAGGAGGAGATTTTAACTGTACATTAGATCCTGGCATAGATAGAAACCATGAAGAACCTCATCCAAGTTCTGCTGAAACTTTAAAAAATATTATTAATTATCATGATTTTGTTGACTTATGGAGAGAGAATCATCCAGGGGTTAAACAATACAGCTGGTTAAAAACAAACTCAAATTCTCTGTCTGGAGCAAGACTTGACCGGTTTTATGTTACAAAAGATAATAGAGATAGATTTTATAACAGTTCAATAGTCCCCTCCTTTTTATCTGATCATCATTATATTTCTGTTGTTGTATCTGTACTGTCTTCTAAAAATCACAAATCACACTGGCACTTTAATAATAGATTATTACAGGATCACTCTTTTATTCACTCTTTTACCCTTTTCTGGCAATCTTGGAGAGAGGAGAAGCGTATTTTTCCTGTATTGAGTAAGCGGTGGGACATTGGCAAAGTGCAAATTAAGTTGTTTTGCCAGCAATATACTGCTTCTAATACTAGAGCCCTTAAAGAAAAAATGAAGTCACTGGAAGAAGACATCCATAGGCAAAGTCGTAATGGGGAATGTACAGACTCTATTGAGAGAAAGAAACTAATACTCAAGACACTGTTGGAGGAGCATGGAAAAACTGCTTTTTTAAGGTCAAGGTTTTCTCAGCTGAATGACATGGATACTCCCTCTGCATTTTTCATTGGTCTTGAAAAAAAACCAAGAGAACATAAAGTATTTTTCAAACTGAATCTGCCTGGGCGAGGAGTGACAACTGACCAACAGGAAATCCGTACTCATGCTCTTTCCTTTTATGAGGACCTCTACTGTACTGAAGAATGTGATGAAACAGCCATTGAAGAAGTTTTGTGTGACCTACCACAACTATCAGGAGAAGATTGTAAAGAGAATTTGATTTCCATTGATGAACTTTCTTCGGCCGTTCAGGAATTAAATCCTGGAAAGTCACCGGGATTAGAAGGGCTTTCATCTGAATTTTATCGTTCCTTTTGGAAACTGGTTGGAGAGGACTTTTATGCAGTTTTTCTTGAAAGTGTCAAACAAGGGACACTTCCATTGAGTTGCCGGAGGGCTATTTTAACATTGATCCCTAAAAATGGAGATCTTGCCTTACTTAAGAACTGGCGACCTGTCTCCTTAATTTGTGTCGATTTCAAGATTTTGCCTAAACAATGTCTAATAGACTTTAAAAATGCATGGGAAGTGTAATACACGAGGACCAGTCTTTTTGTGTCCCAAAACGCACAATTTTTGATAATCTCTTTTTGGTGAGAGATTTTATCACACTTGCAAAAAAACACAATTTGGATATTGGTTTTCTGTCCCTTGATCAAGAAAAAGCATTTGACAGGGTGGACCATCAGTATTTGTTTAAAACTTTGGAGGCTTTTGGTTTTGGTCCATATTTTGTTTCATTAGTCAGGTTGCTTTACAATAATATTTATAGTCTGTTAAGGATTAATGGGTCTTTAACTAGACCTTTTCCGGTTTCAAGGGGGATAAGACAAGGTTGTCCTTTGTCTGGGCTTCTGTATTCAATTGCTATTGAACCTCTGTTAGTTATGCTAAGAAAGGAGCTTAGTGGTATTGGTGTGACAGGATTCCCAGAAATAAGCCCAGTTAAATTTACTGCTTATGCGGATGATGTAACTGTCATAATCAAGAATAATGAGGATGTTACTAAACTTATTTCTTGTTTGAACAAGTTCCAGGAAGCGACATCTGCTAGAATAAACTGGGATAAATGTGAATCCTTTTTGTTGGGAGATTGGGAGGATTTAGGGGCACCTTGTTTACCAAATCAATGTCGATGGAATCGGGATGGATTTAAATTACTAGGAGTTTACTTTGGGACGGATAAATACTCTGAAAAGAACTAGGAGGGACTAGCAAAACCGAGTGATTGGTAGATTAAATAAATGGAAATGGCTTCTTCCACAACTTTCTTTTAGGGGTAGAGTTTTGATTATAAATAATCTGGCCGCCTCAATGCTATGGCATAGAGTAACCGTATTAAACCCCACTAAAGAATTGCTTACTACAATTCAAAAAGCTTTTGTAAAATTATTTTGGAATGGACATCATTGGCTCATTCCTGTGATTCTTTACCTTCCTGTGGCAGAAGGTGGTCAAGGATTAATACATATTGAATCTAAAATATCAGCAATGAGACTAAAAACATTGCAATGACTTTTGTATTGCTCTAATCCGCCACAGTGGATTGTAATTGGCACATCTATATTGGCAGATCTGGGCGGAATAGCTCTTGACAAACAGTTGGTTTTAGTTGAAAATCCATTTGAGGAAAAGGTACATAAATTTACATCCAATTTTTATACTTCAGTTATTAAATCCTGGAAATGGTTAAATTTGTTAAGAAGAGATGATGAGAACTATGGAATTTTAGAACCCTTGTTTTTTAATCCCATTTTAAAATTGTCATCCGACTTGTCCTGTTTCATCTCCATTTTTCTAAAGGCTGGTGTGAGTAAAATAATGGATTTAATTGATGTAACCTTGTCTCAGTGGCGTTCTGTGCAATCAATTGCTGCACAGGTTCAAATAAAATCTCTGAGAACTGTGGAGAATGTAATCAAACGTATCAAAGATGGTATTCCCTCTGTAATAATATCTAGCGTTGATACAGGCTTTGTAAATGGTTTTACATCTCCAAATTTCCCAGAATTAACGGTGATACCTAGAGTTGAAGGGGTTGGGAGTGAGTTAAATCTTACTACTTTATTGAAGGGATATGGAGAATAGGTTTTTCATGATATGGGGAAGAAAAATCTTTATTGTATCTGTGTCAAATCTGTACATGCTGGCCAATTGCAGGGGCGGACAGATACTAAATGGAGAGATAAGCTCTCTATATGTGAAGGGGTTTATCCATCTTGGAGAGTTCTTTATAAACCTCCTATATCAAAAAATGTGGTGATCTTCAGTGGCGAATTATTCATTGTGCTATAGCATCTAATAGTATTGTGTCAAAGTTCAATGAAATTGTGTTATTATGTCCTTTTTGTAACGCAAATGATACTGTTTTCCATATGTTTCTTGAATGTTCTAGTCTTGATTATTTGTTTGTAATACTTGGAAACTTGATTACAAAATTGGGCTTTGTTTTCGATAAATTTGTGTTCGTCTTAGGACATAAATATAGAAGATCATGGCAGCAACAATCTGTTCTTGCCAATTTTTTAAATGGTCAAGCAAAGTTGGGTATTTTGAAATCCCATCAATGCAAAAATGAAGGAAAGGATACTGATATGGTAGCCGTGTTTTAAATCATTGGTAGAATATAGAGTGAAAATTGAATATACATACTTACGACATATTGATAATGTTGAATTATTTGAATGGAGATGGTGTACGAGAGAAGCATTAGTGATTGTTAATGAACATGGAAGTTTAGTTTTTAATTGGTGAAGTATTTCGTTTGATTTTTTTGACAAATTATTTTTGAAGGATTCAAAATACACTACAGATTTGAGAAACAAAACAGATACACCCATTCCAGTTGACTTTCTGCAAATCATAGTTTTCCAGAAAATTCACAGATTTGAACATATATATTGAGTCAAAACTAAACACAAAATAAATAAAGATAGATAGATATGAACTCGAACATCAGGGAGCAGTACAGTTTACAGACAAATAGGCATGATTACCATGATTGAAATATCCAAAGTAGTCGATGGTGACATTCATTACAATTTTCCACAAATTCTTTCCATCTGTTCCAAAAAAGCTCCCCCATTTGCCTTTTTAATTTTAAAGAAAATGTAATACTTTTTATCCTATATATTTCAGTTACAATTGCTTTCCAATCTTCTATTGTGGGTGAAGTAGGTAGAAGCCATTTGTGCGTTATTGCCTTTTTATTGCAACCAGGAGTATTTTCCATATGTAGGAACAATTGGTTTTGTGTAAATCTAAGTTACCCATATAAAGAACACAAAATTGGAAAGGAATTTTGATCTTCAATGTCATGTCTAATGTTCTGTGTACGTATTTCAAAAATGTATGGATAACTGGACGCTCCCAGAATATTTGATAATGATTTGCTGTTTCTGAATTGTATAGTCTCCAACAACCTGATCCCTTTTTTCTGTAACTCTTTTGAGCTGGTGAATTAAAAAAACATATTACATTTCCAGGCAAACAGTCTCCATTAGTGGAAGCCTGTGGTTTCCCTTTGGATCATGTTTCCTTCTTTCTCCCTCTTAATTCTAACATAAGAGGTTGATCCTGGTCTATGGTTTTGAAGGTAATGATAAAGTTTAGAAACTACCTTATTAATGGCAGTGGCATAATATGCTGACAAAAGTTACTTAACAAAGTCATTTTGTTTCCTTTCTTATTCACTGTTGAGTTGAAGTGGTGTCTTATCTGGAAGTATCTGTATAAGTCATGATTAATTAACTCAAACCGGTTCTTAAAATCCTCAAAACATTTTTTATTTTTATTTTATTATACAAAATAGTATTGCTTGTGAAAGAGTAATAAGATGTGCCCCCTTTTTTGAACCATATCTTAAATGCTCTAGTATTTGGAATAAACTCTGTATCATAGGCATACCACCTCACTATTTTCAAACTGTCTTTCAGTTCTCATTTCTTTATTACCATTGCCCATATTTCCTAAGTAGTGTTAATCCATGCATGTTCTTTAATCATATGAGTCCGTATTAGGTTATCTACTGCTTGAATACTTCAGGGTAGAGAGACAATTCTATTTGTTTCGATCTAAAGATATAGTAGGATTGCACCAGCAAATCGCAGGTCTGAATGGGAGTCTTTTAGGGAGGGAAGAGCTAACCCGCCCTTTTATTTAGGTATCTGGAGTGTTTTATAACGAATTCCAGATTTTTTACCTTGCCAAATGAACCTTTTAATCTATTTGTCCCAATCTTTAAATTGTTCTTCTGGAATTTTTACTGGTAGTGTCTGAAAAATATATAAAAGCCTTGGGAGCATATTTCATTTAATAATATCCAGTCTCTCCCCTAGGTTTAAAAAAGGGATAACACTCCACCTCTGGATATCTTTTTGAAGCTTACTATTTAAATGTTGATAATTTTCTTCCATCAGAGTACCAACTTTTGCCAGACATATTCCCGAGTATTTTATTACTTCTGCAGTATAATTTATGCTTTATTTTGCCCTTATTTCTTCTGATGGAGAAAAATTGTAACAGATGACCTGTGTCTTTGGCACATTTTTGACACCCTGAAAATGTGCCAAATGTACCTAATGTAGACATAAGATTCTTAAATGATACTGCCGGGTCTCTAAAATATATCAAAACATCATCTGCAAATAACGCTATTTTATGTTCCTCTTCACCCATCATTATTCCATTTATATTATGATTCTGGCATATCCACTGACTAAGGGGTTCAATGTAAAGAGCGAATAGAAGGGGTGAGAGAGGGCACCCCTGTCTTGTGCCTCTCTCCAAATTACAAAAATTAGATAAACTACCATTAACTTTAATTCTTGTACGGGGTCTTGAATAGATTAACTTTATGGCTTTAACAATGTTTTCATGAAACCTCAAATTTTCTTAGTACATCATGACCATCTCACAGAATCAAAGACTTTTTCAGCGTCTAGGCTCACTATCATTACTGCAAGTTTGCACTCTTGAATATGTATCATTATATGCAATGTGCGTCTAACATTATCCTGTGTTTGTCTCTGTTGGATGAAACTTGTCTGATCATTTAGTATCAATTCCGGAAGTAAATTTTCAATTCTCCTGGTCAATATTGCAGAATATAATTTACAGTCCACATGCAGGACAGAAGCAGGTCTGTAGGAACCACAATCTTGTTTGTCTTTGTCTTCCTTTGGTATGGGAGATCTAATCACAACATTCCATGAAATGGTAATCTCTTTTCCTTTGAATGCAACATTACAGGCTGGAAGAAGAATAGGGACAAGCTGTTCCTTAAATTTCTTGTACCATTCCGCCATGTACTCATCTGTAACCGGTGATTTATTCTGTTTTAATTTACTAATCTCTTTTAGAAATTCTTCTGAAGTTATATGCTCAATTAAACTTTCATTTTGTTGTTCAGTTAGTTTAGGTAGCTTTATATAACTTAAAAATGACTTAATATCTATTCCTGGTCTATATATATTTTCTGTGCATAATTCCTTATAAAAAAATGTCTAATTGTTCATGAATTTCTTTTAACCTTTTTTTGTTTTAGGTTCTCTAAAATTATAAATTGTATTATCAACTTGTTGTTTACGGAGCCTATAAGCAAGACGTTTTATTGACTTGCTCCCAGCTTCAGAATAATGTGCTTTAAAAATGTATGATTCTTTTCAAGTTCTACATTATGTATCTCTGCTATTTCTTCCTATGCTTTTCGTTTCTCTTGTATTAGACCAGGTCTGTGAGCTTGTATACTCTTATGTACCCCTTCCAGCTCTTTCAGTTTAAGCTGTTATTTAGCAACTTCTCTTGTCTTAGTTTCTTGACTAATGCTGGTTCTGCAATTATTTTTCCTCTCAAAACTGCATTGCAAGCATCCCAAAAAACGGCGAAGGTACATCACCATTATCATTCTCTTCTACGCAATGTTTAATTTCAGTTTTCATTCGTTCTATAAATTGCCTGCTATTCAAGATACTAGAATTACTAGAACATAATGTATTTATTTTAATTTTATTTAGGCTTACTGAGCCCTATACTGGTGCATGATCAGACAGGTCCATTGATCCAATACTGCATTTTTTATCTTGTGTCTATCTTTTCTAAAAATGAACAAATAATCTATTGTCGAATAATTTGAGTGTGCATGTGAGTAATAAGTATAATCACGTTCTTTAGGATATAATCCCTCAAAAGATCGATAATTCCCACATCTCATAATAGTGCTGTAAATTTATTTTCTATAGAAGTAATTCAACTCAACTCAACTTTATTTATATAGCGCTTTTTACAATTTTCATTGTTACAAAGCAGCTGTACATGAGACACATTGAATACAAGTATGAATTCTAAAGCAGCCCCCCCCCCGGCCAGGCAGATAGTGCAAAACAATATGCAAACGGTGGTGAGGAACCTAAAACTCCCATTGAGAAAAAAACCCTCAGGGGAACCCAGGCCCAACCAGGGGATTCCAGTTCCCCTCTGGCAAAAGCTGCTGCCCCTGCACAAGCTTAACAGTGCTTGCACAACAAGGCTTAATAAAAATATAAAAATTAAGGATTTAAGATTATCATTAACAATCTAATAGCATTTGAAATGTTGTAGGAAAAACAAAGTTGTCGCGTCCTTTATCCAGCTCTATCCTCTTAGCTTTTGTCAGGTCACCGCTTCCCATTCTCAGCTCTGCCATCAGGTCTGGCCATAAACTGCATCCTGCGGTAACCTTGGAACAAAGAGACAAGACTGGCTGAGAGTAGAGTACTGTTCTGCACTCTTTGATGCAACAAGTACATCATTTGTTGTTGGATGTGTTCCTGGTTCCGGTTGATCTAAATAATGCAGCCTAAATCCTTTGAGGATTAATATTATGGATGTGTAGTGTATGCAAGATTAAAAAGATGAGTCTTTAGGTCTAGATTTAAAATGACAGATTGTGTCTGCTTCCCGGACCATGCAGGGAAGAATATTCCAAAGTTTAGGCGCTAGATAAGAAAAGGATCTACAACCTGCACTTGATTTTGAAATTCTAGGTATTACCAACTGACAGGCCGCCTGAGAGCGTAATGTACGTGGAGGTCTGTAATACAATAGAAGTTCATTCAAATACTGCGGCGCTAGACCATGTAGGGCTTTATAGGTAATAAGCAAGATCTTAAAGTTAATGCGATGCTTTATAGGTAACCAGTGCAAGGTTGACAGAACCGGGGTTATATGCTCATACTTTTTTGTACGTGTAAGAACTTGAGCTGCCGCGTTTTGAACCAGTTGCAGTTTTTGTAATAGGCCCGCAGGGCAACCACCTAGAAGTGCATTACAGTAATCTAGTCTTGATGTCATGAATGCATGAATTAATTTCTCTGCATCTGACAGTGACAGCATATGACGTAATTTGGATATATTCTTAAAATGGAAAAATGCAATTTTACAGGTGTTGGCGACATGGCTTTCAAATGACAGAGTACTGTCGAATACAACGCCAAGATTCTTAGCTGATGACGAGGATTTTATTTGGCATCCGTCAATCATTAAGCAGTATTCTTGGTTGTTACGCATAGCAGTTTTTGGTCCAATAAGTAACACTTCTGTTTTGTCCGAGTTTAGTAGTAAAAAATTGTTACTCATCCACATTTTTAAGTCAACTATGCAATCCTTTATTCGATGGAACTGCTGGGTTTCATGAGGCTTCGAGGAAATATAAAGTTGAGTATCATCAGCATAACAGTGAAAGCTAATTCCGTGTCGCTTTATTATATCTCCTAGAGGTAGCATGTATAATGCGAAGAGCAGAGGCCCCAAGACTGAGCAGTGTGGTACACCGTACTGGACTTGTGATTTGCGGGACACCTCATTGTTTATTGCTACAAATTGAAAACGGTCGGATATATAAGACTTAAACCATTTTAATGCTATTCCGTTAATGCCGACGTAATTTTCGAGTCTATGTAGAAGTATGCTATGGTCAATGGTGTCAAATGCAGCACTGTGGTCTAGCAGCACCAATAATGAAATACAGCCACGGTCAGATGCTAAAAGCAGATAATTTGTAACTCTGATCAAAGCAGTCTCTGTACTGTGACATGCTCGAAATCCAGACTGGAATTCATCATTAATGTCATTCCTTTGGAGGAAGGAGCATAATTGAGTTGAAACTACTTTTTCCAGAACTTTAGATATAAAAGGTAAATTCGATATAGGCCTGTAATTCCCTAGTTCTTTAGGGTCAAGTTTTTTTTTTTTTTAAAAGAGACCTTATAACAGCCACCTTAAATGCTTTAGGCACATGTCCTAATGTCAGAGATGAGTTAATAATACTGAGAAGAGTATAAGATGTGAGATGGTGGTCTGGTGGTTTAAACCACTGAACTGGTAAATCAAAGGTTGCTGATTCGATCCCAGCAGCCACCACCAGTGTGTCCTTGAGCAAGACACTTTACTCCATGTTGCTCCAGGGGGATTGTCCCTGTAATAAGTGCACTGTAAATCGCTTTGGATGAAAGCGTCTGCCAAATGACTAAATTAAATTAAAATTAAAATTAAATTAAATTAAGAGGATCTATAATTTCTGGGAGCATTTCTTTCAGTAGTTTTGTAGGTATAGGGTCTAGCATGCATGTTGTTGATTTAGATGATCTAATGATTTTAGACAGTTCATCGTGATCTACTGTAGAAAATAATTGCAATTTCTCCTTAGGGGTGCTGTAGTTAGTTTGTTCAGCGGATTTCACTACAGGTTGCATTGTTATAATTTTTCTCTTATATCTTGGATTTTACTCGTGAAGTAGTTCATAAATTCATCACTGTTATGCTGATAATCAGAATCTGACGTCGATGACGACTTATTTTTTATTATTTTAGCCACGGTGTTAAATAAAAACCTAGGGTTGTGATGGTTTTCTTCTATTAGTAATGAAAAGTAGGCGGATCTAGACGTTTTTATGGCATTCCTGTAATTTCGAGTACTATCCTTCCATGCTATAAGAAATACCTCTAAATTAGTTTTCTTAAAGTTGCGCTCCATTTTCCGGGATGCTTTTTTTACAGTCTGAGTGTGTTCATTATACCACGGTGTTGGGCTGCTATTTTTAATTTAAACGCAGAGGAGCAACTGTGTCTAATATTTCCGAGAAAGTAGAGTTTAAATTTTCAATAGTAGTGTCAAAATCGTCAACGTTTTTACTCATGCTAGATATTTTAGACCATTCAGGCAGATTATCGAGAAACGCATCTTTGGTAGTTGATGTAATCGTTCTACCATATTTGTAACAATAAGTTTGATTTGCAGCCGTAGGCCATTGAAGCAAACATAATATCAGATAATGATCCGAAATGTCTTCACTCTGCTGAACGATTTTAACATCGTCCACATTTATACCATAAGAAAGTATTAAATCTAAAGTATGATTACGAAGGTGAGTGGGTCCTGACACCCACCTGGCATCTGTATCATTGTCTACATGGATATTAAAGTAACCGACGACAAGGACTCTATCTGCGGCCAGTACTAGTTCTGATAAGAACCCACCAAAATCTTTAATAAAATCTGTGTGGTGCCCTGGAGGCCTATATACAATAGCTAGAATCAATTTTAAAAATGTTTTGTCCTTAGTATTAGGTGTCGATACATGAAGTACCATGACTTCAAAAGAATTGTATTTAAAATTAGACTTCTGAGAGGTGATAAAATAATTATTGTAAAGTGCAGCGACACCTCCCCCTCTACCTTTTAGACGAGGCTCGTGTTTATAATAATAATCTTGGGGAACGGATTCATTTAGAGTAATGTAATCATCTGGCTTTAGCCATGTTTCTGTCAAGCAAAGCATGTCTATTTTATGATCGGTTATCAAATCGTTAACAAAAAGTGCTTTATTTGAGAGAGATCTAATATTAAGCAATCCGAGTCGTAACAGTTGATTATCTGTATTTTTTTTCATGTTTGATTTGTTTAACGTTTATTAAATTACTGTCAAGAGGTTTACGCAATATCTTATGTTTGCTAATCCAGGGGACAGACACAGTCTCTATTTTATGTTGTTTGTAAAAAGGGATTATTACATGTTGTATATTTTGTGTATTCTGTAACGCGAGACGGCAAGCAGACAGTTGGTTAAGCCATTCTGTCTCCTTCCTGACCTGGGCCCTAGGTAGTCAGACTTTAGCATTATTAAGATTTTTTGTCTAATTTCTAGAGAGGAGGGAAACCCCATCCCAGGAGGGATGGAGACCATCTCGTTTCAGCAGGTCAGGTCTGCCCTCAAAACTCTTCCAGTTATTTATAAAATCTATATTATTCTGCAGGCACCACTCAGACAACCAGCCATTTAGTGATGATAATCTGCTATAAATCTCATCACCACGGTAAGCAGTGAGGGGGCAAGAGAATATTACAGTGTCTGACATCTTGTTTGCGAGCTCACACACCTCTTTAATATTATCTTTAGTGATCTCCGATTGACGGAGTCTAACATCATTTGTGCCGACGTGAATAACAATCTTACTGAATTTACGATTAGTTTTAGCCAGCACATTTAAATTTGACTTGATGTCAGGCGCTCTGGCTCCCGGTAAACATTTGACTATGGTGGCTGGTGCCTCTATGTTAACGTTCCGGACAATAGAATCACCGATCACTAGGGCACTTTCAGCAGGTTTCTCAGTCGGTGCGTCACTGAGTGGGGCAAACCTGTTCGAGACTTTAATCGGAACGGTTGAGTGATGTTTTGTCCTGCGACTATGCCGTCTCACCGTCACAAAGTTTCCCAGCTGCAGGGGATTTTCAACCGGAACCGAGCTGTGTGCGCTAACATTGCTCGCATACGAAGTGTTTTCTACAGTCCTAACACTCTTACTATCCTCAAATAAAGATTGGATGCGAGACTCTAATCCTTAGATCTTCTCCGTCAGCCTAACAACTTCCCTGCATTTATCACATGTAAAACCCTCGCCGCTGACAGAGAAGGCTAAACTAAACATATGACATGAGGTGCAAGTAACAACAATAGGAATAGAAGCCATAACTCACCGGGTATGAAGTGCAATCCTAACTTACCAAGGTTGCTTGATGAGTCTTAGTATATACACTTAAAAAGAGAAACAGTTAGCACACAAGACAAATAGGGGGAGATGATATTCCACAATGTAAACAGAAGGCAAGCTAACACGCTAATATGCTAGCGGCGTTACGCTTCAATTAATATAGATTTAGAAAATAAAGTTATAAATAATTCGGCAACGACAATAATAGGCAACTATAGTAAAATACACTAATATTAATACCAGGAACAAATGTGAGGTGAAGCAAGTGTCAGAGGATACAAACTAGCCGCCGGCAGCGATGCAATCAGGAACCGGGGACCATAAACTGAGATACTGAGAGATAATTATTGTATTAAGAATTATGTTGAAGTCTCCGCCACAAATAAGTGTTCCGTATATCTCCGTTGAGATTATATTTAGCATTTTTTTATAGACCTTAAACTTACTACCAGGGGGGACATAAACATTCAGGAATGTAATTGGATCCCCATCAATTTGTTCTTTAATTAAAACATAACGCCCTTCTTTAACTCTGATTTCAGCCTGATGGTCATATCTAAGATTGTAAGATGTTAAAATTTCCACTGCCCTCCATTCACCAGATCGATGTGAAGATGAAAATACAAGTTTAAATCCGTTTCGAGCCAATTTAGCATGTTCAGTCTGATTTAAGTGGGTCTCTTGCGAGAAAAATACTTGTACCTTTTCTTTTTTAAATATTGATACAATTTTTGTTCTTTTAATAGAATTGTGGACTCCATTTATATTATATGTTACTGATTTAAATATATGCTTTAAGTGACCCATATACTATGTTATGCTTGCATTTTCATGCTCAGAAACAAAGCTGAAAGTACATTTTCCCTGTAAATTAACAAAACTCCCAAACCTAGAACATTGTATAAGAAAAAACAGAAACAAGAAAAAAGGATTAACTTCCACCAATAAGATCTCCAATCATAAGGCCCTCACTGACACATTATCGTAGAGTGACACCTTATGTTTCGGTGGTGAGATCTCCCAACATTTAATTAAACTTTAATTAAGATCTCAGGAAACTGGCTATTTTTACTACTCTTATACTTGTATTAGTGATGTTTATAATAAACAATTGAACAGTTATGAATAAACACGAAACCTTTCCTGCGATACTGCTGTTCCGATATTATCCAGTCATCGAACCTATCTGCCTGCTCTACCTATCTCACATACTCTGGCATTGCATTAGCGCTCACTTGGGCTTGTCCCCTTTTCGCTGTCCATGCTTGGCTCTGAAGGTGGTCATGTGCCGTCTGTTGTGGTCGAACAACTCTCTCCATCTCCTTTGTCAATTCCTCAGCCGAACTATAAAGCACTGTCTTGCCTTCGTAGAATACCCTGAGTTTCAGTGGGTATGGAGTCTGGAATCTGATCTTTTTTCCCTTCAAACTGCCATTTGACCGTATTCCTTTCACTTCTTTAAGACGTCGGGAGGATAATCGGGGTCATATGTTATTCTCGCATTTTACCATTTCAGCCCACCTTTTTTCCACACCTGCCCCAGAATGTCTTTTTTAGTTTTGAATCTCAGAAATTTGGCAATAACTGAACGAGGTCTTGTACTGTGTCACAGGTCGGGGCAGACCACCAGTACTCTAGCCCCGGACACCAGTACCACCTTGAGGAGACCCCGGAGTTCCCAAAAAGCAGACAGACAACAATGTTAAAAATGAACAAATTGAATTTTTATTAATTTAGTTTAAAACTGAGCACTCTAAAAACTTATTGGTTGCTTATGTAACCTCAGTTCCCTGATGGAGGGAACGAGACGTTGTGTCGAGAACAACAGATGGGGTTCGCCCTTGAGAACCAATCAACTCTGACTACTATAGAAAAGGTCAATGAAATTTGGCGAATGAAATTTGCATGCCAGGCTCCGCCCCCGGATATCCGGTATAAAAGGAAGCCGGCGTGCAACATTAATTTACCTCTTGTTCTGAAGAGCCTGAGAGCCTCTCATGACTGCAGAAGAATATGATACGTGTTTGTGGCATAAGGGACACAACATCTTGTTCACTCCATCAGGGAACTGAGGTTACATACGTAACCAAGACGTTCCCTTTCTTTCGGTCTCTCAACGTTGTGTCGAGAACAACAGATGGGGTTGCCCATGGAAAACGCCACAACGCTGTATCGCATCACAATCTCAGCGAAGCGACGGTAAAAAGGGCGTGTCAGCTCGAAGCTTCGTGAAACTGTAACCTTCCGGTGTGGTGGTCGGGGGGTCCCAGAGCATTCTTGGAGAAAGATGGGTACAGCCCTGACCGGTAACCTTTCACGGACGGGGCCTTGGCTCTCTACTGGCGAGAGGCCGTCCGGCTCGGGTTTACACCAGGTGAGCGCAACTCTTAATCAGAGAAGCGCTGCAGAGGCCACCTCCTACCCGTGGGGAGGAATATGGTGGATATAAGTATGGTCTCGTCCTTGGAGGAGAACGCATGGAACGTGCGGACTGGGTAGTTAACCGCGAGGTGGAGGTTCACCTGGGGAAGCTCATGGGTTACCATGTGTGAGAACCATTGTCATGAGGGTATAGCAGACGGAACAGCCCACGGGGGGGGTGTTACTGCGTCTGATAGCACCAGGCCGGTTAGAACTATCTGTGATAGGTCATATGGTGTCCCGGCCTAAGGGGGAAGGCTGCTCTGCCCAGCCAACCCCCAGGGGGGGCTTGCTTTGTGATGGATGGAATGCCTGTTCTTAACCAGTGTCTGGTGAGGTACCAATTTTCTTAGCCATGTGTTTGGGTAAGAAGAAAAGGTAGATAGCACACTGACCCAACCTCTTGGAGGGTGGGAAGGTGTTTTCGCAGGCATACGCCCCCCCGGATGCCAGTCCTACATGTCGCCACGCAGGACGTGGGCTGACACTGGGTACAGCGAAGGTTGTTAACCCTTGCGAAGGTGTTTGGGCGTAGCCCAACCCGCAGCTCTACAGATGTCTGCTAGAGAGGCGCTTCTGGCCAGTGCCCAGGGGGCTATACACTGTGTGGAGTGAGCCTTCAGTGGGCATGGGAGATTCTGAGATTGGAATGCCGTCATAACGGCATCCACAACCTCTGCTTGGAGACAGCCTTCCCCTTCTGCTGTCCTCCAATACAGACAAGGAGCTGGTCAGAGCTACTGAAGCTCTGCGTGCGGTCCAGGACACAACATGGATGGGGTTAGGTCTTCCTCCCCAATGGGGAGCGCCTGCAAGTTCACCACTTGGTCCCGAAAGGGAGTAGTGGGAACTTTGGGCACGTATCCGGGCCTGGGTCTCAGGATAACGTGAGAGTTACAAGGGCCGAATTTTAGGCAATCCGGAGACAAAGAGAATGCTCGGAGGTCCCCTACCCTCTTGAGCGCCAACAGGGGGGCCGTCTTACTCAGGTGAGGAAGATCGGAACCTCCGAAGGGCTCTTGGACCCACGTTAGGGTCCAAGAGGGTATGGAGTGGAGATGAGGCGGATTCCGCCCTCTCGCGCTCCTTAGGAACCTGGTGACCAGGTCGTGTTGCCCTAGAAACTTTCCATCAACTGAGTCGTGATGAGTGGCGATAGCGACTACATACACTTTCAGTGTGGAGGGGAGATGTCACAAGCTGCCGTTCAGGGTGCTCACGCAGAGGCGCATCCTGACATCTATCAGGTATCACAGAAGTCTATCACAGAACATCTTGGTTTTGAGGGACGAACTCGATACCTATTTTGCCAGAAGGGAGACAGTGTGGGCAGCTCTCGACCTCCCAGGGACTGTGACAGGGTGACCAAGGGGACGGTCTGCTTCATCATTCCCACGGGGGTGGTTCGTCGGCTGGCGGAGCTAACCATCTGTCGCGGGGAGTCCCCGGAGGGAAGGTTGGCTCCGCCTTTTTACCTGCCTGTCGGGACAACAACATGCACTGTCGGTTTGAGAGTGGTGACAGCTGTCGTATGTATACGACCTCTAACCTGGCCAGGGTGTGAGGTCGGTTCGCCGAGCACAGTCCAGTGGAGTGTGCGATCGGTTGCAAGTACACCCGGGGAGAACGGAAAAAAAACTCTGCGAGTAAGTGGGCACCAGGCCCTAAAAAGGTTGTTCTCCCTGGGGTCTTCCCGTCAGTGTCCCTTCTCGCGAGAACAAAAGAACACTCCTGAAGAACAAAAGGTAAATGAATGCTGCACGCCGGCTTCCCTTTATATCGGATATCTGAGGGGCGGAGCCCGGCATGCAAATTTCATTAGCCAAATTTCATTGGCCTTTTCTATAGTAGTCAGAGTTGATTGGTTCTCAAGGGCGAACCCCATCTGTCATTCTCGACACAACGTCGGGAGAACAACAGAAAGGGAACTAATCTTCTTTCCGGCTTCTCTCTTCCAGGCCAGCCAGGGCAGGTGGACGACGGGCTTCTTGCCCGTACTTCTCCTGAGGCCGGCCCAACACAACGGTAAGTATACAAGGGGAGGGGGGCTTCCTTTTACAGGTCGTCAACGGTGAATACGCAGGGCAGACTTTCCTCGGAAGGCGTATAACAGCTGATGTGCTAAGGGGACTTTCCTTGCGGGTTGGCAACGGTAAGTATGCAAAACAGACTTTCTTTGGCAGATGTATGGCAGCTGATATCCTCAGGGAACTTTCCTTACAGGTTGGCACAGGTGAGTATACAAAGCAGACCTTCTTCCACCGATCAGCAACGGTGAGTATACAGAACCACTTCCCTTGGCAGGTGTAGAGTAGCAGATATGCTGAGAGAACTTCCCTTACAGGTCAGCAGCCGTAAGTATACAGTGCGGACTTCCCTTGGCAGGTAGGTAGCGACCTGTAGGCTGGAGGGGGGGTTTCTCAGAAAGGGCTTTCCTGTGAGAGCAACAATAGGTATGTGAATGAAACTTTGCTTCTTCAGCAAGCAACAATGGGTACCAAAAGGCTTTCCTGTGTACACAAACAGTGGTAGATATACAGACAGGTTTTCCAACATGGGCAAACAGCGGTAGACACAAAAGGCTTCCTTATATAAGCAACAATGGACATCCAGACAGGGCTTTCTTCATAAGCACACATTAATGGATGCAGAAGAGACGTTCCTATGCAAGTAGTAATGGTAAGTATGCAGACATGGGCAAACAGCAGTAGACACAAAGGGCTTCCTTATATAAGCAACAATGAAGATCCAGACAGGGCTTTCTTATAATAGCTATTTCCAGGTCATTAGTGGGGAATTTCAGCTCTACAAGTAGACGTACTCACGGTCACAGGCACGGACATGGGCAAGGCAGGTGCTCCACACACTCCAATAATAGTCAGACCAATCCGCAGCAATACACATATGTAACTATCCACAACACACAAACTGAAATCCAAGTACTCACATCAACGTGAGGGCTTATACTCCGCCGCTTTGACCGAGACCCGTCTCCTGGAGTCAAAGTGTCTGATAGTAGTAAGGAGATAGAAACCACATTGACAGTACTTCACTTCCACATGCAAATCTGCCCGCCGGCCGCGCTAGCTCCTCTTCTCTCGTACAGCCAAAACACGATGAAGCTCTGATAAATAGGGCAATGCTCCTGTCGGCCTTTCGCTTTCACATCGCCAGGGAAAACACAGCAGAGGGGAGTATTCTCATTCGTGGTGGCATCCGTTCACATCCGTTTTCGTTTTCACAGCATTTATTCCTCTTCAACCAAATTGAATGGTCTGGTCCTTTTACCCTTCTTGAACTCACTCTTCTTGTGTCCGCCCGCCAAGCCGCTGCCTCTTCCTCCAACCGGAACGGAAATGAGGGCTCCACAAAAGCAACAACAACAACGACAACCCTCTTCCTTCCTTCAATATCCCTTTTAAAGCCCATCCTTCTCTGTTGAGTCCCAATCAGCCATCGCCACGTTTAACTGGCACACCTGACGCTTGTTTGCTTGTTGAATCTCCGGCCGAGGGATCCGAACTGGCTGGATGTTTCATATAAATCGGTCCGGCAGGAAACCGCCCTCACAAAAATAGTTCCGCTTCCCAGTTCTCCTATTGTCACCCCATGACAACTGTCCGTGGGTTTTGGCATCAAAGCTGTATGAGCTCTCTGAATGTGGAGGTCCATCGATTGGCCGAGGCTCAGCCCTTCTTTCAGTAATTCTTCAACAAACTTGATTGTTGATAAGCCATTTTCGCTTCCCTCGGGAACACCATAAAAACAAATATTTTCCCGCCTTGGCCTGCCTTCCTGATACGTAAACTTCGCTTCGAGTTGAGCCTGCTGTTTCAGTATTTCAGACAACACCTCATCAGTCTGCTGCATATGGTCCTCGATGTCTGCGATTCGACCCTCAGCTTCATCTATCGTCTTGTTTGTGTTTTTCAGGTCTTCTTTTTCCTTCCTGAATTTTCTCAGCTAGACAACTCTTTTCTAGGCTAGTTTCGCCAACTGCGTTAACATTTCGGCACGCGGTTGGCTCTGCTTCATCAGTTTCTTCACCAGGCTTTTCGGTAACACTTTATAATAACTGCACGCTATGAATCATTAGTTAAGCATCAGTACATAGTTAATTAATAATTTATGAAGCATTGACCCCACATTAATAGACATTAGTAAGCAGTTTATAAATACAGCTATCTTGATTTATAAGCATGTATATAATATGCTTAATAATCAAATTTTCATACTTTATTAAGGATGAATTCATCATTTCTAAATTAAGGATTACATTACTTACAAACCAGTTAGTTAGGAGTTGTCACTGGTTCATGAGATCATTTAGAAAGTGTAAGTAAATGATTAATAAACTCTTTGAATGCACATTTATACATCTTATTATTCTGACATATAGTAACAGTTACTTAATTTGTTAATAAATGCTTTTTTAACACACATTCCTGTTGTAATTCATGATTAATTAATGTAGTTATAAAACATTTACTAGTTGTCAGTTAACTATATTTTGTGAACTCATCTAAAGTGAGGACTATGTATGCCTTGTAAAGCATTTACAAATGAGAGTTAAAGGCTCAGTTATCTTCTAAACAGAAATAGGAAAAACACAACACAGAGGGATACAGAACATGGAAATATTTATTTCAAGATGCAAAAGAAATTAAACTGTACAACTGTACATTTTAATGAATATAAAACGATTTAATATAAAATAAAAAATAAACCTCTGCAAAATTAAAATTGTACAACCGAACATATAAATTAACATTAAATGAATTGATATAAAATGAAAAATAAACTTCTGAAAAAAAGAAGTTTCAGAAGTGATATGCAACTCTCATTTGTAAATGCTTTACAAGGCATACATAGTCCTCACTTTAGATGAGTTCACAAAAATAGTTAACTGACAACTAGTAAATGTTTTATAACTACCTTAATTAATCATGAATTACAGTAGGAATGTGTGTTAAAAAGCATTTATTAACAAATTAAGTAACTGTTACTATATGTGAGAATAATAAGATGTATAAATGTGCATTCAAAGAGTTTATTAATCATTTACTTACACTTTCTAAATGATCTCATGAACCACTGACAACTCCTAACTAACTGGTTTGTAAGTAATGTAATCCTTAATTTAGAAATAATAAAGTATGAAAATTTGATTATTAAGCATATTATATACATGCTTATAAATCAAGAACAAAGCATTTATAGCTGTATTTATAAACTGCTTACTAATGTCTATTAATGTGGGGCCAATGCTTCATAAATGATTAATTAACTATATACTGATGCTTAACTAATGATTCATAGCGTGCAGTTATTATAAAGTGTTACCGGCTTTTCTTGGTGCCCTGGGGCTTTCTTTAGTTTCGCCCTTGTTTCCATACCATACCTTGTAGTGTTCTATGAAATGTTGTTAAATATTTAAATATTTAGGGGCTTTTAGAACTATTTGTCAGGAGAGCCTTTTAGTCACGCAGCCATCAGTGTTCGCACGCTACCGGAAGCCGCGTTTAAATATTCAGGGCAAGTAACGACTGTGGTACCTTTGATGCTGCAGTGATAGCTGCCCACTGCTTCTGCCAGATGACCTTGTAACAATGCGTCACACACCCAGGCTGATCAACCTGCGGTGGGGCTCCCTTGGCTGAGGGTGTCTTGTGATAAAGAGCCGAAACACCCAGATGCACAACTGACGATGTGTTGCATTGATGGGAACCGTACAAAAGGCATTTTTAGAAGCACCTCACCACAAGGACTCAGAATAATGTTATGCAATTTGGACACACAACTCATGCGATGTCCCTCTGATAATTGCAAGAAAAGGTTAGTATGCTATGTATTTCTATAATCATTTATCCCCCAATAACAGAGGATGGCTTGACATTGCTAGTGCCATGCTCTAACCACTGAGCCACAGGAAAGCTATCATAATTTAATGGAAACGCAGTCATTCAGCGACATTGTTTTAATCAACATTCAGAAAACATTGCTTAAATTTTGTGGAAATCTGAAATGGAAACCTTGGTAGTGATCCTCCTATTCTTTTCGATAGGTTTAACACCACTGTGGCTATCACGGTGTTAAATGGAGCTTTGCAAGGCTGACTGTGTGCAGTAAAGGAGACGCTATTGGACCAACCGCTAGTTGTGACCAGTCTTACTGAATTAGTCATACAACAATTAAAGCTTACGGAATCCAACGATTCGACATGTAAGGACTATGATTCAGAAGTAGTAAAGATATGCAGGCGACTGCTTTAAAGTCCCAGTGAAATTAAAAATGAAAATTCTTATTTTTTCATGAAATGTTGCAGCTATTATGGTAAATAGCTTCTCAATGTGGTTAATTTTCTTTTTAAAATTAAGGTACCCCTGAAATGACTATCCATCTCAAATGACGTAAACTAGACTGCTTGGCCGGCGCAATTGTTAACTCCTCCCCAACAATTGTCAGTCTGGTGGCAATCTCATTTAAAATTGTTTTTTACACTTCCAATCAATTTGCAGTGAAACACACAAGCCACGGGCACTCATTCTCTCCTTTGAATTCCTTTTTCCTCGGAAATTTGTCAGAATACGGATGTAAAAACAATAGCAGCTTCCGGTTCACAGGGACTGATGCACACTTAAAATCAAATAGAAATTGATGGTAGTTTTAACAAACAATGCTGCATATTAAAGTTGATTCATGTTATTACACTTCGAAAACTTTAAAACTAAGTATAAATGCAGCATCTTGCACATACATAAATGCAGACATGCATTTTCTGAGAGCTGTTCAATGCAGCTGTTGAACAAGACGCCTACCGTGAACTGTATGAGGATGGAGTAACAATGTATATTAAACAACCTAAACAACCCTAAATCCTGAAAAAGAGCTGAGGACAGCAAGTTTCTCTATGCGCTGAAATACGGCAGGCGAGTAAGCCTAGCATGATTAAGCAAGTCACGAAGAGAATATAACATTCTTAAATCGTAACTAAACAGGAGCGTGTGAATGCCAGCGGCATCAGCTGCGAACACAAAAAGGGGACCTTCAGACAACGATTGACGACGTACACATAAATCCTGAATGGTCCTGCTCTCACTGAGGTGCCATATGTCCCAGGAGCATCTTGAAATACTTTAGCAGAAATGTTGGTTTCAGCTTAAATAATTTTAAACATGCCCAGTGTCATAAACTGTCTCGCCCCTGCCTACCTCCTGTGTTTTCCTGTGCCAGTTTCCCACTTGGATTCCAATTCCCATAATCCTCCATGCTCCCACAGCAGTTCCTCGTCTGTTATCACCGCACATGACAGTCAGGCCCATCAATAGGACACTATATATACTCTGCCTGTTTCATGTTCCATTGTCTCGTCTCAAATGTAACTAGCTGTACTTCTATAGGATTGTTGCCATTTGTTAGTTATTCTTAAATATATTACGTGTTGGATATCCAAGTGGGTTTGTGGATGCAGTGTTCCGTTTCACCCAGTAAGTGAGGGTTTCAGCACTAGGTTTAAGATCGGGTCCTGAGGAGTGCAGGTGTACTTGTCCCTTTCACACTAACCTTATTTTAACCTAATTTACTGTATGTTGCATATTTATACAGTATATGTACTTATGTCTATAAATGTGCCCGTACATTATATGTTCATAACAAACATTAATATTTACATTAACAGTAGTCTTAAAAGTTAAACGTATGTCTTTTCACCTTTGTAATATTAAATATGGAAAAAAGGTGAACAATTTGCAGTGCACCTTAAGTCTGAAGAAAACAGTGCACAAGATGCACGACACTCTTATAAGGTGTCTGGTTTCATATTGTTTTGTCTAAACTTAGATTGTTATCTCTGTTCATAGGAAACCACACACATCTACACCTGGAAGTCAGTTGAGTGATAAGCAAAATGAGTATTCAAAGAAATGCAGGATCCCATGTCTTGCTGGTACATGTCTGCTTCTGTAGAAATTCCTCAAAAATCTTTTCGGAACATCCACCTTTTTTGCATTAGACACAAACAAAAGTCGATCCTGTTTACAATAGTAAAATAGTTACATTCTATTTGCAATTATCTACAGGCCTCCCTAATACTCTACAGTCTTTGATGATGAATTCTCAGAACTCTTATCAGCTATTTAATCTGAATTTGACTATTTTGTTATTGTATGGAGATTTAAAAAAAAAATGTATTGTTGTATTACAACAATACAAATTTACTTTTATCTGTTTTAAACACTTTTGATCTGACCCAGCATGTGCACGGTCCTACACATAATTTTGGACACACTCTTGATCTGCTCATTAGCAAAGGTCTAAACATTTAATCCACCTTTATTACGGATGTGGCACTGTCTGATCATTTCTGGATATTCTTTGAAACATTGATCTTTCTAGAATCTAGACCTGTCTCTGTGAAAAAGAGGTATATAAATGAAAACACCACTGAGCTATTTATGAATGTTATGTCTTTGTCACCAACCTGCTCCTTAACACCTCCAAGACAAAGGAGATCATCGTGGACTTCAGGAAGGCGAAAGGAGGCACACACGACCCCATCCACATTAACGGGATGGCTGTTGAACGTGTTTCCAGTTTTAAGTTCCTGGGGACCCACATTTCGGAGGACCTGTCCTGGACCACCAACACCTCATGCCTGGTCAAGAAGGCTCACCAGCGTCTCTTCTTTCTGAGGACACTGAAGAAGAACTAACTGTCTTCAACTATCCTGGTGAACTTCTATCGCTGCACGATAGAGAGCATCCTAACCAACTGTGTCACAGTCTGGTACGGGAACTGTTCTGTTGCTGAGCGCAAGGCACTGCAGCGGGTGGTGAAAACAGCCCAGCGCATCACAGGAACTACACTCCCTTCCATTGAGGACATCCAGAAGAAACGCTGTCTGCGTCGAGCTCGCAGCATTCTCAAGGACTCCTCTCACCCCGCTCATAGACTGTTTACTCTCCTGCCTTCCGGTAGGCGCTTCAGGTGCCTCCGGACAAGAACCAGCAGACTTGGAAACAGCTTTTTTCCCAGAGCTGTTTCCTTATTGAACTCTGCCCCCCACTGATTTCACTACCCCTCATAACTTTAACTGTAATGATGCTATTACATTGCTTACATTGCACTACAGGGCTGCCATGCATGACTGAACTGTACCCACCAGTACTTCATGTATCTGCTCTACCGGACTGTTTACACACAAACAGCATCATTTGCACTCTATACTGCTCACTTGCACACCAGGAATATTACACTGAATGCTCATTTGCACTAATGGACTACTTTCATAACTGCATTAACTCATCTACTGCACTGTAACCTTAATAACTGCATTAACTCATCTACTGCACTGTAACTCATCTATTACATTATTGCATCTATCGCATAACTAACTGCATCTACTCATGTATTGCACCGTACCTTTAATAACCACATTAACTCATCTACTGCACTGTAACTTTAATAGCTAATGTCTGTAACTAATGCACACTCAAGTCACTTGCACTATTGTATAGTCTATATTGTTATCTGCTCATAACCATAAATTGTCATATTTTCATAGTACATGCCCATCGTAAATTATTTTCCTAATATTGTATTCTGTATTTATTCACACTGTATACCTGCACTTGCTAATTGCACTTCTGGTTAGACCTAAACTACATTTCGTTACACTGTACTTGTATATGTGTAATGACAATAAAGTTGAATCTAATCTAATCTAAAAAAAATATCTGCACACTCTGTTGATGCTCTCGTTGATAGCTTTAAAGCAAAAGTTAATTGATGACATTGCTCCAGTAAAGGTCAGTATGGTTACCGGCAGGCATAAAGCACTCTGGAGAAACACACCAGCAGTACAAAGCATGTAAGGAACATACAGAAAAACTTAGTTCATTTTAACATCTATAAAGACAGCCTGTGTGCTTTCAATGTTAAAATTAGACAAAGTTATACATACTTTTTTCTCTAACATTATTAATTGAAACATAAACAACGGTCACAGTTTTGCAGCTAGAGAGCCTAACAAATCCCCCATGTCGAGATCCTGGCGAAGTGCTGTCTGATGGCAAAACGCATTGGGCCTCCTTTATGAAACGAGCACAAAACTTGAAACTTTTCAATATGGAGCGGTTGCTTCGAGCAAATCTCCTCACAGGTCTCAGTTTATGTATGCAAGTTTTGGGATAGTGTGTTGGTCTGTGTATGCTTTACCCTTTTGATAACAGAAAAAGAATAATGACAAATAAAAATATTTGTTTTTTCATCCGTTAAGTATAACAAATGTGAAAATAGATTTCTATGCGATTTCTTATTTTCATTGCATTGTAATGGACAAAACGTTACTCTGTTTAATTTTGATACTTTAGTTACTCTTATTCTGGTGATTTCATAGTGTGATGTGTTTTGGTCATATGTAGTAGGCTACCTGTAAGGTGCAGCTTGAGGGCGCTACCGCCTAGAGGTAACGTTATTTAAGCTTGATCACAATAGAGTAAGTGAGTTTGTTTGGTAGAGGGAAACCATTTGGTTGAACTTTTGCTACCATCCTGTTCTTTGAAAGTCTTTGGTTGAGAACTCATTGAGTTGCTGCTCATCTGTGAGTACGGTTTGATTTATTTACCTTATGACATGTTTGTTTATGAAGTTACTGATATCAGTCATTGCTTTCTTTGTAGCAAGGACTTTATATCTGCCTTTGTCTCCATTTGTTGTATTGTTCATGATTAGTTCTTTGTGTACAATTGATTGGAGGCATCGTAAGTCACTGCTGGATACGAGGCGAATCATCAACGATGCCTGTTTGGATACTAGCGTGTGTGGATTCTTCCGACAGAGCACAAAGTGCAAAGCGCAAAACCAAAAGCTAATCACGCTGAGGATTTAATAACATTGCATTGTACTCAAATACCTACGAACATAGTCTCATCACTCTTCAGTTCTTGGACTTCAGCTGATCAAGGAATCATGGAGGCCCAATGAGTTTGCGACTTTTTTCCTTGAGAAGATCAATAATATCAGAATGACAATCAGCGCAGCACCATGTGGCACTCAGGTCAGTCAGACCTCTTCACAACAACCTCAGAAATTTGTCACTTTCTCAGATTTTCAGACAATGATCATAAAACCTTGGAAGAAACAGTACAACATCTTGAAGCATCATCTTGCAACCTTGACACACTCCCCGCATCCTTTTTCAAAATAGTATTTGTAGTGAAGTAGGCGGGACGAGACCGTGAGTCGAGGCCGGTGAGTAAGTGAAAACGAGCATCAGCTGTACGTGCACCGGTCTCGTATCAAGGAGGAGATCAGGAGCATAATAGGACGGGCGACCGGACTGTCAGAGAGAGGACCAGGCCTGGCTTTTAGTTGTGGTTTGTGTTATTCGCCGGCAGTCATCTGTGAGGGGCTGCCGGCTGTCTTTCTACTTTGTTGTTCTACTTTGTACAGTGGTGCCGAAACCCGGGAGGAAGGAGAGACAATCTGTCAGAGAGTCCTCACCGCCGAGTGGCCACACGGTGCCGGAGAGTTCGGGCAGCGTGGACGAAGGTCGAGCCGTCCACCGAGCGCCCACGGCCAACGCAAAGGAGAGTATCCCAGCTGGTTGAGGACCGAGTGGCAGCATGTCGGGGAACCGGACTATAGTTTTTTTTGCTTTTTCCTCTCTCCCCTGTAGGATCTTACCCAGGCAAAAGGGGACCATTTGTCACCTCATAACACCTCCTGACCTCTCAGTAGGGGTCGACTCCCCCGTGATTAGAGATCCGGGTGTCGAAACAGAGAAAACCATTGTGGGACATCGTAAAACTGTTGATTTCTCAAAAGGGCCTAACCGGCATCAGAAGATTTGGGTGTTGTGTGTAATAAAGAGGACCATCGACGGTCGTTAATTACCATGACCTTTCAGTGGGACCCAAATCGGTGCCAGCAAGTCTGACCCAACTGTCTTCCTGTAACACATTCGTCAATTGACCAGGATAAATCCCAACAAACACTAGTGGACTTCAAAGATCTTCGAACAGGGAGGATGGGGTCTTGTTACTATAGATGGACACCAGATGTGTTAAACAGGAATGAGGGCAAATGGTCAGACTAGTTTGAATGTTCCCTCTTTTTCTTTAACCACACAAGAATAGTTTAAAACGGGTTTAAACCAACATTTTCACATTGTATCTTTGTCCCCATGTTAATCGGCCTCGCCTCTAATCTCAAAAACATGTGTGTTTAAGTGTATTCTCTTTATATTGTGTTCTTATACAAACTTCAGGTCAATGTACTTATAATCATGGCTTGTTTTATATCCAAATGTTTCCCTTTTCATTCCTTAAAAGATGGTGTACACCATAGAAATGTGTTGTACACTATACTCAATATATCATATTTCATGAATTAATACAGCCCAGATTATAAGTGACCCTCAATGCAAATGAGCTAATGTCCAGAACAAAGAACCCTGGATTCCCCTCCAAAATCGACTCATCACATTGGATAACCCAGTTCTGAGGGCGTGAATCTGTTTAGGTTTAAATCATCTCTGAAAGAAGCAAACAGCGCTCAGTTTCTTCCGTGTTCGCGCGCTCCTGTTCGAACCACCTCCTGAGTCCTGCCTCTTTTCGGAGACAGATTCTCTTCGGCAAAATTACTTCGGCAAAGTTCGCTTCTGACTTCATCCGCCAATCCGGCTACCCGAGAGAAGCCGAAGGATCGAAACCATTAAGACTTTGAGAACCACCTTCCACGGGCACAAAACCTTGTCCAGGCACACTCGAAGGAGACCAATGCAAGTATTAGAAATTATTCTATACAGCTGCGTTTAAGCGTAACCCCTTTTTAAGGAGATTTGTCTGATGGTTCATGCAGATGTGAATAGCCGTTTTGTAATACTGCCATTCTTAACTTTGTCTATTTCTTACTTTTCTTTACTGCATTTATGTTTCATGTTTTGTTTGTTAGCATTTGTTATTTGGTTAGCCAGTCGGTTTGTTTTCCCTTTAGTATAGTAAATAAACCCGCATTGTGTTATCTAAGGTTGAACTGTTGCTGTGTCTTTTTATTACATATTAACGTCACTTAAACTGCTTGATTTCGTTATAATATCTGGAGCGGTACTGTACTACGCTACAGTAAGATTGTTATGTTTCCAAGGCCAGGAAATAATATTTCTTAGATTTGATCAACGATCTGCTGATCACTCGCTGGACGAGTGAATCTAGTGTTGTCGCTATTATCAGGTCTGCCGAATCCGATAAAGTGTATAAAATAGGTATAATTAATCATCATTAATTATACGTCTTTTACTGTGATCAAACTCATAGTTTCCCCGAAATACACTACACCCCTCTCCCTGTTTTCTCGTCTCGTCGGTGCATACCACCAGGGGAAAGGTACACTGAGACTGGGCGACCCCCCCCCCCCCGAGGGAGGGCGCTAGCACAGTCTCGGGGATACCCCCCGGCCTGTGAGGGGCGATGGGGGTATGTAGTGAAGCAGGTGGAATGACACAGGTCTCTTTTCCCGGGGGAGATCGGGAGCATAAGAGGACGAGCGACCGGACCGTCAGAGAAAGAGTACCAGGCCTGGCTTTTAGTTGTGGTTTGTGTTATTCGCCGGCAGTCGTCCGTGAGGGGCTGCCGGCTGTTTATGTACTGTGTTATTCGCCGGCAGTCGTCCATGAGGGGCTGCCGGCTTTCTTCTTACTTAGTTTTTATTTTATTACCAATCCAATCATCATCACCAACTGGTTAAAGGAGACCCCGCCCACCTGGAACACAATAATGTCTTCTCAGGAGAACAGAGAGAGAGCAAAATACAAACAACAAACAATTTACAGATGCATAGACTTTCACACTAATAGGTCACACTAATTTCACACTAATTCTCCAACATCTACGAGAATACAGTCTCTACCTCAAGTTCGAGAAGTGCGAGAAGTACCATCCAGTTTCTCGGTTACCTGATCACCCATAACAGAGTAGTGATGGACCAGAAAAGGTGGAAGCCGCGAAGACCTGGCCATGACCATTCATGGCATGAGAGCTCCAACACTTCTTAGGCTTTGCTAATTTCTACTCAACTCAACTCAACTTTATTTATATAGCGCTTTTTACAATTTTCATTGTTACAAAGCAGCTGTACATGAGACACATTGAATACAAGTATGAATTCTAAAGTAACCCCCCGGCCATGCAGATAGTGCAAAACAATATGCAAACGGTGGTGAGGAACCCAAAACTCGCATCGAGAAAAAAACCCTCAGGGGAACCCAGGCCCAACCAGGAGATTCCAGTTCCCCTCTGGCAAAAGCTGCTGCCTCTGCACAAGCTCAACAGTGCTTGCACAGCAAGGCTTAATAAAAATATAAAAATTAAGGATTTAAGATTATCATTAACAATCTAATAGCATTTGAAATGTTGTAGGAAAAACAAAGTTGTCGCGTCCTTCATCCAGCTCTATCCTCTTAGCTCTTGTCAGGTCACCGCATCCCATTCTCAGCTCTGCCATCAGGTCTGGGCATGAACTGCATCCTGCGGTAACCTTGGAACAAAGAGACAAGACTGGCTGAGAGTAGAGTACTGTTCTGCACTCTTTGATGCAATAAGTACATCATTTGTTGTTGGATGTGCTCCTGGTGCCGGTTGATCTAAATAATGCAGCCTAAATCAATTAATATAATTTCTACCGAAGATTCATTTCCAAGTTCAGTCTCATCTCAGCCTCTCTCACGTCATTGATCACCAATCATTCTGAAGTGCTCTCCAGGAACCATGAAGCTCTCTCTACTTTTGATCGACTCAAAGATTCCTTCTGTTCGGCACCCACTATGTGCCTTCCGGATCCCGATCTACCCTTTACTGTGGAAATGGATGCCTCTACAGTTGGAGTGGGCGCTTTACTCTCCCAGCGTCAGGGAAATCCACCACACCTCCACCCTTGTGCATTCTTATCCCGCAAGATGTCCATGGCGGAGCGTAACTACGACATAAGCAACCGGGAACTTTTGGCAATCAAGTTGGCCCTGGAAGAATGGCGTCATTCGTTAGAGGGAGCTAAGCATTTTTTTACTGTCAGCGCCGACCATCGCAACCTACAATATCGTAGAGAAGCCAAACGTCTTAGTCCCTGTCAAGCTCGTTGAGCATTGTATTTCACGAGATTCAGTTTCAAGGTAACATACCGACCAGGGTCCAAAAACATCAAAGCCGACGCCCTCTCCAAACATTTCAACGGTAGGATGAATGAAACTGAACCCGAAAGCATCCTCAAGCCGTCTGTGTTTCTGAACCCCATCGTGTGGGACAGTGATGAGGAGATCACTGCTGGTGATCAACACCCTCCGCCGAGAATTCCTGAAGGGAAGAAGTTTGTACCTCCTCATCTTCGCAACTCTCTCATAGACTCTGCACATTCTGTTCCAGGATCAGGACACCCAGGCAGCTCCTAAACCCTCCTCACTTACCGTTACTGGTGGCCCAGGATATCTCAGGCTGTCTCCCAGTATGTTCATAGATGTTCAGCCTGTGCCATGTCAAAAACCACAGGAAAGTCATGCCACTACCCATTCCCCATATGCCTTGGTCCCATCAAGCTATTGATTTCCTCATAGACTTACCTCTGTCGGACACGTTCATCTGCATTCTGCATTCTCAAAAGCCTTCAAATTCATCCCTTTAACCAAATTTCCTACAGCCTTTGAAACCGTGTTGTGCCTTTTTAACCATATATTCCGTACCTATGGAATTCCAGAAGACATTGTGTCATACAGAGGCCCCCAATTCACATCCCGAGTTTGGAAAGCCTTCATGCAACACCTCAACATCACCATCAGTTTAACCTCAGGCTATCGCCCCCAGTTCAACGGCCAGGCTGAACAGAAAATCCAGGACCATGGAAAATACCTGAGATCCTATTGCTGTAACCATCAGCATAGCGGGCACAGTTTCCTCCCCTGGGCCGAGTATGCACTGAATTCCGTCCATCAGTCTTCCACCGGTTTGACCCCCTTCCAGTGCATACTCGGCTTTCAACCCTCCATGTTTCCCTGGTCGGAGACCCCTCTACGGTGCCAGCGGTGGACCACTGGTTCCAGGAAAGTGAGAGGATGTGGGATTTGGCTCACCATCACCTTCAGCAGGCAGTCCGCAGGCAAAAGCTCCATGCTGACACCCGACGATCCATCCCCTCCCAGTGCCATCACGGACAGTTGGTTTGGCTGTCCACCCGGGACCTGTGCCCGTGGCTGCCTTGCATGAAATTATGCCCTAAACTCTTTGGACCTTTCCAATTCTGCAACAGATTAGCCCGGTCACCTGTCGTCTTCAGTTACCCCCTCACTACAAAATCTCCCCATCATTTCATGTTTCACTTCTCCGATCATTGAGGCTCAGCATATTTACCGGGTGGATTCGATCCTCAACTCTAGACGCGAGTAGGACATCTCGAATATCTGGTGGGCTGGGAGGGGTATGGACCTTAAAAGCAATTCTGGGTACCACGAGAGGACATTCTAGACCATGATCTGTTGAGTGAGTTCCACGACTTACACCCGGACCGTCCAGCATCCCGATCCCAGGGGTCGTCTTCGCAGTCGTGAGGTATCCGCTGGAGCGGATACCACACCATCTCTCTTTCCCAACGTTTCACATTCCCCGACTATTGATTCACTGGAATCCATTACCCATAATGCATCACATCACAGCAGTTAGCTTGATTGTTCCGCCACCTGTCATCCATTACATATACAATATTTAAATGCACACCTCACTTGTTGTTTTGTAAGATCTTGTTGTCTCACTGTTGGATTATCATTGTGTTTGCTATCCTGTTGCTATTGTTTTTTGGAAGTTGTACCTTGCGTTGTCAAGCGGATTATATCTTCCTTTTTTGGAAGCTTTTTTACCTTTTTTTACCTGTTTGGAAAACATCTCTCAGTGAACAAGGATTTAGTAGTGACTAAGTAGTGATTTCTCTGGGTGAATCCATTACAAGCAGCACATAACATTTAGAATATGAAGAGCCTATGGTTGCATATTGGACAAATCCACTATTCTTATCCACTTCAAACGCACTTTGAAAAGGAAATCCGGTGCGAACGTCACTACTGCAAGCAGTAGGTGTCTGATTTGACTGCTCCTTTTTTGACTCCTATAGTTTGTTCAGGTGTGGCATACGCCATCTCCGGTCTTCCCTGTTCCCAGCCTCTCGTTTCCTCATTATTGATTTTAATTGATTTCATGCCCCGCACCTGTTCCCCTCTATTTGGTTCCCTATTTAAGACCCTTGTGTTTTCTGTCTTGTGCTAGTTCATTTTGGCTTGTTCGTTTTGCTATTTGTTCTGTGTAAAAGACATTGTGTCTACCTTGCTCCTCAGTCAAATCTAAATCTAGTCCAGTCTGTTACAGTATATGTCATGTCAAGTGTTTTATTAGGTTAGTCAGTGTAGTTTGTTGTTTCTGTCAATACTGTTTGTTAATATATCCCTATTTGTTAATACCCGCTTCTGTCTGCACCTGGGTTCTTTATCCATGCAATCCCTGACAGATTAATGTATGTGTTTGCAAAAACAATTTATACAGTTGTTTGTCAGGTCTCTGGTCTAGCGTCTGTGGGGTTTGTTTTACTTATGTCTTGTTAGGGTTGTCGGGCAAGTGGGTTTTGTTATTCCTAGTTTGTCACTTATTCAGTGTCTGCGTTTCACCCACTTCCCTCGTTACCTTGTTTACTCCTTCATCATTAGTTTATACTCTTCACCTGGATTTTCCCGCTCTTTCTCCAGCTGTTCCTTGTTTTCTTCCGGCTCACTTTCACTTATATTCCCTGTGTCTTCTCTTGTCTGATGTCAGTCCGTTAGGTTTAAATCACCTGTGGGTTGTCCAGTCCAGTCCAGTCCAGTCTTGCGATTAATATCGTCTTGTCCAGGCTCCAGAGCTGTTAGTTTGCAACCGGAATTTACCCTTGTTTTACTCTCTGCTTACTCAAGTATCTACGACTGCCATAATTTCTTCTCAAGGGATCTTGCTGCTACATCCAGCTGCCTGGGGAACCCACTGGTTTGCTGCACATGTGATTGCCATCCTGACATCTTACTTCTGGTTCTTAACCGGCTGTTGGTTGTGGGGAATGAGGCTACGGACTTCGACTGTCAATCATACGGGAGTACCAGGGTTGTGCTCGTCATCTTCTGCTCGAGGTAGTTACATCAGTTTTGTCTCAAGCCAGTTGCTGGAAGGAATCAAACCAGTTGAACCGTCATCATCAAGCGGATTCTTCCTTGACTCTCGCTGGAAGGAATCAAACCAGTTGAACCGTCATCATCAAGCAGATTCTTCCTAGGCTCTTGCTGGAAGGAATCGCACCAGTCGAACCGTCCTCAAGGGGATACTCCCTTGGCCCTCCCTGGGCCGAATTACGTGTCTTGATCTGCTTTCAGCAGGTGGAATTATCCTTGGCCCTCACGCGGCAGAATTACCTTGTTTTTACCTGTCTGCAGCAGGTGGACTTTTTCCTTGGCCCTTTCTGGGCGGATTCGTTTTGTTTTTGTGAGTTAAGTCTCTGACAATTTTTTTTTTTTCCATGCTGATATATGCACCTCTCGGCGCAGTCCACTGAACCTCCCGGCCGAGCGCTCGAGTCTTTATTGACTTTTGCTGCCTTGACGTTCTGATCATCTGTCTTTGTGTCTATGATTTCCTGTACAAGCCTTTTTGTGCTGGGTTGAATAAAACCAACCTTCTCCTGCATCTTACTCTTGAGTCGTTCATAAACATTGTTAAATAATGGCAAAAATAACTGCATATCATTTTTTTCTTTAAAGACACGTATTTTATGGAAATGTGTCAAACAGATTAAGTGTGAAAAGGAATTTTATGTAATGTATATGTTCAATGAATTTCATAAGGAGATGGCTACATGAATGGATAGAAAAAGTTGTACTTACCAGGGACAAAATGATAGAGATAAATAGAGATAAAGGTCTGGTTGGAAACCAGTTAAACCGGTAACTTTCATTTCAAACCTTGTAAATAAACTGTAAGAAAAGACGGACTTCTCAAAACATATCAACACCTCAGAAGTATTTTAAGACCTTAGATCATAAAGTTGGAAAGGAATGAAAAAATGGTACATGTTTTCAAATACACGTTTGAAAGCAAACAGTCAATGAGAGTGTACAAAAAATTACATCTGACAAAATCGTTTGCAGAGGCTTAGCAAACCAATATGAATGGGAAATTAAAATCACTTTGAATTGTATGTGAAGAACATATTAAATAACACTTTAGGAATAAAAGTACAAACCAACAAGTAAACCAGAACCGAATGAATAAAAGCGACTATTGAAGCATGTTTTGCATGTCAGAAATAGCTACCACAGAGTGAGCAACTTCCCTAAAGGGATATTGCCTCAGATGACTGTTTTCTACTGGTTATGGCTTTCCTGCGGCAGGAAATCACATATGGTGTTAAGTTAGTCCTCACAGAGCTGCAAGTAGAAATATCTTCCTATAACCAAAGTGTAAGGCAGCTGGAAAAGTGCTAAGAAGTAAAGTTGTTTGTGATGCTAGGACATAAAACAATAAAACCCCATTTGTTGCTAGATCCTGAGGAATGATATCCTTACCTCCCATCAGGGGTTGATGTCCATGAACTGAACCCCACTTCTTATCACACATCTCTTCTCCCCTTCATGCCATGATCATTGAAAAGTGCTTACACATTCCATATTGTGTTTATAATATTTTTTCCTGTTATGAAGATTTGAACATCATTCTAACAACGTTCAATAAAGGAAGGAAGGAGGCGGGAACCGGCGAACATTTAAAGTACTTTAATCAACAACAAAAAAAAACCATAACACGGAAGTTGACTGCCGGCCACAATAACATAAATACTAACGTAAAAGATATGTCCGGGCCAGGTCCTCTTTCGTCAGCAGTCCTGTCGCTCGTCCTCTTATGCTCCAGATTTCCTCCGTGAGATTCCTCTGTGAGATCCCTCCTCTAGTTCCTTCAAACCTAACAAAGAGTGTATAAGAGCTTTTTTAACTTAAGAACATTACCTGCACTTCTCTAAGAGGATTGGCTTTCTCAGTAAATCCTGTTCACGGATAGATTCAGATTCCATTTGATGATCTTGTCAGCCACAAGTTAAACTTAATTTCACAATGGCCATTGTATTCATGATTCTTTCACAATGACCATTATATTAATGATTCTTTGTTACATTTGAGTATAAAAGGAGGATTGGCAAAAGACTGATAAACTTTGTGGTTTTATTTTATTCTTATACTATGTTGATAATCTTTGCTTATTAAATTAGGATTTTCTGTACCATTCTATGAATTTTAAATAATATTGTAAAATTGAAATTGCTGTGGAGAAGCAGAACAAGAGATTCCTAAAACCACACCATTGGATCTTGTCGTTGGGCCAGTGGGTGGTCTTTTACAAAGTCCAGTATAAGGAGCGAAAATGGCAGAAACATGAAAACAGACATGTTGAGAGTAACAGGTGAGAACAAAACGTTGACTTAACATATACTGCAAATGTTACACACAGGGTTCGAACAACCAACCTCAAAGTCTAAGGTGGGTTTAACAATTTGCAGCTCCCAACTGCACAATCAAGTGCTGTCTAAAGCTATAGCAGCACACAGCGGCAAGAGCAACAACTGGCAGATATAGACAGACATGAGAAACCAATAGGTTATGAAGAGAAAGTCTGAATGAAATCAAATCTACAAATAGCACATGCTACCGAAGGGGTTTGAACCCCCAAACACAAAGTCCCAAGGCCTGTGTTTAAAGAGTTGCACCACTTAGCTAGACACATGAGTACTGTCTGGAGCTAAAGCAGCACAGAGAAACAAGAGCAAAAACACATCCTCAGAGTATCAAAGCATGTGGATCAACAAATTGCAATACTAAGCCACACACTCAAGTCCTGCCTGGAGCTACAGCAGCAAAGAGCCACATGGGTGCAGAGCAACAAGAGCAAAAACCACAGAAACGGAACGTACGTGAAAACAATCAGGTTGATAAGCACTGGTGAGAATAAAATCAAACGGTAGTACTTGAAGGTAAATGTAACAATCCCACCAAACAGGATTCGTACCCACATCCTCAGGTTATCAAACCATGTGGATCAACAAATTGCAATACTAAGCCACACACTCAAGTGCTGTCTGGAGCTACAGCAGCACAGAGCCACATGGCTGCAGACATTTTTTTCTGTAACCTAACTCCAACGAAAACGTTACAAATTACTTATTAAAACATGTATTTTGTATTCTGTAGTGAAATACTTTTTAAAAGTTACCTTCCCAGCCCTGTTCATACAAATTCATAATCACCAGAAATGATTAATTTGGGTTAACAGAATTATTCTGTGGAATAATCTCAGTAATTCTCTTTGTGTTCTGCAAACATTACTCTGCTGTACATTCATGATGAAAACTTCCCATTCGACCTCATCCCAGTGGGGGTCTATTGGATTGGATTTGTAACAACTGGAAGTTGAAATGACAAAACCAATTTTAAATATATTTCTGTTTAATTTATCAGTTTCAATTAAAAAAATAAATCCTGACAGTTGCCACAAGCTGTTGGTAAATGAAGTCCGTAAATCTATTTAAGTTAATTACAACAAACAATACACCTTAGAATTATTTTATAATCTTAAGAAAAATGAAAATTAAGGTTCTATAAAAGAGTTGACTTTCCCCGTCTTTCCACTCTTTTCTTATTCGGTATTTCATTTGACTGTTTATCTCTTGTTATCTGATGAATCTCAGTGAAGCGCTGCATTTCTGAATAGGCCTTAATGAAGTCACAACGGGCTCACATTGCTCAAATATTTTCATATTATTCTGAAGAATTTGCATTTGTTTGAAACTACTGGAACGTTCTCTGGCAAAAACTAGACGTCACCTTGATCAAGGGATGTTTATTGCGGGCTGTCGTCGGCTACAACATATGCCGTTCACACCCTGGCTATTTCAGAGAACCTCGCTTGAACCAAAATGGTTTTGTACAACATTTTAAACATGTTACACTACTTTCTGTGCCTCTTCTGGCATCTCTGCTCCACACCATTACAATAGAAAGCTAAACCATTGACTCAAAACTGGATGATGTTCACGTTGTTTACGCCAATTTCTCAACCCAAGCCCCTTTTCTTTGAAATGATGCAGATTTAAAGCAGATCATGGCTACATACACAATACACTGACTGGCAACCACATGGTTGGCTTATTAGATAATTACTCTTTTAACAGGGAACACATTATTGCTATACAGTGTAGATCACAGTTATGATCAGACCATATCAATACACAGTCACTAACGCAAATGTCTGCATACATTTTACATGTAACACATCTCTCCTGTGCTTTTAAAACTGGTCGGGATAACATTTTAGGATTGGGTAATAAAGTAAATACGGTTTCCGGGTTTAAAAGCTGACTCATCTACATCAATCATAGTGATGATTTTAAACAAAATTATGATACGTAGCATGATATGGTTTTGTTTTATGTTTTAACAAAATTGAACGTCAAACGTAGTCTCCATTTACGGTAAAATCCTGAATAAAGGGTTGTACTGTACAAAATTCATCTTAATAAATGACTGTGTCCACCCACATCTGAATATTTATTTTCCACCCCCATTTCTCATGTGAGCAGTACATGTGAATAGTCCTGAAAGGAGAAAACTCAGTTTCACTTGCGCCGGACTGTTCGAGGATCAACATGAGGATCCTTTTTGTCACTTTTTTCCAGTTGCTGGTGATCCAAGGTGTATGTGTTTTTATCCTCCAGCATTCTCTGTAATTTTTAAATAGAATGTGAAATTGGCCCAGTAACCTGTTATTTTTGGTTTGAGTTTAAACAAATCTAAAAGACTATTTTACACTTGTTTAAGTTTTATTGTCACTTCGTTCATTGCAGTTTGCCTGGTCCATGCATACCTGGGCTGATATGGGAAGGATTAGACAGAAACGTGCTTGGATCATTGATTCTTTTTCTATCGAAGAAGAAAATCCTGGACCGTTTCCTTATACACTCGGAAGGGTGAGTCGCAATCTAAGAGTGACTGCATTCAGCTAGAGATTTTCACAAATTTCTTTCATTCGTAAAAATTACAAATTATTCTAAAGTGCTGGACATAATGACAACCCTTTTTAAAAAGAAGTATACTTGAAGTTAATTTGTGTATTAAGTATACTAATATCAATGGACTAGCAGTATGCTTTAATGTGAACTATTTGAATACAGCTTGGGACTAAATTGGCCCACTTTTTAGTTTATAAAAGTATACTTTTAATTGTACTTTAAGGGTAACAGTAAAGAACTTTAGAGTACACAACAAGTTAACAATTAGGTTATCATTTGTACTACAACTATACTCCCAGTAAACTATTAGTAAAGTAGGTGTACTGGTAGTATACTAGTTCGAAACTTTTAGCACATTTTTAGTCTATTAAAGTGCACTTTGAAGTTTACTCGCAGTGAACGATTAGTTAATAAGTTTTTATACTGCAAGTGTACTTGTAGGTTATCTTTAGGTGTACTGTTTTAAGTATGTTTGTAACCTTTCTTTAGGTCACCTTGCAGCTATAATGATAGTTAACTAGATCAATATTTGTACTACATTTGTAAGTACAATTCAAAGTTTATTCTTAGTAAACTACTACTAGCTGGTATTTTTATGATACTATTTAGATATAATTTTTGAACTTAACATACTTGTAATATAACTCTTACTGTACATGTACAGGTGACTTAAATACATTAATTACATTTATATATTATTGTTCACCTCTCTAGGGAAATATTTGGAAAAACATACGTTTTAGATTTTGAAGAAAGCTAAACCAACAAAAAAGTAAATCATTTTTTCTTTAATTCAAATGTATTTGTAGCACAATTTAAATATTTCACAGCTTTACGACAACCCTCCAGATGGCGGAAAGTTAGCAAAAACAAAGCACACCCATATAATAATAAGTGTAATATTATAATTCATATAATAAGTATATTCATAAAATAAGTAGCGACAGAAGTATAGAACACAAAGTTATGTAACAGACATTATAAAAAGACAACTTTTCTATATGCTAAATACAAAAAATAATGACCAAAGAGAGTCAAAACATTGATTTGTGGTCACATTTAATAACTTAACACAATATTTCTTACAAGCATATATATTTTGACATATAAAAGACACAATCACAGTTCCATAAAAAGAAAAACCATTCTACAATCATTCTAACATTACAAATATAAACAAGTGTACATGCCATTTAAAGAATCAGAAGCATATTATTTTTCGTACAAGTAATAGAGGAATAAACGGTCTTAAATTGGAATATTGTTTATTAAATTATAAGAGACAATATTAAATAGTATGATAAACCATACAACAAAATATATTCTTCTTTCATAAATATATTTTAGCATTTGATAGGCATTACATTTCAGAATAAATAAAAGCTTGTTCTGATCTTAAGAGTCTGATGTACATGTAAAACCAAACGTCATGTAATGTTAATCATATATTCACCTCGTCAGACTGACACAAACTTGCAGTTGCAGTACCAGGATTCTTCAAAAATGGTCCTATCATTTGACGACCACGTTACAAGCTGTGCGTCGCCAATTTTGCTACATACCTGCAAAAAGTAAATAGCAAAAGGTGTTTTTGGATGAAAATGGCATAATGGTCAACTCAAAGAAAGTAGACACAAGTATAAGTATAAGCCAAGTTTACTTATGAGTCTAGGACAAATATCCTTAAACGTTTCACTCAATGAAATCAAGTATACTCAAGAGAACATTTAAGTATAATTTTGAGAAGTACATAAAGTGAATTTCTAAGAAGTACATAAGAAGACTGAAAGTATCCTTTCTATTTTAAGTTTATAAGAAGTTTACTTAAAGCACACTTGAATAAACTTCTTTCTGATAATGGAATAATATGCATATGTGTATTTCTCAATGTGTGCGCTATTTGTATTGTGTTTCAGATTGAACTTGAAAGGAACTATTGGGAACTTGTTAATTTCGAACTCTTTGATTTGGGTTCGCTGGAAAATATCCTCATCATTGATAACAATACAGGTGCAATTTCTGTAAGTGAAAAAGTGGATTACGAAGCTATTGGAAACCATAATTACAACGTATGTGCAATGTATTCATCACATCATTACAATAAAAATAATCTAAATGACATTCATTTAAATACACTGCAATTTATGACTATGTATTGAGTTTCATCTGACCCAACTACAGCTCCATTTTAAAGCGATGAAAAAAGGCCAGAAAGAAGTTTTCGCTAGTCTCGGTGTTGAGATCAAGATATTGGACATAAATGACAACCCTCCTATATTTGATAAGTCAAAATATGAAATTTCTGTGGAAGAGTCACATGCCCAAGGTAATTATTTCTAGACATCACAACATAAAAGCAGAGAAATACTAACCCCAAATATGAAATGTTGACTGTTCACACTCATCACATTCATTGTTTTGCCTTCCCTCCAGAATTAAAAACGTAATATCTTCTCAAGAAACACGAGCCTATAAAACCGAGCAAAGATAGAGCATTAGTCATATTGGTCATTTTAATAAACATTTAAGATTCTTCAGAAAGTGTAAAAGAATAAATAATACGTTACATTTTAATAAAATATTGTGTTTGACTGAACACAATCATAACATCATGTTTGAACACAAGCTTATAATGACAGAAAGTTGACATGATCTACTCATATAACACATTTTCATTAAGGTGAAAAGGTTCTGGTGGTGTTGGCATCTGATAAAGACGATTCAAAAACACCAAATGGAACTTTCTCCTTCACAATCAAGTCTGTCACACCAAAAACAGACAATGTTGAGTTTTATATCCAACAAAACAATCAAATTGGGACAATTTACTTTAAAGGGTGCTTGGACTACGAGGTATGAGTTTTATTTGGTCATTCACGGGAAAAATATGATCATAAACTTTAATGTCTAATTTAACACACTGCAGTAGTGAACCGTGATTTTGAGACTTGGCCCAGAGCGCACGACAACACCCCCCCCCAAACACACACCACCTTACACCTTACAGTGAGATAATTACCTTAATGTGCTTTCCTTTAGAAGTGAGAATACATCATTATACCATCACACTTACCACATGATCCATTAGTAATGCTACTCCAAACGCAAAATAACATAAAATACAAATCCTTATTACACATGTGCAATATGATCGGCGTGTCGTGTGTATTTGCTCTTCAACGGAATAATGGATCACATGACAGACACTGTCTCGTAGTATGATCGTAAAACACACACAGACGAACGTTCACAATGTAAACTAGCAGTCATTAAAAAGTTTGATGATCAAATTACTTGATAAAAAAGTCTTTTTTATGGGAGAGCAGCTTCCCCTGAGACCACAGGAGGATCTGACGTGCCAACTTGTATAGTTGCCGTGACCGCAGACCCCCCTGGTGATTTATGTATGAGACCACAGCTGTGTTGTCTGTCCTGACAAGCACATGTTGGCCTCTGAGTTGTGGGAGAAAGTGTGTCAACGCCAGAGACACTGCCATCATCTCTAGGCAATTTATGTGCCAAGATCGAAACTGGCTCTCCCATCGGTTTTGGCCCTATTGGCCTTCCATAACAGCTCCCCAACCTGTGAGTGAAGCATCGGTTGTCAGTGCAACGCGCCGACAACTGCTTCCCAACACTGGTCCTTGGGAAACGAACCAGGGTTCTTTCCACATTTTCAGTGTGTGCAGGCATCTGCGTGTCACCTTGATAATGCGCAACTGGTTGCCCCTCGGGGAAAACCCTTTGGTTTTGAGCCACCACTGTAGAGGTCTCATATACAGCAGGCCGACAGGAATTATGTTGGACGCAGCTGCCATGAGGCCCAACAACCTCTGAAAAAGCTTTACCGTCAGTGATTGGCCTAGCTTTATTCTGCAAACGGCTGACAGGATTGCAACAATACGAGCAGGCGCGAGCCGCGCCTGCATCGTGATGGAATCCCATTCCACTCCTAAAAAAGTGGTTCTCTGTACTGGAGAAAGCACACTTTTCTTGGTATTCAGCCTCAACCCTAGTTCTTTCATATGTGCGAGAACGACATCTCAATGTTGAACCGCCAGATGTTCCGATTTTGCTAGAATGAGCCAATCCTCTATGTAATTTAACACTCGAATGCCCTTCATGCGCAGCGCCGCTAGGGCTGCATCCACGCACTTCGTGAACGTGCGTGGAGACAGAGCCAGGCCGAACGGGAGAACACGATATTGATAAGTGGTAAAAAGTGGTAAAAGTCCACAGGCTGCACAGTCAGCTCCCTCGAGCGCTGACTGTGCATGCTCCGCTCCCAGACAGACTACACAGAGATCATGCGTATCATTGCTCGTGATAAAACGCGAACAAGGAGGAGCACAATGTCTGAAACTTTTCTCTGACATGTTAGCAAATTGGCATACCAAACACACTTCTTCACAAACACACTCACGCTGCTTTTAAACTAGGAACACACACACTACACACAGAGCCGTTGCTGAGAAGAAAAGAGCTGAAGTTGACTTTTCGGATGTCGTTTTATACCTCCTGGTCCATACATCATCCATGACGTGTCGTTTCACTACTGGACGATGTTGACACACGTGCTCAGAGCTGGTCACGCTGAGGCATTCCCCAAAGCGTTGGCATGGCGACGCAGTGCGAGTTCCCTCGAAAGGGAACGGCTGTCTTTTATTGAAAATAGTATTTTGAAATATTTAAATATATTTTTTTTACGATAGTTTATGTAATCACAGAGGGTATTATGCATACCTGCTTATTCCAAATGTGCACCTTATCACTGAAAATTTTGTAATTTCCTCTTAACAAACATAAACCAGACTTTTTATACAGCCCATGTTCTTTTTATAAAACACCAATTGATATAAAACATTAATTTCTTTTAACCTGAAATATTTCAGAAAGCTCAAAAATATACAATTCTGGTTGAAGCAAAGGATCATGGAGAAAAGAAAAAGCTCTCAAGCACAAGTACAGTAACAGTCAATATTTCTGACAATAACAACCACATTCCAGAGTTCTCCGGCCATACAGTGAGTTTCTCTATTTATTATGAGATTGTATGAAATATTGTTGCAGGGGAGACTTAAATTTGTGTTTCCTACACTGTAAAAACAACTAGCAGGATTTATTTTATTTTTTGTTTTTATTTTTTATTTATGCAAGCTAATACATATTTTTTGTTAATTCTTTTTCACACATTTTTTTTAAGTAACCTTTCCTTAAAATCACAAACTTTGTTTGTTTTACTTTGCACACAGAACACAAAAATATGTAAATCCTAAAATATGTTTTTGTGAACGGTCAATTTCGACTTTCTGAATTTCGGCAAAATACAAACTACAAGGAAGAACCGAATTCAAAAAAAACTTTTATTAGTAAATAAATACAAAAAAAGTTGTTATAATAACATGCCTTGTTCAGTTTCTTTGCTTGCTATCCAGAATCAAAAGGGTTGTGATGTTGAACTGTGACATCCCTAAAGGACAGTTCAGAAATTACTCTAACCTGCAGTTAAAACACCCTGCAAGACCATGCTGTGCAAATCTCAATATTATGATATGAATAACATATAAAAAGTATAATGACTTCTGCAGGGCAGTGGGAAAGTAAAGGAACGAGTCACTGGAACTGAAGTTTTGAGACTTCAAGTAAAAGACAAAGACAGCCGTGGCTCAAAACCCTGGAAAGCTAAATACACAATCCATGGAGACAGGAAGCATATATTTAAAATAGAAACAGACCCAACTACAAATGAAGGGATTTTAACTGTTGTTAAGGTAAACTGACAGTTTAAGCAAATCCGACACATCAGCTTTAAATGTCTAGAATGTACTTTGACAATGTTTCTGCATTATATTCTCTTGCTGTTACTTTCTGCACAGCCAATGGACTATGAGGAGCAAACTTATCACAATTTGTCCATCAGCGTGCAGAATGAGGCTCCTTACTTTTCATGTACAATTAAAAAGCGACCACAAGACTCTATGTGGGAACTCATCAGATTTTTTGAAACTGCTGAAACAAGTGATACAAACCTCTATAAGTCCATCCCAGTGACCATTTATGTTGAAGATGTCAATGAACCTCCAGTATTTATTCCAAATGTTATGGATGTGTTGGCAATGGAGAACACAGATGCTGGAACTTATTTAACAACAGTTACTGCTGTAGATTTAGATGAAGTCCATGGAAACACAATAAAGTAAGTAAAGCTAAAGTTATATGACACAAATAGCACTGTACTTGACAAGATACATAATCATATATTAAGTACGGTCTATCTCCTTCTCTCAGATATATTAAAGGGGGCGATGTTGCTGGTTGGATAACTGTTGATAAACATACTGGAAACGTATCCACAGTCAAAATTCTGGACAGAGAATCACAATCTGTGACAAACAGTGTATATGAAGCAATCTTGTATGCAGTGGATAATGGTATGAAAAACATACTGCACAATTATTTTGTATATAAATTTATTCTGAAGTTTATTCAGTTATGGAATCTATTTTAAATGTATGTAAAATAGACATACAGGGTCAAAATAAACACTTGCCAAATTTATTTGAAAACTGTCTTAGGTGATAAAGTTAAAGAATTACTGTCAGATTAAGGGTCCATATATCAATATTGAACATGACTTTGACTGGATGTAAGGTACTTTTACACCATGTTTGAAATGTGTTAATCACATAAATATCATAAAGAAAATCCTTGTAGAACTAAATTTAAAGCAGTTTATTGAAATATAAAAAATACATAATTTTCTTTGTAACAAGACACGCAAAATCAGTGAGGTTCAAAGTTACCAATGCCACTACAGCCCACGGCAACAGTATCGCTTGAGACAAAAGCAAAACACATATATTTGAAAATCTCTCTGAAAAATGAAGAATATTCGTAAATATTCTTGAAGAGCAATAATTATTTGTTTCAGCTAAAGAAAGGAATACATCTCAGACATATACTGTACTGGACATCTCAGTTTTGACCTTTCAGTAAGATACTCCTTTAAGTATTTTCAGCAACTGATGTGCCAGTGAAATACCATAAAATAACAGTTTTTATTATGTAAAATTACTTTTTTTACTGTATTGTAAGTGAAAATCTATCAAAGAAACAGGTTTTTTAAAGTGTAATTATTGCAAGAGTGGCAAACAAAAACAGTTACATTAAACGAATTACAGCAAAAATCTATTTTGGCACTCCTCATGTTGTCAAACATACATTATCACACCATTTAATATACTGTAGGCTACATGTAAAGTTTCTCACAGAAGTGAGAACACCGCTCACGGTTTTTAAAATATTTTATTGTATCTTTTCATGTGACAACACTGAAGAAATTACACTTTGCTCCAATGTAAAGTAGTGAGTATACGGCTTGTATAACAGTTAAGATTTGATGTCCCCTCAAAATAAATGAACACACTGCCAATCATGCCTAAAACGCTGGCAACAAAAGTGAGTACACTCCTGAGTGAAAATGTCCGAATTGGGTCCAAGGTGTCAATATTTAGTTTACCCACCATTATTTTCAGCACTACCTTAACCCTATTGGCCATGGAGTTCACCAGAGCTTCACAGGTTGCCCCCGGAGTCCTCTTCCACTCATCCATTATAAAATCACAGAGCTGGTGGATGTTAGAGACATTACACTTCTCCAGCTTCCATTTGCCCCACAGATGCTCAATAGGGTTTAGGTCTGGAGACATCATTGGCCAGTCCATCACTTTTACCCACAGCTTATTTGAGGGTTGTTATCATGTTGGAATACTGCTCTGTGGCCCAGTCTCCGAAGGAAAGGATCATGCTCTGCTTCCGTATGTCACAGTACATGTTGGGATTCATGGTCCCCTCAATGAACTGTAGCTCCCCAGTGCCGGCAGCACTCATGCAGCCCCAGACCATGACACTCCCACACCATGCTTGACTGAAGGCAAGACACACTTGTCTTTGTACTCCTAACCTAGTTGCTGCCACACACGCTTGAAACCATCTGAACCAAATACGTTTATCTTGGTCTCGTCAGACCACAGGGCATGGTTCCAGTATTCCATATCCTTAGTCTGCTTGTCTTCAGGTTGGACGACAGCCATGTAGACCAATTTGATGCAGTGTGCGGCGTATGGTCTGACCACTGACAGGCTGACACCCACAACTTCAACATCTGCAGCAATGTATGTAGCACTCATACATTTATTTCCCAAACGCAACCTCTGGATATGATGCTGAGCATGTGCACTCAATTTCTTTGGTCGAACATGGAGAGGCCTGTTCTGAGTAGGACCATTCTTGTTGAACCGCTGTATGGTCTTGGCCACCGTGCTGCAGGTCAGTTTCAGGGTCCTGACAACCTTCTTGTAGTCTAGGCCATCTTTATTTAGAGCAACAATTCTTTTTCTCAGATCCTCAGAGAGTTATTTGCCATGAGGTGCCATGTTGAACTTCTAGTGACCAGTGTAGAGACCTTGTAATACTAACAAATCAGATGACACCTGGGAGGAAAAATGGCTGATTGGGCCCAATTTGGACATTTTCACTTAGGGGTGTACTCACTTTGGTTGCAAGAGGTTTTAACATTAATGAACGTGTGTTGAGTGATTTTGAGGGAACAGCAAATGTACACTGTTATACAAGCTGTACACTAACTACTTTACATTCTAGCAAAGTTTCATTTCTTCTGCGTTGTCAGATGAAAATATAGAATAAATTATTTACGAAAATGTGAGGGGTGTACTCACTTCTGTGAGATACTATATTTCAGTCCATTGTGCATGTGATTGATAGGTTCACCACCACTGACCGGCACAGGCACTGTGCGTATTTACCTACAAGACCAAAATGATAATGTGCCAATGTTGACTTTGCGTCATGTGCACATGTGCTTGGACAAAGAGCCCACAACAGTCAACATCTCAGCTGTAGATCTGGACCTTCCTCCATATAGTTCACCTTTCTACTACGAGTTGTTGGGTGATGTTGTGGGGAAATGGAGGATTGATCCAACTCATGGTAATCCCACTACATCGACTGCATTAATTTACACTGATGATGACAATATCCAGAATGTACCAATTTGGGAAATAATAGAAATTCACTGAAGGCACTCTAGTTGAGAAGGGACATTGGGGGTGGCAGGGGTTGTTTTTGTAATAATAATAGTAAAATGGTTCCATTTTTCCTCCATGCATGGCCATGTTTTTATTTCAATTGCATTTTTGACCAGCATGCATCACCATTTGTGTTAATTTTTTAAATTTCTGTATTATTGATAAATTACAATGATCTTTTGTTTTATCTCTCTTTCTCTATTTAAAGGTACAACTGTGAATCTTTATAAAGAAAGCAATATATATTCAGGTCATCATTCTCTCCAGATGAGAATTTCAGACCAGCAGGGACTTTTTGCCATCCATAATCTGTCAGTCACTGTGTGCAACTGTTCTAGACATTCCAAATGCCAAAGTACGGTGCCAAGCTTTCGGATGGGCATTTGGGGCACATGCGTCGTTCTCCTTGCAGTTCTTTTACTTACAGGTAGGTGGAGTGAAACTAGCTAAAAGTTACAAAGTTACTTGCTCAACTACAGTCATTAGAGAAGAGAATATCACCTTTGAATTCTATGGCTTTATGTATCAGGACATGACCTAGTCCTCAGCAGGTCTTCAATTATGCAACCTTATTAATTTGAACAAAACGGGAGAAGCCATGTGTGAAAACACAGTACTATGATTCAAAGAACAACATTTAGCTGCAATAATGTAAAGTAATTGTTTTATGTATAACTTTCAGTTTGTCACATTGTTTTTGTCATCTTAATTGTTTAATTTTTAGTCTTACTCTGGTAGATTTGCTGTTGTGCTTGTGAGCATTGTCTTGTAGCATTACTCAATTTCAAGCAAACTATAGCTGTGAACAGATGGCGTCAATTATGAAAATAATGTGATAAATGTTGGTAACAAAACACTGTTGGTACCAATTTACCTTGGAAATTGGAAATCATTGGAAATACATACCTCTGCCTACATTTCTGTATGACCCGAAATACACAGCTAAAGGTAAAAATTGTTGCATATTTCAGCTGGAATCTAACCTACACTAGAGGTGCTTGTTTTTTCTCATCTGATGCACTGCAAAAAATGACTTTCTTACTTAGACTTTTTTTCTTGTTTTCCAGTGAAAATGTCTAAACATTCTTAAATCAAGATGCATTTTCTTGATGAGTAAATTGACCTAAGAAAATAAGTCTTGTTTTTGGTAAAAAAATATGAAATTTCACACAAATTCACTGAAATTTCAGATTTTTTACTAAAAACAAGACTTATTTTCTTAGGTCAAATTACTCATCAAGAAAATGCATCTTGATTTAAGAATGTTTAGACATTTTCACTGGAAAACAAGAAAAAAAGTCTTAGTAAGAAAGTAATTTTTTGCAGTGTGTGGGTTAATTTAAAGTTATGAAGCAGACATATGCACAAAATAAAAAAGTTTGAGCACCTATCCCCACTCCATTCGTACCCTAAACCTACCCACTTCCCAACCCAGGAGTGAGATTTAGAGCCAATTCAGAGGGTGGGGGTTATTAGGAGGCCATGATTGGCTAGGGGAAGTGGAGAGAATCTGGCCAGGACACCAGGGTTACACCCGTGTTCTTTACAAGAAGTGCCATGGGATCTTAAATGACAACAGGGAGTCAGGACCTCGGTCTTATCTGAGGGGTGCTGCTTTTTACAGTATAGTGTCCCCATCACTATACTGGGGCATTATGACCCATAGAGACCACAGGGTGAGCACCCCCTGCTGGTCTCTCTAACACCTCTTGCAGCAACAACCTAGCTTTCACAGGAGGTCTCCCATCCAGGTACAGACCAGGCGCAGCCCTGCTTAGTTTCAGTGGGCAACCAGTCTTGGGCTACATGGTGATTTGGCTGTTAAAAATGCTATAAAAGCATTCATACAGGTCGCGTTGCATTCTAAGTTTTCTAACGCCATACGATATTGTTGTGTGTGAGCACAACAGGTTTTAATCAACAACAATTGTGCTTAAGGAATGCACACAGTCGAGAGTTTGCCCTGAACAGCTTCATTCTGTCAACCTTAAATTGCTATTGTTTAAATAAATGACTACATTGGTTGTGACAGAAATGCTTCCTTTAACTACAGCAATGCTCCTAATGGCCCTGCTATGCAGCACTGGGAAATTAACTATTCATATAAATGACGACGGCTCTAGTTATTTGATGACATCCAATACTGAACACAAAGGAACAGACTGTGAGGTAATTTCCCCACAAACCTATAACAACATTGAGATTTTACATTGTATTTAAATTGAACACGCATTTCTGTACTTACAATTTCTTCACATTTCAAGCTGTGAGTTAAAAAACATATTAATTTGTCAGATTAAATAATGTTGGAATGTTGTACAGAAATGCTAAATCAAGTGGCTTTCAAATGTTTGAGACCACACTGAAATCTTCTGACACACAAAAAACAATATACAGAAAAATATATTTTTATTTTTACCACTGATTGGTCAAACTGCTCCGAGCTAACATAGCCAACCAATTGGTAACTAGATATTTGAAAGATTTAAAACAAATACAAAATACCATATTATAATGTAATCGTTTGTATAACGTCTCCCATTTTCACTTTGCACTCTTATAAATGTAAGGTTGTTTCCAGTGGTTGAAAAAGTACTGGAAATGTGTACTTAAGTACAAGTTACATTGTTGAAATTGTACTCAATTACAAGTAAAGGTACTTGTGTTAAAAAAGTAAAAAATAATCTTCTCTAAAATACTCAGAGTACTAGTTACTCGTTACTTTTTAGGAAGTGTTATTTAAAGAATTAAGAATAATTATTAATAATCAAATTTGGAGATTTAGGCTATAAAGAAAATAGCTATTTTTAACAAAACACAACTGGATACAACTCATACAAAATAACCATTCAATGTGTTCTGTCTGTCTGTGTATCATGAGCTCAGTTTTCCAGTTAAAACCATTAATGCACTTCCAATACTGTTCAATCATGTGTACTAGGCCCCATTATGCAGACATAAGTAAATAAGAGGCCCAAATTCTGCATGCAAAAAAATCAAACTTAGGTGTCCCATGTACGGAACAGGTGACATAGTTAGTTAGAGGCAACATAAAATTTTGGCTTCTATCGATGTAATGACGTCTTATTTAAGCAAATCGATCGAGCAGTGCAAGAAACTGAACGTTATTTAAAACATTATAAAAAACCATTAATACTGGTAATGCAAAATTTGTGAAACTGCTTCGCATGCGTTCCAATCACATATGTGCCCTACTCACTTATAAGAGCACTCAGATGGAGAGAGATGGACAACTTTATCTCATGTTTATCCGTTTGGATGAAACTTGACAAACGGAGTGATACAGGAACTCAATATTTATCCATATATCGGATGAGCCTAGAAATTGTGTTCCTTTCCCGCAGTGACATTCAAGTGCACAAAACCACCATTTGAAAGGCTCCCTGCCTGCCGCACACGTTCGTCCTCCTCCAAGATTTAACTATATTGGCGGTAGATGTCTTGAAATCTGTGTGACACAAGTTTTCTAAGAGCAATTTGAGTGGACGCGACTTTTTTCTCCTTAGCAAATCACATGGAACTTAAACATATAAAGTAGCGACGACAATGCGAGGAAAAATAGCGCAGTAAAGTCGCGGTCACACTTGATTTTTCCATCCATTGTCTTCCATCCATAGGCATGCGAAAGTGATAGACGGGAAACGCAAGCCTGTATGGAAATATTTAGCATTTTGCTGTGTAGCAAATTTAAATTTTGTTGAACTCTGACCTGCGAATTCGGTTCACGTGAGTGCGTGAGCCCAACAGGAGATCTAAACGTCATAGCGTGGCCTCTCAGTACAATAAATTCCAAAATGGAGGAATCGCTTATTGTAGCAGGGTAGCATCATCCCATTTTGAACAACAGAACTTTAAAAGATTACAAAAACCAAATAAAAAGAGAAGCGGCTTGGTTTGCGGTGGCAATATAAACAGGAGCGGATGGTAAAGTTTAAACAGTGAAACATGTAATTTTATGTGATTGTGCGTGTATGTACTTGATCAACTGTAGTGACTGTATGTGCCATTTTCGCAGCCCCATCCGAACAAATTTCGCATATTCAAGTGTGACCGCCGCATAAAAGTACCAATGAAGCACTAAAAATGTACTCAGTAAAAGCATTAAAACGTTTTTAAACTACTTAAAAAAAGTACAATTCCTGAAAAAAAACACTCAACTACAGTAATTTGAGTATTTGTAATCCGTTACTTTCCACCACTGGTTATTTAAACCCGGCAAGCATTGCTTCAAAAACGGACAAATCTAACCGCTGGGTTAAATCAAACCAGCATTTTAGGTTGAATCAGCCGAGCATAGGTTAATTTACATCACAAAGGTTGGGTTTGTCTATTTTTGACCCAACGCTGGGTTGAATTAAACCAACATTTTGTGTGTTTTGTGACATTTCTGCAAAATTGTATCAAGCAGCCCAAATTCTAAATCTTTATTTAGATAATTTCACATCGGATGCAACAGTAGTGAGTGTTAAGTTGGTTTAAAAAGCATAGACAGTTTCTCTGGTGGTGTGGCACCCAAAATCCTTTCATTTGCACAAGCATGGCTTGTGTGAGTGCACAGGATGGTTTGCAAATTAGATATACAAATTCATGCAAAAAGTCAGTCAGTTTATTAAAGCACACAGGGAATAACAGGGATCTTCAGGTAGTTGATATTTATGTCAGACTTCATGATAACAAGCAAAATGAAAAAACGTGTGTGTATATATATATATATATATATATTTATATATTATTCAAATAAAATACAAATAAAATAAAATACATAGTACTTTTATGACATTACTCTCATTTGTTATGAGAATATATATATAAGTGGTCACACACTTTGGATCCCTAGCTAAAGATACATAGTATGTCATTTACGGTTGGCATTAATACAATTAACCTTTTAAAAAAATCTAAATCTGATAACGATGATTATTAAATGTTCAAAAGAGATTTCCAGGAAAACAGGCTGATGCACGGGTTCAGAATTCAGTTTACTCTGACCAGCTGTCTCGGAAATCAGTATTTAGAGTAAGTATTTGATCTATTTCACTTAAATAACTGTTGATTTTGTAAAGTTTTTTGATGTTATAATTTGTCTTTTAGAATTCCTCAACGCGTTCATTCAGGGAGATAAAAAAAACTCAGGTAAGAAAATCAACAGTAAAGAGTTGTTCTGTTTCTTTCTTCCTGATCACCAGAGGTAGTGCTAAGCACTGGTGGATAATCACTGCGCCAGTTAGAAAAGTCGAAAATACAAGTCATGACAGAGACTAAGATGCAAGAACAGTAGCCGGCTTTACACCAACTTTCAAATTTTGTCCAAACACATTTTTCTTCCCAATGATGGACATGGTCAAGGGATTCCGTGTCTAAAGATGCTTTGACTTATCCGTGTTTGCATAGCAGTATTCTACCATTATCTAAAAGACAGTTTTACCAAATTGAGTTAGATCCTAACTAATCTGTAAGCTTTACTCAACAGGGCTTAGCACAGAATGCACTCTAATGGACATGAAACTTCTTCAATCTTAACAACCCTTTATGTCACTAGGACAAACTGAAATGAAGTGAATGTTTGTGACTCTCACCCTCAAAGCGCTACAGAGGTGGATGACCTTTTCAATGAATGCATGATTTAAATTTTCATGAAAATAAATTATCCCTTCAGAATATTTTCTACTTCAATTGGGTCTGTAAATGTATCTGTTTATCTCAAGTTGACATTTTATCTACTTTGCAGATGGCAGTGGCTTATTTAGGTCTTGACAAATCGGATAATAAGCCTGTTCATACTAATGTGTGATTCAAACCTTTTACAATGCAACTGATTGCAAGACTGTAACAAAACCCAATATTTCTGCCAAGGTGTATGAGAGTGAGCGTTAGTTACTTACCCGGGATAGTAATACAGTGGCAAACTTAATAAGATGGTTTTCCTGGGATCACATGCAATGCAGGATCGCAAGCACCCTGGTATGTGGGGATAATGTTAGAAAAATAGCTCATTCCAATGCCTGTGATGGGAATTTGTGTCTGTGTGTAGACTACAGGTGCTCATTCACACTGGGGCTCTAGGAATAAATACCGATCCCTTTGTTTGCCTGGTACAGAGGCAAACCATAGTTAACGATCGCACACCAAACAGAGAGATGAAGGGGAATATAAAGGGGTGAGGCTAATGGGGCACCGGGTGAAAACAATGAACGGTTACAAGGAGGTCATTGGCAGTGGAGGGCGGGCACACACACTGACGGAGAACATGTCCTTAACATTCATACACAAACAACAACAGCGACGAGACAGACAGGTGCTGGACCCGGGACCTGACAACGTACTCTATGTTTATATATTTGGAAAATGGGCACTTGGAGTTTAGCCGTTAACTTAACATAATGGGTGTGAATTTGTTTAGCTGTGGCAACCTCCCACTATTGTTTTGCTAATGAACAAGGGCAAACACTGGTTAGTTTTGCTTTAAACATCTTAAATAATTTGTCCTTAGGCTAAAAAAATCTTTCATTTCACATTAATTTTTATGTAAAATATGTTACAGACATTTCATGAAGACCCTAATATATTATACCAACTTGTTGAAAGTGCTCATACGATGACTCATTCCAGCCGCCATAGCTGACATGCCAAGTAGTGATTAGCACTGCCTCTAGTGGTCATCAGGAAATAACAGAACCTCAGTTACATATATACTGTAACTACTGTATCATTTTTCACATCAGATTTTCACTCCAGTTAAAAAAGCATTTTCCTAGATTATCATGTCATTTTTCTTTCATCTAGGGATCAAAATGTATATCTTCATCTTCTTACAACAGTTTATCCATCAAGAGGCAAAGCCTTTTCACTCTCATAAACCAGGTGATTTTTGTATTACTTTCGAAATGTATGCTACCATAAACCTTTACTTCATATTGGGTTTTAATTATAAGAAAAGGCTGTGAATGGTGGATAATGTTTTACATTTTCACATTTTTCCTCGTATTCTTCTTCTGCAGCGACTGCTTGATCTTCAAAACAGTGATCAGGCACATGATGCTTATAAACCGCACTGTTACGCACATGAAGGAGAATTTATTGCCAAAGCTGATCTGGATGCAATCTCCATCGCCGAGATGGACTTTCTTCCAGAAATGCTTAATAATCTGGACTACAAATTCAGAGATCTAGCCTCAATTTGCAGACCTGACTTGATCACAAAAAAGGATAATTTATATCAGAAAGTATAACAAGTGTTCTGAGTATGAGACAGAACTGGTATCAAAATAAAAAGAGTAACATATAGTGAATGATTAGGGTTGGTGGGAAAATTATATTTTACTGTGGTGACAGATTATAAATGGATTTTATAGGATTGTCTGTTTGTGTATTGATTTAAATTTTCAACAGCATTACTTACTAATCCATAACCAATTTCTAATGATTAGGATATCATGCATCGATAATGTTACATGAAATCGAAAAAAAAAACAAATTGAGATTTGTGAAACCTGTGTGCTGCCATTTTGTGATGATCTAGTGATGTGTTTTGTTTACATCCAAACGTGATTTAACAGGATCAATATATTAATGGTTTATTACAATAAATACTTCGCAAAACTGCAATTGAAACAGTTTTTTGGCATTTACAGGTCAACTGCTACACATAAAAGACACAAGATGATTCTTTAAAAGTGACTGATATAGCTCTCTTGGGGATGATGGAGCAGGTTTTAAAAGAGGTCCAAATCTTCGCACAACTAAAAAAAACAGGTTGATTAGTTTACATGGAAATACTGAATCTGAAACATTTCTTCTGTGAAATCGTGTTCTGTAACCTCTTATGTGGCCGCTCACAGGTATTCTCCCAGGGGATTTTCTTGCCATTAATTTAATTCAAAGAGGAGCTGTCTTCGAGCAAAAACTACACTTCAATTACATAACATCAGTTAATGGAATGGTGCAATGGTTAATGGTTATTTTTCATTTAGAAAATACTGCAAAAGTGAATGGATGGAAATGAAAACCAGGCTAGAGAACCTACATTTGCAAAAGTATTGCTTTCATTCATATCTAGATAAATAACATCTAATTTCTAAATAAATAAATAAATGAATGAATGCAGTCTCCCGGTGAGCAGGCCAACACTGCCCTGCTGTGGCGAGGAACCCAAACTCCAATGATTGATTAATGGAGAAAAAACCTCGGGAGAAACCAGGCTCAACCGGGAGGGCCAGATCCCCTCTGACGTGTCATAGCTGCACTCAGACTGCTGACGTGTGGTTTAGGTTTAGCATTTAATACCAAATATTGTAACTTCAGCATTAATAAGACAAATAGTCCGTCTTTGCTCTTGGTTGGGGATGTAGTGGTCTGAGCTAGGATGGTCCGATGGTCATATTTCTCTTGGCAACTGGTGGAATTGCCTTAGATGGAGCTGGGATGGTCAGTCAGTCTGCAGCTGTATCTGGTGTAATCTCAAATTGGGGATGGGCATCTGTCGGTCGCCTGGACATGGTGGAACTTCTTCCTACCTCGGGATGGGCATCCCGAGGCAGAGGCGGAAAGAGAATAAAGAGAATAATTAGCGTAGCTGCTGTTCATTAACTATGCATTAAGTGAAAGCTTGGCTGAAAAGATGTGTCTTTAATCTAGATTTAAACTGGGAGAGTGTGTCTGACCCTCGTATAGTATCAGGAAGGCTATTCCAGAGTTTAGGTGCTACGCATGAGAAAGCTCGTCCACCTTTGGTGGATTTTGTTATTCTAGGTGTTATCAAAAGTCCTAAGTTTTGAGATGTCAGCGAGCGTGATGGGTTGTAACGTGATAAAAGCTTGGTTAAGTAAGTAGGTGCTAAACCGTTCAGGGCTTTGTAAGTAATTAAAATAATTTTAAAATCAATGCGATACTTAATGGGTAGCCAGTGAAGCGATGATAAAACTGGGGTTATGTGATCGTATTTTCTTGACCTAGTAAGAACTCTGGCAGCTGCATTCTGAACTAACTGTAGTTTGTTTATCGATGATACAGGACAACCACTAAGTAGAGCATTACAATAGTCAAGCCGTGAGGTCACAAATGCATGAATAAGCTTTTCTGCGTCTGCAACACAAACTATTTCGTAATTTGGCAACATTTCTAAGGTGGAAGAAGGCTGTTTTTGTGATATTTGAGATGTGATTTTTAAATGACAGGTTGCCGTCTAATATAACGCCTAGGTCTTTAACTGTATTTGTTGGAGTAACAGTGCAGCTTTCAATTTGCAGGCTGTAATCGGAGATATTCTGTTTACTTGATTTTGGTGCTATAAGTAATATTTCTGTTTTGCTAGAGTTTAAAAGAAGGAAATTACTAGTCATCCAATGTTTTATGTCCTCGATGCACTCTGCCAGTTTGGATAGCTTAAAGGAATCATCTGGTCTTGATGAGATATATAGCTGAGTATCATCTGCATAACAGTGGAAGCTAATTCCATGTTTTCTAATAATGTTGCCGAGGGGCAGCATGTATATGGAGAAAAGCAAGAGTCCTAAAACCGATCCCTGAGGTAATCCATAATTGACTTGCGTAAGATTTGACGATTTCCCATTTAAATGGACGTATTGATATCGGTCTGTTAAGTAAGATCTGAACCATTGCAGTGCCTGTCCCTGAATACTGATATAATGGTGTAAACGATCTAGTAGTATTTTATGGTCTACAGTATTGAAAGCAGCACTAAGGTCAAGCAGGACTAAGAGTGAGATGTTTCCTTTATCTGAAGCAATAAGAAGGTCATTTGTAATTCTAACGAGCGCAGTTTCAGTGCTGTGATGCGGTCTAAAGCCAGACTGAAACTTTTCGTGCATGTCATTATTTTGTAGGAAGGTACACAGTTGAGTTGACACTACTTTTTCTAGTATTTTAGACAAGTACGGGAGATTTGAAATCGGTCTATAGCTTCCAAGTTCATTTGGGTCTAAGTTTGGTTTTTTGATAAGAGGCTTAATTACAGCCAGCTTAAAGGGTCCTGGGACATGTCCTAGATTAATAGACGAGTTGATTATGTTACAAATGGGCATTTTCAATGAAATTTTCAATGAATGCATGATTTAAATTTTCATGAAAATAAATTATCCCTTCAGAATATTTTCTACTTCAATTGGGTCTGTAAATGTATCTGTTTATCTCAAGTTGACATTTTATCTACTTTGCAGATGGCAGTGGCTTATTTAGGTCTTGACAAATCGGATAATAAGCCTGTTCATACTAATGTGTGATTCAAACCTTTTACAATGCAACTGATTGCAAGACTGTAACAAAACCCAATATTTCTGCCAAGGTGTATGAGAGTGAGCGTTAGTTACTTACCCGGGATAGTAATACAGTGGCAAACTTAATACCAACAGATTGGGGATGGGCATCTGTCGGTCGCCTGGACATGGTGGAACTTCTTCCTACCTCGGGATGGGCATCCCGAGGCAGAGGCGGAAAGAGAATAAAGAGAATAATTAGCGTAGCTGCTGTTCATTAACTATGCATTAAGTGAAAGCTTGGCTGAAAAGATGTGTCTTTAATCTAGATTTAAACTGGGAGAGTGTGTCTGACCCTCGTATAGTATCAGGAAGGCTATTCCAGAGTTTAGGTGCTACGTATGAGAAAGCTCGTCCACCTTTGGTGGATTTTGTTATTCTAGGTGTTATCAAAAGTCCTAAGTTTTGAGATGTCAGCGAGCGTGATGGGTTGTAACGTGATAAAAGCTTGGTTAAGTAAGTAGGTGCTAAACCGTTCAGGGCTTTGTAAGTAATTAAAATAATTTTAAAATCAATGCGATACTTAATGGGTAGCCAGTGAAGCGATGATAAAACTGGGGTTATGTGATCGTATTTTCTTGACCTAGTAAGAACTCTGGCAGCTGCATTCTGAACTAACTGTAGTTTGTTTATCGATGATACAGGACAACCACTAAGTAGAGCATTACAATAGTCAAGCCGTGAGGTCACAAATGCATGAATAAGCTTTTCTGCGTCTGCAACACAAACTATTTCGTAATTTGGCAACATTTCTAAGGTGGAAGAAGGCTGTTTTTGTGATATTTGAGATGTGATTTTTAAATGACAGGTTGCCGTCTAATATAACGCCTAGGTCTTTAACTGTATTTGTTGGAGTAACAGTGCAGCTTTCAATTTGCAGGCTGTAATCGGAGATATTCTGTTTACTTGATTTTGGTGCTATAAGTAATATTTCTGTTTTGCTAGAGTTTAAAAGAAGGAAATTACTAGTCATCCAATGTTTTATGTCCTCGATGCACTCTGCCAGTTTGGATAGCTTAAAGGAATCATCTGGTCTTGATGAGATATATAGCTGAGTATCATCTGCATAACAGTGGAAGCTAATTCCATGTTTTCTAATAATGTTGCCGAGGGGCAGCATGTATATGGAGAAAAGCAAGAGTCCTAAAACCGATCCCTGAGGTAATCCATAATTGACTTGCGTAAGATTTGACGATTTCCCATTTAAATGGACGTATTGATATCGGTCTGTTAAGTAAGATCTGAACCATTGCAGTGCCTGTCCCTGAATACTGATATAATGGTGTAAACGATCTAGTAGTATTTTATGGTCTACAGTATTGAAAGCAGCACTAAGGTCAAGCAGGACTAAGAGTGAGATGTTTCCTTTATCTGAAGCAATAAGAAGGTCATTTGTAATTCTAACGAGCGCAGTTTCAGTGCTGTGATGCGGTCTAAAGCCAGACTGAAACTTTTCGTGCATGTCATTATTTTGTAGGAAGGTACACAGTTGAGTTGACACTACTTTTTCTAGTATTTTAGACAAGTACGGGAGATTTGAAATCGGTCTATAGCTTCCAAGTTCATTTGGGTCTAAGTTTGGTTTTTTGATAAGAGGCTTAATTACAGCCAGCTTAAAGGGTCCTGGGACATGTCCTAGATTAATAGACGAGTTGATTATGTTACAAATGGGCTCAATTACAGCAGGTAGTAACTCCTTTAATAAAGTAGTCGGAATGGGGTCTAATAAGCATGTCGTCGGTTTGGATGTTGCAATAATTTTAATTAAATCTTCCTGATTTATTGGAGAAAAACACTCTAGCTTTTCTTTTTGGGTGACGGTTGAAACTAATTCTTCCGACAAACTTGGAGGTTTGGTTTTAGCTATGTTGTCTCGTATTATTTCGATTTTCTCGGTAAAAAATTTCATGAATTCATTGCTACCAAGGTGCGGCGGAATACCCAGGTCAGGTGGAGTCTGTTTTTTTGTTAATTTAGCAATTGTACTACATAAAAACCTTGGATTGTTTTTGTTATTTTCTATGAGGTTACGGAAGTGCTTGGCTTTTGCTGCTTTTAGTGCCTTTTTGTAACAGCTTGCACTCTCTTTCCATGCAATTTTAAAGACCTCTAATTGGGTTTGTTTCCATTTTCGCTCCAGTTTACGCGTTTCTCTTTTTAGGGCGCGAGTGGTGTTATTATACCATGGTGCTATGTTCTTTTCATTTATCCTTTTTGACTTCATAGGTGCGACCGCTTCTAATGTATTAGAGAAAATAGTGCCCATGTTGCTGGTCATGTCATCGAGCAATTTTATATTCGTTGGAAAGGTTATTAGAGGAGTCAGATCTGGCAAGTTCTTTACGAAACTATCTTTAGTAGTTGAGGTGATTGTTCTACCCTGTCGATAACGAGATATACAACTGATTTCTGCAGTGCGCAGTGTACATGTTATAAGATGGTGATCGGAAACATCGTCGCTTTGAGGTATAATATCGATATTGGTTAGATCGGCTCCGTGAGATATAATCAAGTCTAGGGTATGATTAAGGCGATGAGTAGGTCTATTGATGTATTGTGTTAAACAACAAGAGTCTAGTAGTTCTTTAAACGCCACAGCTAATGGATCGTTAGCACTGTCTACGTGGATATTAAAATCTCCAACAATCAGTACTTTATCGACATTAACCAATAGATCCGATAAGAAGTCTGCGAACTCTATCAGAAAATTAGTGTAAGGCCCAGGGGGTCTATACACAGTAACCAATGTAAGAGAGACCAATGATTTTTTACTTTTGTTTGGAACTGTTATGTAAAACAGTTAAATGTATGCATTGTTCTCCGAGTAACGGTAAGAAAGTCTCTAAAGATTGTTGCGACACCACCACCTCGACCAACCAGACGTGGCTCATGAATATAACCGTAGCTTGGAGGAATAGACTCATTTAGACCAAAATAATCATTTGGCTTAAGCCAGGTTTCAGTGAGGCAAAGTATATCAAAACTGTTGTCTGTGATCATTTCATTTACAATAACTGCTTTTGGATTTAGTGATCTAATATTAAGTAGCCCAAACTTTAGGCGTCGGTTTTGCTCATTAAATATATTGTCTTTTGGTTTAATCATGATAAGATTTTTTCTCTGACTTTTAAATAAATTATTATTTGGTTGTATTATTCGGGGGACAGACACAGTCTCTATGCATTTGAAAGCAGTAACATTCTTAACAGTTGGGTGAGAAGAACACAGACTGTAGTTAAAATTTTTACTTACTAGTCCAATGGTGCGTAGCGTCTTTGAGATGTTGTCAGACAGAATTTCCGCTCCAATGCTGCTGGGGTGCAGCCCGACGGGGCGGAAAAGCCTAGGTCGCTCCCAGAACAGATCAAAATTATTTACAAAGAGCAGCTTCTGTTCAATACACCATGACATTAACCAGTTATTAAGTGTAAATAGTCTACTGAACTTTTCGTTCCCTAGTCGGTAAGTAGGAAGCGGCCCTGATACGATGATCCTCGCCGTAGGCGATGCGTTGCGAACAGTATCGACCAGACTCCTGAAATCCCTCTTCAGGATCTCCGACTGCCGCATTCTCACATCATTCACCCCCGCGTGCAGAACTACGGCTCCCACTCTTGCATCCTCCTTCAGAATCGCAGTTACCTGCGCAGACACATCGAGAACACGGGCGCCAGGAAAACAGTGAGTGCGCACCTTACCTTCATTGATGGAGGCGCGTACGTTCCGGACGATTGAGTCTCCGATGACCACAGCGTTGTATTTCGTCTCGCAGAGGGCGGCAAAGCGATTTCTCGTAGAAATCTCGTAGACCGGTCGCGGCGGTGGGGGAGAGGTCATCGCTCCGGTCCTGGATTTCGCCTTCCGCCGTGTGTGTGCAGGTGCAGGAGTGAAGTTCATTTCGGCTCGTCGTGTTCTTGAAGCCTGGTCTCTGTGCATAGAAACACACGGAGTAGAAGTGATAGGAGTATTACAATCACGTCGAACACTTACCGCAGCTTTGCGAGCGTCAGCCCGGGATGTTTCCATCGCCGTTTTACGTTCTCGCAGACGTGTTTGCCTCTCGAGTAGATCGTGGATCTGCTTCTCCAATACTTCCAGTTCTGACTGAAGTGCGAAGAAAGATTCATCATCTGCACTCAAAGGTAACGTTAAACACATATCAGAATCATTAGCCATTAGTGGTGTCATAATGAGAACAGTGAGTCAAGCAGTAAAGGCAGAATTCAGAACCTAAAGGCTGGGAAGGCTAACAGCCTGAGTGCTAATAGCGAATGATCGTATAAAACAAATCTATCTGTGCGTTATATGACGATATTTGGTATGGGATACACTTAAGGATAGGTTTAACCCTCTGTGAGTTATCAATTTACAATATAAATATTAAGAAATAACAGGAATAAACAATATATTTAGAAAAAGTTTGATGGAGCTCTGTCTCAAACCACGCTCTCTCAGCAAACAGGAAGTGATGAGGTCCAGGTGTGTCCAATCAATCCAATCCAATCCAATCTGCTCTCCTGCTGCTCTATTTAATTTTGGGCAGGATCTGTTTTACCAAACTGTCATGTTTCAACCCCATTTAAACCTATCCATGGATGCACATATTGCCAGAATCAATTAGTGTGATTCATGTACACAAGCAACAGTGTATGTCTCTGTGATGGAGGTAAGAGGCACGACACGCACACAGCGAGGGTTCAAGTAACCCCAGTGAGTAATTTATTATAAAACAGAATGTACTTAGTGCAAAAGGGTGACGTCCGGGGGGCTTGTGAGCTGCCATCTGCTGATCAGTGCTCGTCAACTCTGGTCCTCCGTGCTTCCCTCGCTGATCTCTCACTCGGGGAGAGAGAAGACACCGCGTTAGGCGTTGTTAGAACCAGAACCCTGAGTGCTGGGAACACGCAGCTTATATGCCCTTATAGGGCCGTTTCTTAGGCGACGCTGATCCTGGAACTGCGCCTTGCTACAGTCTCATGAAGCATTAATTAATAATTACATAGAAATGCTTAATTTCAGGGCCACACACTACATGTTACACATGACAGGATAATATTTTAAGGGGGCTGGGAGTAAATTTGTGGCAGGATCGGTTTAACCTAACTGTCATGTTTCTACCCCTTTTGAGCTTACGAATGAATGCATATATAGCCAGAAACATTTGTTAGATGCATGCACACAAGCAACACTTTATGTCTCATGAAGTATTAACTCAAAATTACATGCTAAAATTTCAAGGCCATACACACACTAAATGTTACACATGTATGATGGCCAATGACAGACTAATAATAAACTGTATAAATGATTTTAAAAAAAATTATTTTTGATTTGGAGAAATTGGTTTCTGTTTGTTGTTTGTTAATGATAATGCATTTGTGTTTTGGATCCGAAATATACTCTTCTTAGTTTAAGTGTTATGATGTCCTTTACAGTTTTTTCCAACTGCTTACACACGTTTCCAAACTATGTCACCTTTTCTCAAAACTATACACACAATTCCCAAAACTGCACACACAAAATGCAAAATGCCTCATATCTCCTTCAAAATTTAACACTGCATTCAAAATACCATAAACACATGTCAGGATGAAGCATTTGCATCAAATGGCAAACACTTCTTTCATAAAAGTGAATGTTTCGATATACCAAGTAAACACTGTTGTTCTAAATTTAAAGCTCTTTGGTCTTTCATGTGCTCATATCTACATTTCGATACAATGTTCTACAGTGTCTGCTGAGGGGAAACAAGTACACTGTAAACACAAATGCAATGTAGATACAGAAAATATATATTAGGCCAAACATTACTGTTTTATACAGTAGCATTCAACAAAATCAAAGACATATATAAACCAAAAGTATATTCTTCAGAATTGTGTGTGTGGGGTCCCGGGGGGGCAGTCCAGAAATTGGTGGAGGAGCAGCCATCATTGCTGAGCTACGCTTCATCGCTTCTTCGGGCTGGGGCTGGCCACAATACTTCGTCCACATCACTAGAAACATTTTCTCTTGCCAAACATCGAGGGAAGTATCTCCTAGCATGGTGTATCCAACCTTGGACAGAGGCAAACTCTATGTCCCCACATGCGTCATGCGGGCATAGGGTTGGCGATCATAGACTTTCCAGCGCCTGGCTGAGAAGAATTCCTCTATGGGATTTACAGTTTTTTTGGATTGCTTAAGCACGATTTTCAAAACTGGGCCCGTGTTTTCAAAACACTGCACACAATTAGCACAACCACACACCCAATTAGCAAAACACTACAGATCCTTTGCATAATTACACACTCTTGTAAAAACTATAGACTTCTGTTTAAAAACCACACTTTGTTACCATATGAAACACACGTTTCACATTACTATACTCTGTTTGCACGAGTTACACACTGCTGTGATAAACCTAAAACACTTTCAGCACTTCTACTTCCCTATGATTAGAGTAGGCTACCATCAACAAAGTACAAATATAATGTAAATCCACCAAACACTACACAAGACCAATGTTCTAGACGGAAGAAACTCATTTATTTCTCAACATGCCAAAAATGTTGACATGGAAATTCATAATACTGTAACAAAATGTCACTTTACGTATTGTACTGTAAGATAACTGTAAAAAACAAATGAAAAAAAACTCGACATTGTCTCTTCGCCTAGCTGGATCTGGCCAGAGAATTTCATCAACATCGCAGGCAATGTTGTCATTAGCAAGACACCTTGGAAAGAAACGTCTTGAATGACGAATCCATCCTTGCATTGCTGCTACCTCCATCTGGTCACAGGCCTCCTCCATGGCTTGGATGAGGGGTACCTCACCCTGGAGACGGAGATCATATACCTCCACCGCCATGCAGAGAAAAACTCTTCTATAGGGTTGAGGAATGGAGAGTATGGTGGAAGATATAGGACTGTGAAATGTGGATGTTGCTGAAACCAGTTCTGAACCAGAGCAGAGCGGTGGAAAGACACATTGTCCCAGACAACAATGTATTGCATATGATCGATCTGATTTTCTGCTGTTATGTTGTGCAATTGGTCCAAGAATGTAAGTATGAGTGCTGTGTTGTAAGGGCCCATATGGGCATGGCGGTGGAGGACCCCATTCTGTGTAGTGGCTGCACAGAGTGTTATATTACCCCCACGTTGCCCTGGGACATTGACTATAGCCCTGTGACCAATGATGTTTCTTCCCCTCCTTCGTGTTCTCGTCAGGTTGAACCCAGCCTCATCTACATAAATGAACTCATGCTGGATCTCCTCTCCATCCATTTGTAAAACTCCCTCAAGAACAATGTCAAGCAAAATTGTGTAGTTCAGTGTAGATCTAGTATACATATCACAGTACAGTAAAAGATTATGAGACAGTATCCAAGATCACACTACTAAAGTGAATACATACCTCTGCATAATCATGCCGCAGTCGTTTCACCCTTTCGGAATTGCGCTCGAAAGGCACTCGATAAATTTGCTTCATTTGAATATGTTTTTTCTTTAGGATGCGTGCCAGTGTTGATGTTGAAACCTGATGGATATCGTTGAAACTGGCGTGGTTATTGACAATGTTAGCTTGGAGCTGATTGAGTGTTATAGCATTGTTGGCCAAAACCATGTTTACTATCTCACTCTCTTGCTGTTCTGTGACCATAGGAGGCCTTCCCCCTTGTCGTTCCTGACCCTCAATCCTATGTAGAAAAAAAAAACAGTATACTATTATAGTACAGTAATTTCACAGGAAAAGGTAAAAGAAGTGCTGAAAGTGCATATAATACAGTACTGTAAGCAGTTACTGAAACTGTGCAGATGTTTTTGATATGATGATATTTTTACAATACCCATTTTCCAGTCGAAATGTTCTTATCACACTTGCCACTGTGTATCGGCTTAGATTTGGCTGTACTCGCAGTCCAGCCTCCCTCAGCATTAGGCCGTGGTTGACAACGTGGTCAACCAGTGTTGCACGGATCTCGTTTGTCAGATTCGGTCCTCTTTGAGCACCTTCTTGTCTTCCTCTACCTATGTTGATTCCTCCTCTGTTGATTCGCCTTCCTCCTCGTTCTCCTCCTCTTCCTCCCCTTCCTCCTCGTTCTCCTCCTCTTCCTCTCCTTCCTCCTCGTTCTCCTCCTCGTTCTCCTCCTCGTTCTCCTCCTCGTTCTCCTCCTCGTTCTCCTCCTCGTTCTCCTCCTCGTTCTCCTCCTCGTTCTCCTCCTCGTTCTCCTCCTCGTTCTCCTCCTCGTCTTACTCTTTCTCTGACTCTTTCCATTGTGCCTGAAGACTGATGAACTCACCTGCTGCTTTTTATAGTGCTTACACACCTGATTGGTGTGTCTACAATTAAGCAAAAAAGTGTTTGCACACCTGATGACTGTGTTGAACCAATTGGTAGGACGGTGTGGTAATGTGACAGTCAGTGCTTTGGTATTGCAAGGAAGTAACTTCATGATAGATTTTTGTGTGTAATCTATGTTAAGTGTGTTTAGGTTTTTGCAAATCACTGTGTGTAGAGTTTTGCAACAAGTGTGAGGTTGACAATGTGCTTATAGTTGTGCAAATATGGCCTGATGTTTTGCTTCTTGAGTGTAAGGTTTTGCTAATAGTGTACAACTTTTAATTTTAGTGTGTAGGCAATCCAAAAAAACTGTAGAAAAGGTGAATATGGGGGTAGGTACAAAACTACAAATTGCTGATGGGTGGTAAACCAATTTTGGACCAGAACAGCACGGTGAAAACTAACATTGTCCCATGTAACCACAAATCTAGCATGCTCCTGATCTGGATCAGGGACAAGCATTGTGTACAAACTGTAGTACAGCATGATAACCAACCTCATTCATTCAAGGCAGTGCAATAAATGGATGGTTTAGAGTTACAAATGTTTTTGCAATACTATGTAGTCATAGGTATTTACTGTACATTACTGTATAGCTAAAATAGTCATTAGATAGTTTCATACCTGTTCTCATTTCTGAAGGTTTGAATTATTGACGCCACTGTAAATCGACACAAATTGGGCTGGACTCTCATTCCAGACTATCTCATGCTCAAACCGTGGTTGATCACAAGATCAACAAGTGTTGCCCTTATCTTATCAGAGATGGCTCTCCTTCCTTCTCTTCTTTGCCCTCGTCCTCTTCCTCCTCTTCCTCCTACTCCTCTTGCTCTCTGTCCATTGTTGGCATGCATTGTTCAAAACAGGTGATCTGACCTTTGATCTATTTATAGGCCAATACTACAGTAAAGCTCTCTAAAGTCACTTCCTGTTAGATTTTTGTGTTTTAGGTAGATAATTGTGTGTAATGTTTTGAAAAAAGTGTTTTATGCAATGAACGCTGAGTCAAAGTCTGAGAAATAGCTTGTGGTTTTGGAGATTTTGTGTGTAGTTTTGCACTTTGGGTGAGAGGTTTCAAAAATCATGTGACATGAAAAGATTTTTGTGTGTAAGCAGTTGGAAAAAAAATGTAATATAAGTGAAAGAACGATAGAGTCTTTGTTAGTTTTATTACTAGAGTGCGCACTGGTAATTGATTTAAAAAAGAGAAAAACACAGCAAACAAACAACAAGCTAAATATGTTCGTTTCATATCTTTATTGGTCCCGCCATGGTTCTTGGCTGCAGAATGAGTAGGAGCCTGGCAATTAAACAGGTGTACTATTTCCCATTGACCATTATTTTCTGTCTGGGAATTATGGGGAATGTAGGTGTCACGCCCTGGTGCTAGTTCCTTTGTTCACCACCTGAGGGCGCCATGTTATTCTTTGTTCTGTCTGTGATTTGTAAGGACTCCAGTTCCAATCATGCTTTTTCTTGTTATAATGTATTGGTTTCACCTGTGTCTCATTACCTGTTTGTCCCTTCATCTGTGTATATATAGCATTCCAGCAGAACTCTTAAAGGAAGGCGGCCCTAATCTCCTTAAACACATCCATGCCCTGCTTTACAAAATATCGGAACAAGAGAAATTCCCAGCACAACTTAAGGATGCCCTGGTTTTCTCCATCTTTAAGAAAGGAGACAAGGCAGACGGCGAGAACTACCATGGCATTTCTCTCCTGTCCAGCACAGGGAAAGTCCTGGCTCGGGTTTTGGCCAACAGACTCACCCCTCTGTCAGAAAGCATCCTTCCAGAGTCTCAGAGTGGTTTCGCCCCAAACAGATGCACTACAGATATGATATTCATTGCTCGCCAAATTCAAGAAAAATGCCGGGAACAAATTTACCATTATACATGGCCTTCATAGGCCTCAGCAAAGCCTTTGATTCAGTGTACCTTCAGAGCCTCTGGCTGGTTCTGGCAAAGATTGGCTGCCCAGAAAAATATATACGGGTACTGAGACTGCTACATGACAATATGTCAGCTACAGTCCTCAGTGGCAGTGGAGATGAAACAGAACCCTTTAGGGTTAATACAGTAGTCAAACAAGGATGTGTCATTGCTCCAACACTGTTCTCCATCTTCATTGCTGCTATCCTCCATCTTACAGGTAAACATCTGTCCCAGGGAGTCAAGATTATGTGCAGAACAGACGGGCAACTCTTTAACATCAATCGATTCAGGGCAAAAGGTCGAAACACTACTTTATCAATCATGGAGCTGCAGTATGCGGAAGACAACACCCTTGTAGCCCTCTCATAGCCCTACATTGCATTTTGGTTGCCTTCAAAAAAGCATACAAACAGCTCGGTCTAGCCATCAATATAAAAAAGACTCAAATCCTCTATAAGTCACCACCAAACAGTACTCCTGTCCTACCCCCAAATTTCTCAATTGATAACATCAAATTGGAAAATGTGGATTGTTTCCAATATCTGGGCAGCCTCCTATCATCTAAAGCCAACATTGACGATGAAATACACCACCGCCTCAACTGTGCCAGTGGGGCTTTTTCAAGGCTCAGGAAAAGGGTTTTTGAGAACCACGACCAAAATCCTGGTCTACAAATCCGTAATGCTGCCCACTCTACTGTATGGATCAGAGGCCCGGACCACATACAGTAGGCACTTAAAGGCGCTAGAGGCATATCCCCAGAGATGCCTCCGGAAAATCTTCAGGATCAGTTGGGAGGATAGGCGCACCATCACCAGCTTCCAGAAGAAGGCTCTGATGGACCGGACACGTTGTCCGTATGCCTGACTTTCGCCTTCCAAAACAAGTCCTCTACTCCCAGCTTGCTGAAGGAAAACGTGCCCCAGGAGGCCAAAAGAAGAGGTATGAGGACAACATTAAAACAAACATCAAAAAGTCCCACATAGACCTTAAGACTTGGGAGGACATTAAAAAAAATAGGGCGACATGGAGAATCCTTGTCCATGAGGCTGCACTATTTTTGCGCTGCAGAGCACAAACACAGACTCAGACAGGAGAGGGCATCCATCAAAAAGGTCCAGTCCAAACCCACCACCACCTTAACCTGCCCACACTGCACAAGAATAATCAGGTCTAGAATCGGCCTCTATGCTGACTGCCGATGATGATGATGTATATATAGCCCTTGTGTTCAGTTGTCTGGTGTGTATCGTTCTTGTAAGTTGCCTTGTATTATTGTATGTTTCCCTCGTGTTCCCTGCCTGGGTTTACCCCTCTGTATGCCTTCTGTATTAATTATCAATTACTATTTACTGCACATGGATCCGCTCCTTGTTTTCCCTCTGCTATTCGTGACAGTAGGTTTGGGATTCATTTGGTTTATAAGGTTTTGGCTTTAAATATGTTTTTGTTTATATATTGTTATATTATTATTACTTTTTGTATTTCTTTCAGATGAAGGTGGAAAATGTTTTTTTTATATCTGTTTAAACATATTGTGGTTTGGTAATTATTCGGGCACCCCCACATGAATTAAATGGTTTTGCCCGACTGGTGAAAAGGGGGTGATTTTGGAGATAGAGTTAGTTGGCCTGGCAGTCCTGGGAGAGTGCATGGGACCCAATGCATGTTTATGTGACTGCAAAATGTCACCGTCCTTTCTCTTAAAGTGTCTGCAATAAAAAAAGGCATTAATTGAAACTTTACAAACAGTTGGTCCTGATTCTTGACATGAATTCTCACATGCCACATGATAGCTGCACATCAACCTCAATTTTACAAATACGGTAGAACATTAACTATGATTTGTCTCAATTCTCTAGCATTTCTGATAACACAGAAGATATTGAATCTAACTTGGAAAATATTAACACTGTCTTCTCCGAAACACTTTACACTGTTGCTCCTCTGTGCCTCAAGAAAAGTAAAGATAGTAGTCCAACACTGTAGCATAATTAGCACACACACGCTCTTAAGAGAGCAACCCGGAAACTGGAGAGTAACTTTAAGAAAACAAAATTAGAGGTATTTCGAATCATGGAAGGATAATATCAGAATTAGGAACGCCCTAAAAACATCTAGATCTGCCTACTTTTAATCAATAATAGAAAAAAATAAGTACAATACTAGGTTTTTATTTAACACAGTGGCTAAATAAATAAAAAATTGTCAGCGACTTCAGATTCTGGATATCAGTAAACCAGTAATTAAAACCACTTCACAAATAAATTCCAAAATATTACAGAACAAATTATTACAATGCAACCAGAAGTGAAACCCGCAGAACTAACTAACTACAGCGCAAAGAATCTTTCCGTTCTATTCGATACTAATCTGTCATTTGAGAGCCATGTCTCCAACACCTGTAAAATGGGGTTTTTCCATCTTAAAAATATGTCTAAACTACCTCATGCTTTCAGATGCAGATTGTTTCAAGGTTACCACAGCGAGCAAGATGTAATTCATGTCCAGACCTGATGACAGAGTGGAGAATTGGAAGTGGCGACCTGACAAAAGCTGAGATGATAGAGCTGGATAAAGAAGGTGGCAGTGACTTGACACGACTTCACTACAAAATTTCAAATGCTATTAGTTTATTAATGATAATCTTTAACCTATAATTTACCTTATTACTAAGTTTATTTATTTTTATTCAGCCTAGTTGTGCAAGCAAAGACGAGCTTGTGGAGAGGCAGCAGCTTTTGCCAGAGGGGAACTGGAATCCCCTGGTTGGGCCTGGGTTCTCCAGAATTTTTCGATTGGAGTATTGGGTTCCTCGCCACCGTTTGCATACTGTTTGCACTATTTGCCTGGCCGGGAGTTGCTTTAGAATTAGAATTTTAAAGTTATTATTAATATTGCATATAGGAATTAATAGTCTGTTTAATATTTGACCTGTGTTTCTCTCTCCTTTATCTTAAATGTGTGCTTTCACTGTGGGTGCGTGTCTGTGTGTGTCTGTGCACGTGCTTGTCCGTGTGTCCATCCGTGTGTGTGTGTGTGTGTGTGTGTCTATGAGTGTTCATACATGTCTATGAGTGTTCGTACATGTGCATATTGAGTGTGTGGAGCGTTTGTATGTGGGTTTGTTTGTCTGTCTTCTGAATTTTCACCTTTTTCTTGTTTTTACAGGTACATAACATTAATTGATTTGCTTGTAGTCAATATGTCTCATGTACAGCTGCTCTGTAACAATTAAAATTGTAAAAAGCGGTGTATAAATAAAGTTGAGTTGTGTTGTTGATAAATGAGGCCCCCTGGCATCTGTCATGTGAATGATTTTTACTATTGGAAATATTTGTTTTTGTTTTATTATTTAACATTATAACAAAATAAGGAATGTAAAATGCTTCTGTTTCTTACAATTAAAACAAACAATGGCTATTTGTGGCCACCAGTATTTCGCCTACCTGTTGTTCTTTGCGAAACCAGTAGGCCACACTGTTGGTAAAGTAAACAGAATTTGGTAATCCTGACATTTGGTATTTGGATCACAGTCATCTAATCCAATGTTTCTTTAAAGAACAGCAGGAGAGAGAGCTGGGAGACGAACGGTGAGTAAATGGGGCAAGTGCAAATGACAAACACTTGTGAGTGAGACTTCACACAGAGTTTGAGGTTGGATGGTTGGCAAACAACTGCACTGTGACTGGTATACGGATGGTAGTGAGTGACGTAGATTCCGGAAGTGATCTGGAAATAGAAGGTGAAATAATGGAGGAGGATCTATGTCTATATCTATCTAATCAAATCTATGATTAATTAAAGTAGGATGTTCGATTCCAGAAGAGAAAAGATGGATTAGAGGTGTGATTACAGGAATTCCTATCAATGTTTCAATTGAAGAAATTAAAAGAAACATAACTGGAGCGGTTGTTAAGGAAGTCATGCGTCTTAAATGTTTCAGAAATGGTGAGAAATAAGAAAGTCTCTCAGCAATGTTACTCTTTGATGAGATTAAATGACCTCCCATCTCTTAAATGAAGGGTTTATCTAGGATTTCTAAGTTATGTGGTGAGAACCTCCCCCTCCGTTAAGATGTTACAAATGCCAAAAACATAGTCATGTGTCAGCTGTATGCCATGGTAAACAAAGATGTGCAAGATGTGGTGGCAAACATAAGTATGGTGAATGTGGAAAGGCACAAACGCTAAGTGCTGTAACTGTGGAGGCGAGCACAGTGCAAATTACAGTGCTTGTACAGTGAGGAAGGTAGCAGTTAAAGTTCAAAATGTAAGAATGGAGGAAGGAGTGTTGTATGCTGAGGCACTTAAAAAAGTGAAACAAACTCCCAAAGTAGATAGAATCAAGGAAACCCCTGTAGTTACAAAATCACAACATAAGGTGTCAGCATAAAGCAGAGATAATGAGGTGAAAGCAGTGTCATTTATAACATTTATGGCAGTTGTAAATTGTTCTGCTCAAACCGAAAGTAGAACGGAAAGGATTAAGATTATTATTAAAGCTGTGGAAAAGTATTTGGAGATATGAAACATTTCAATTGAAATGACAAATGAAAGACTTATGAAACAATCAGCAACAGTCAGGTAGTAATAACTCAGGCGTCATGTTTGCTCTTAATGGTCATTACAATCTTGCAGTGGAACGCAAAAAGCCTTGCTAGTGATCAAGATTTTAAACATTAAAAGCAATTGATGAATTTCGACAGATATTATTTGCATCCACCAAACATGGCTCAAACCACAGTTAAATCTTTGTAAAAATGTATATAGGTTTGTTAGGAAAGAAAGACAAATAGAAAATGGTGGTGGTGTAGCAACTCTTGTTAAGCTGGGTGTGGGGTTTAGAATGGTTGAGGTTAATAAAGCATACGAGGCTGTGGTAGTGGAGGTTGGGGAAAGATCCCAGAGTATTAGAATAATTAACATCTGTAATCCATGTCGCAGGTTAACTCAAGATATGCTCGAAAATATTGGTTGAAATGGGAATTGTAAAGTGTGGTGATTTTAAAGCACACAGTAGATTATGGGGGACTTCTAATACACGTCAAAATGGACTGGTAATAGAAGTTATGTTCAATTCAATTCAATTCAAGTTTATTTATATAGCGCTTTTCACAATGTGTATTGTTTCAAAGCAGCTTTACAGGGGCAAACAGGAAAAACAGAAAAGTTAAAACACAGCACAGTGCATGGTATTTATACAACGAGTAAGTTCATTCTAATAAATAACATCTAATTTCTAAATAAATAAATACATGAATGAATGCAGTCTCCTGTTGGACTGGGGAGATTTAGTATGTATCAATGATGGAAGTTATACAAGAGATGATCTATCTCAGATATTGATGTTTTAAACAAGTTTTAAGATCAGTGAAAGGGAGCACAGCCGAAGATGTATTTGGGTAAAGAGAACAAGTAGTAGGAGAAAAAATATTTCTTGGTGGAATGAGGAATGCAGGAATGATTACATCTGGATTCTTTTTATTTCAGAAAGAAATAAAGCACATAAAAGAGTCTTTTATGTATGATTCATTTATCTTTTATAAAAAAATACAGCCAATCGTAAGGACTATTCAGATGGTGAAAAGGAAAAATTGGAGGGATTTTTGTGCTAATATTGGCGCAGATATAGAAATTAATGAGGAATGGAATATGATCAAAAAAAAAAAAGAGCATACTGATTTTAGTGCATAAGGAGAAACTGGCTATGTCTGATGGCAGGAAAGCAGAAGTATTAGCAGAGACATTTGTGAAAGTGCACAGTAATGCTAACATTTGATGAAAATAAAAGAACAGAGTTTGAGTAAAAATCTGCATATCCTGGATGTTATGGAGCCTTCTTGAGATACGTACGTTTGACTCGAAATTCACTTTGTACGAACTGAAAAGAATGCTTACAGGCATCAAACAAACTTCTCCTGGCAGAGATTAGTAATGCAGTTACCAGATAACTCATTAAATATTAATCTGAGTTTGTATAATATCGTGTGGGATTTAGGAAAGCTACCAGGTGAATGGAAACACATGGCAATAATTCCAACTGCAAAACCAGGAAAGGACCATACGCAGCCTATAAACTACAGGCCTATAGCCCTTATGTCAAATTTGTGCAAGATTATGGAATGCATGGTAATGAGCAGGTAGGTCTATGTTATTGAGAAGAGAGACATCTTTTCTCCTTATCGGAGTGGTTTCCGAAAAGGAAGAAACACAAAGGACTCAATACTATGTTTGTTGTGGAGCAGTGAGATCGTCCCCGGTGTCAGGACTTCAGGTGGAGATGGGAGTAATGCCTCTAGGAATGAGAAGGAGCAAGTTACGCATGAGATAGTGGATAAACATAAAAGGACGGTCAGAAAGTCATCTGATTAAAAACATCTTAAAAGATTCCTGTGAATATTGCGGTAAGAAAGTATCAAGTTTTGGGTGGATTGTTAATGATGAAGCAAGAAATATTGGGATAAGAGATTTTAGTGTTGCTCCTGCAATTCCCCCTTGGCTTTTTCCTATGCCTTTAATAGACACCCAGTTGCATGAGAATCGACAAAACAAGGAAAACAATGATTTAAATAGTATAAAGGTACAACAATATATAGATTACATCTATTACAGTGCAGTTCAGATATACACTGATGTATCAAAATACCAAGATTCTGGGAGTACGTCTGCAGCTTTGTTTATCCCTCAGTTTAAAGTCAAAATCTAGAAGAGAACATCAAATTGTATATCAGTTTTTACGTCTGAATTAATAGTGATTTGCACAGATTCTTTATCTGCTCTTAATAGTTTAACAAGCGAAATATCTAAAGCAAGGCAAGATTTGACATCTAAAATATTATGGAGTCTTTTTAGAACAAGAAAAACTGGAACTTTATTTGGATACCAGCACATTTCGGGGTATAAAGAAATGAAGAGGTGGATAGTTTGTCCAAACAGGCCCTAAAAAATGCATTTAATGATACAGAAACTAAAGATTTAATTGCATTTGAAATTAGAAAGAAATTACAAAAGGACTGGGATAATGGAAAGAAAGGTAGACATGTACAGTTGTGTTCAAAATTATTCAACCCCCAATGCTCTAAATGGTTTTAGGGAATTTAGTGTACATTTGTAATTGTATTCAGAAGGAAATCCTACAAGGACTTCTTAAAGAACCATATTCAACTAAAATGACATCAATTAGTTTTGTAATACAGTAGTAAATGTTTATTTTGTGAATTCTTCATTGACATAATTATTCAACCCCTTAAAGACTACCACTCTGAAGAACAGAGGTTCAATGAAGTGTTTTCAATCAGGTATTGAAAACACCTGTGGATATCAGGGAGCAGCAATAAAGCCTAATAAGCACCAATTAGGCAGCTTTAAAATGACTGTGATACTCAGCTCCTTCTAGACATTTACTGGTGTGGTTACAAACATGGTGAGGTCAAGAGAATGGTCCAGGAAGACAAGAGAACAGGTGATTACTCTTCACAGGAAGGGCAATGGCTAAAAGAAGATTGCAAAGATGTTAAACATACCAAGAGACACCATAGGAAGCATCATTCACAAATTCAAGGCAAAGGGCACTGTTGAAACGCTACCTGGTCGTGGCAGAAAGAAGATGCTGACTTTGACTGCTGTGCGCTACCTGAAGCATACAGTGGAGAAAAGTCCCCGTGTGACTGCTGAGGAACTGAGAAAAGATTTGACAGATGTGGGTACTGAAGTTTCTGCTCAGACAATACGGCGCACCCTGCGTTATGAAGGCCTCCATGCCAGAACTCCCAGGCGCACCCCCTTGCTGTCCCCAAAGAATAAGAATAGTCGACTGCAGTATGCCAAAAGTCATCTGGACAAACCACAGAAGTTTTGGGATAGTGTTCTGTGGACTGATGAAACAAAATTAGAACTGTTTGGGCCCATGGATCAACGCTATGTTTGGAGGAGGCCTATGAAGAAAAGAACACCTTGCCTACTGTGAAGCATGGCAGGGGGTCAATCATGCTTTGGGGCTGTTTTGCTTCTGCAGGTACTGGGAAGCTTCAGCGTGTGCAAGGTACCATGAATTCTCTTCAGTAGCAGGAGATATTGGATGAGAATGAGATGCAGTCCGTCACAAACCTGAGGCAGATTAAAGGCTGGAACATTTTGAAGTGGCCATCGCAGTCACCAGACTTAAATCCGATTGAGAACCTCTGGTGGGACTTAAAGAAAGCAGTTGCAGTTCGCAAGCCTAAGAATGTGACTGAACTGGAGGCTTTTGCCCATGATGAATGGGCGAAGATACCCGTAGATCGCTGCAAGACACTTGTGTCAAGCTATGCTTCACGTTTAAAAGCTGTTATAACTGTAAAAGGATGTTGTACTAAGTACTAAGATTGAATGTCACTTGGGGGTTGAATAAAACTGATAATGATGTGAGCTCAAAAAAGACATTTGTGGTTATTTCATTATAAATGTTATGTTATATTTGCCTGTCCTACACGTGCCTCTTTGATTTAATTGTAAGCAGGATGACTGAATGATCATAATCAATGTCAAACCGACCAAAACAATCAATTTCAGTGGGGGTTGAATAATTTTGAACACAACTGTATAAGGTGTCCAGGGAATAGTTGGTTTAGAAAGAATGAAATTTGGAAACAGGAGAAATGATGTCTTAATATGGATGCGTGTTGGGCATTGTCTACTGCACTGGTTCTCAACCGGTGGGGCGCGCCCCCCCGGACACTCTCCCGGGGGGGCGCGAGTAGACTACAGGATGGGAGAGAAAAAAAAAACTGAAAAAATATTTTTTTTAACTTTCTTTTTATCACTAAACTACTTTCATAAAAAGTTATAGTTGTGTATATACATAACTCCTGAATAAAAATTAAAATGTGTTTGGACTGATTTAAAAAAAAAGAGTTTTGAACAAATTTGATTGGTTTGTGGATAGTGAGCGCAAATGCAGGTGAAAAGCGGTTTTATTAAGCGAGTCATTGAGTCGTTCATTCAAACGATTCGTTCAAACGGCCGATTCATCATGAATGAGACAGATGTTTGTGCACGGGTCATTGAATCCATGACTCAATCGATTCGTTCAAAACACTGAATCATTCAAAACAAGATTGATTGTTGCTGTGAGATGCGCTATGCTGTGATCTTTGTTTGGATTCATCGGATCTATTTTCGCTGCTAAAATAGACCAAAACAGTCATTATTTCGTCAAAAATGTAAGTGACTTACTATTAATAACTTGTTTGTTGAACTGTCATATGAAATCAATGTCACATTTTCAATCGTGAGGTGATGGTAAATTAAGTGACGGTCAATTGTCAGCTCTCTTGGTCGTCAGGTCGTGTGATGCATGTTGCTGAACTGCATTCAAAAGTTATAAATATAAAATCACCACATTTAACTGCACTATGTCAATTTAGTTTATTTGTGTGTGCTGCGCTCATAGACTTTAGAAAACGGCGCTCATTTGTTTGATTTCTCCTCGAGAAGCTGCGCAAGCCTCAAAAGTCCGAAACTGTCTTATTCGTTTTTTCATATTCGTCATTTGGTGGCTCTCAATTGTCAAAAACAACCCTCAAAATAATTGCTACGGATGCGAAAAATGCAGAAAATTGAACCATCAGAATTAATTTTTATGACGGGCGGAAGTTTCAGAGATTGCAAACATATAAAACCTGAGGTCCTATTTAGTTATATATATATATATAGCCTATATATATATATAAAACGAATAAACTAGTCAGAATATAGGCTACAGCTAAAGCTTTCCTTTAGTTTTTGTGAAATACACGCAGCCACGCACACAAAAAAACATTTTTAAATACATTTATGTTGTTAATAAATAAAAAACACTAAATTGTTGTAACAGCAATATCTCCAAGTTTTGTTTTTCACTGTAAAAATGTAATAATTTGCCAATGCAAAGAGAGTACCGCCACCTTTTCCCCCACTTCAAGCACTGCTTATAACACAAACAAATCATCCTCCTGGCGACTTGTTTTTGTCAATGTGACAAATCCAGCGAATTTTACTGTTGTTTTTGGAGATTTTTGTGGTGTTTGGAGACTCGAAAGCACGAGTCACTCTGCAGTTAGGCCTACTGTTCACAACGAGCAGCGGGTGCTGCCGTTAGCCCCTCTCCCGTCCAAAAGCACTTCAAGGCGGTCAGACTCTCAGTAGCCTCACGCAGCACTCAGAGCAGAGAGGAGACACACACCCCTCCGCGTCCAGGCTGCAAATGAATCGCGCATGCGCATGGCCGCCGCCGTTCCCGCCCTAGCTTGCAGAGCGGGTTGTAAATGTAAATGTTCACTCACTCAAAATACAAAAATAAATAACTGCGATTTAAATTGACTCAAGACATAGCTCTCCATTCACTCTAGTCTAGTCTCTTGCCAAGTTCACTTGTGCCAGCTCTCGCTAGTCTGTTATCAATCTCGATTTACATAGGCCTTTACTACAAAACCCCAACAGTCTTTTTAAAGACTAAACCCACAAACATTTTTGTTAAAGATTAGATCAAATCTCAGCCCTTGCCAGTATTTTTTTTAACTGCTAGGCAGTAGCTACACTTAGCTAAAACAACCCACACGACTAAGACACACACACACACACTACAATCTTTAAGTATTCAAATAAAATCTGAATTGTCTGCAAAATAATTATTTTGTTTGTTTAATTAAAGATCGTCCCTAAGTCCCGATTGATTAGCCCCTGATACGTCTCTCAACACAGCCACACACACAGTTACATATTGCCTAAACTTTATTTAAAACACATAACAAAAATGGAGAAATTTCTTGTGCGGACCAACAAGCCAACCGACGCACCACCAGCTGCAAAAAAGCTTAGAAGGTACGATGAAGCATACCTGCAGTTTGGGTTTACAGTTACGGCTGATCTGAGACCTCAGTGTGTCGTGTGTGCCGAGGTGCTGGCAAACGACAGTATGAAGCCCTGCAAATTAAAAAGGCACCTCGAAACAAAGCATCCTGGCATTAAAAATAAGCCAGCTGAATATTTTAAAAGAAAGCTTGATGGCCTCCATCAGCAACAGGCAACCATTTCAGTGCACAGCACTGTGTCTTAACAGTGTTTGGAGGCATCGTATGTAGTGGCCAAAAGAATCGGTAAACTGGGTAAACCGCATACAATCGCAGAGACTCTAATTTTGCCGGCAGCGCAAGACATGTGCAGAATAATGATAGGCGATAGTGCAGCAGCCAAACTCGGTGCAGTACCACTGTCCAATGACACAGTCGCTAGGAGAATTGTAGACATGTCCAATGATATCAGAGAGCAACTGATCGAGTTTGTAAAAAAGAGTCCTTACTACGCGCTGCAGCTGGACGAATCCACTGATATTGCTGGGCAGGCACAGCTCCTCACCTATGTCAGGTATCTACGGGACAAGGCGATTGAGGAGGATGTACTGTTTTGCCGGCCTCTTCAGTTGCACACTACAGGAGAAGCCATTTTCAATGTCCTTAATATTTTTATCCTTGAAAATGGTTTGGCTTGGGACCGATGCGTTGGCCTATGCACGGATGGTGCGCAAGCAATGACGGGGCGTGAGCTTGGCCTAGCTGCTCGAGTTCAGCAAGTAGCTCCACTTGTGAAATGGACACATTGCATGGTCCATCGCGAAGCACTAGCTGCTAAAAAAATGCCGGTTCTTTTTGACTCCGTGCTGAACCAATCCGTGAAAATGATAAATCTTATCAAATCACGGCCGTTAAACTCTCGCTTGTTTGGGGTCCTCTGCCAGGAGATGGGGTCAGGGCACGAACAGCTGCTTCTGCACACTGAAGTTCGCTGGCTCTCCAGGGGGCGGGTGCTACAGCGGTTGTATGAGCTTCGAGAGGAGGTGAAGTGGTTTTTGACAGAAATCAAATCAGATCTGGCGAAGCATCTGGATGACACTATGTGGCTTGCGTCTCTGTCCTATTTGGTCGATATATTTGACCGCTTGAATGGCCTCAACCTGTCTTTGCAAGGCCGCGGAACTCATATTTTGATCCTTGCAGACAAAGTGCACGCCTTCACACAAAAACTAGACCTCTGGCATGGCCGCATCAGTCAAGGGAACTGCGACATGTTTCCCAGCCTTGCAGACTTTATCACTGATGCAGGCACGTCACACGATTTCTCATCCCTATTTCAATCAGCGTCTGAGCACCTGTCAGCAATGAGAAAACAATTTGCGACGTACTTTAAAGAGGATTATCGCTCTTTTGCGTGGGTTCGAGATCCGTTTGTGTGCACAGCAAACAAGCTATCAATTGATATGCAGGAACAGCTTATTGAGCTGAAGAGTGACAGTAGACTGAAGGAACTCTTTAACTCCTGCCCTCTTTCGTCATTCTGGGCAGCATTGATGCAGGAATATCCTGAACTCTGTGACGTCGCCATGAAGATTCTCCTTCCTTTCGCGTCGACATATCTGTGTGAGGCAGGATTCTCAAAAATGACTGCACTCAAAACGAAATACCGCAATCGTGCACAAATCGAGGATGATCTGAGACTATGTTTATCAAACATTGAGCCAAGAATTGGGGATCTTTGCAAGGCAAAGCAGGCTCAGGTCTCGCATTAACATCACGTACCTGCAAGCTTCTGTTACAAAATGCAGATGATACCTACTATTAGGCCTAGTAATAATAACCATAATAAAGCATACATTAATATCAGAGGTCTGGTGCAAATTCCCAATTATAGCAATAGCCTAGTAATGATAATAGGCCTATACTGATGATAATAATAATAATAACAACAACAACAACAATAAAGCATTTAACCTCATATAATTATATAGCAATAGCCTAGTAATGATGATAGGCGTACTACTACTCATAATAATAATAATAATGTCTGCAAGCTCACATTAGAAGTCTGGTTCTACTGCCAATTATAACAATAGCCTAGTAATGATAATAGGCCTACCTACAGCTACTGATGATAATAATAATAATAATGTGGGCCTAAAGATAATAGCCGGCCGGCCATCCATCCTTCCATCCATCCAAGGGTGTGTGGTGTGGGGGGGGGGGGGCGCTGGGGCCCCAACTGCAATAAAGCAGCTTTGGGGGGCCCAGCTTGCAAAAGGTTGAGAACCCCTGGTCTACTGAATCAATGTCTGTTGAGAATTGGGAAATGTGAAACCGGCAAATGTGACAAGGGTGATATGGCAGAAACAATTGAACATTTGTTATTAAAGTGTGAGGCATATTTAAGAGAAAGGTTTCAGTTATCCCAAGCCTTTAATGTTTTGGAAGATAAAGATTTATCTATAAGACACTGTTAGTCAATGGGCCAAAACAGTATAAAATCTATGAAGAATAATTACATTTTTTGAAAGAGACTTATTTGATTAACAGAATTTAGGTTTTTTTCCTAATTCATTGAAGTAACATGTTTTATTTTGTATCATTATGTCACCTTTCATGTAGTACTCCACACTTCAGTCCAGTAGGTGACGGGAATGCACCTTTTAAGTTTAGTTTGCCAACCGCCATTAAAAATCATAAAAAGAAGAAGAAGCCAGATGAGAGAGAGACAGGACTACTACTGGCTACACAAGAACCCTGGACTGTTCAATGGAGAGAGAGACTGAAAGATTCTTACCCGAGACTGTGAAATATACTTTTGATTATTTTGTTGTGAGCGCGAGTGGCACAACATCATGTGAGACCTTATTATTCTAATAAAGCCAGTAGGAATCAAGCTGACTTCTTCTTTCCTTTTCTTGATCGTGTCACACATGGGATTTCCAAATCTGGATCAATTTGACCCAGATTACATTTTTTGAAAAACTGGGCCCAGAAGATCAATAGCCTGAACAAAACATCAGTTTCTTACCTGTACTGTAAAGCACTTTTGTTAGAAGTATTTATGATGCTCTTTGCATCCATTAATAAGACTAAGTATGATACTTGCATGTCTTGCCCATCAAAAGAAATAAAATGTCCTGATGCAGTTGAGGCTCCAGTTGATCTTGGCTGGAAGTGATAAGAGTAAACCAGTTTTATGCAGTTGATCTGTATCTCGAAAGACAAGGCAGCTGCCTGGCACAAACTTAGGGGTCCGGGTGAAGTCTTCTGCTATTCCATCCTGCAGAGATCCCAAAAGGACTGAACCTTTGTAAACGTAGCATGGACAGAACCCGAACAAAAAGAAGAGCAAAAACGCAAGAAGGGAGAAAAGAGAGAAGAACCAGCCAAACTGAAGAGAATGTGATATCTTTTAAGCCGTAAGGATGTCAGATCCTAAAAATCAGGATCTTTTAAAGAGGGGAAGCTCATTTTCGGCCTAAATCATAAAAATTGTCCATTTATTTATATGTAAATTCTGCCCTACGTTCCTTTTCAGACTATATGAATTAATGAACAAACGATCTAATATATATATATATATATATTTAACTCAACGGGAGGAAATGTGGGAATTATGTTAAACTGAAACAATGAATGTGGTGTGAAATTGTGTGAAATATACGATGAAGGTTGCAGCAGTTTGTCTTTTGACCACACATGCAAAATCCGCGATGGGACTGAGTTGGAAATGGAGACACAGAGTGATACGCGTCATAATCTGAAGACCACACCCACACCAACCGTCTCTTTGCATTGCGAGAAGCTGCCGCCTCCTTGTCATTTTTGATTTATAAAAAAAAAAATGTCTAAAAGCTGATATGTGACAATGTGTATAACAAACAAGATAAAAAAAATAAAAAAAATGTTTTTATAAGCTGTCGACCCCAAAAAACGAGCGTTTTAGGACATAAAAGTGGATTAAAAAGAGATGACAGACCCTCCAATCATCACGCAGACGCTCGGAGTCCGGGCCAGCCCACTCCTCCATTCATCCCAGAGACGCTGAGCGTCCGTGGGCGGGACATAACCGCAGCATTATCCAATGACCGTCTTGTTTCTAATCACTGAAAAAAAACTGTTTAATGCAGCCCCATTGAAGTCAATGGACGCTGGGCTTCAACAGAGTAATGCACTGTACGCTACGGGAATGAATGAGAAGGAAATCGAGTCAGCCGACCGAAGTAGCTGATTCTGAACGAAATTGTTTTCGTTCGAGATAAACGTGTTTAACGCATTTTTAGTCAATAAAATGTTAACATAATAGTACATATATTTGACCATATATTTTTTGACAATTATAGGGGAACCTGAGCGTCTGCTAAAGGTGTGACTGCACCAATCAGGAGATGTCACCTTTGGAGGGAAAATGTATTGTCTTTGTCTTACAAATTGTTATTTTCGCATGAGGCTGATTGGATGAATATTAAAAGAGTCACCAAAACACAACAGACATTAACATTAAGGAAATCACAAATGCAGCTCGTAAACACCAAACATGATCTAGATATCATCTTGGTAAAATGAGTTACTACAAATCTAATAATTTCATTAGCTGTATACATACTTTGGATCAATGTTTGAGGCAGACATAACAACAAGAACATCAATACATGTAAAATGTATATATAAATACTTTTCTATGTAAATGTACTTTATTCCTTTCCCCAAAGTGAATAAAGAGCATGCATCTCCCTACATCCATTAGATCGTAAAAGAGTCTTATCTTGATGGTTTGGTTGTGTGTTGCTATGGTCACCAGAGATCTGGTCCTGCACACTAGGTGTTAGTTTCAGATTGGGATTAGTCCTGGTAACTGGCTTGCTGGTTGTGTGAGGGGTGTTGTGTTATTATATTTAAGATATATAACTAGTTATCTAGTCTAGTCTGATCTTTCTCAGGCCCTACAGCTTATAAAAGGCAAATTTGAAGTGCTCTCTAAATGTTTTCAAGAGCTATATAAATCATCCAAAGGAAGGATTTTCAAATAGAAGAGCCAATTTTAGAAACACATTTTAGGCCAAGTCATTCCATTTATTCATTTTTTGTCTTTCCACAGAAAGAAAGAAAATAATGTAATGGCAGTGTCACGCAATGTAAGAATGTGGCCTGACCAGTCAATCAAATGTAACGCCAATTAAAAACATCAATAGGTACAAGAATGAATGAGGCTAAGTTGTTTACTAGGGAAATGGGGAGTGGTGACAGGAGTAGAGTGAGCCTCTTCAGACGAAACTATTTTAAGTTTCACATAACACAGTTTTACGTAACTTAACTATGTATTTATGCAAAACGTTCTCCAACTCCATGTGTTGTTTGTCTAACCCGTTTTATGGGTAGTGCTAATGAGTATTATTCGAATGACCATATCAGTATGTTCTGGTTTTTGGGAGTTTATAATTTGCAAAACTGCATTAGAGCATGTCAGTTATATATTTTACCCTGAACTGTATTTCATACACAAATCAGTATATTTCCTAACATATTTCTCATTACAAACCCATGAATTGAATGAACAGCCTTGTTTTACCAGTATGTTAACTTTACAATACTAAGTTTACTGTAAACCAACACAAATTGATGGCACTGATGGATTGGATTTCGAAGATAAACTGCATGCGAAGAACATAAAATACACAATACATGAGTGGTTGCTTTTATTTAATCGCCGATGGAACCATGTTTACCTCAACTATTTAAGAAAACAACACAACATACAGCACTGAAATACTAGTTCTTCTTTCAAGCCAGAACATTGTCTGTATATGCTTGGAGATTTTTGGAAATTGACTATAAGACTGGCAAAACAGTTGTAAAGTCATTCAGTGGGAGAGTGTGCACTTGATGTCGGTGGGCTCTGTGATTCTCTGTGGCTGGTGTTAATGGCTGGTCTTCCCTGGTTCCATGATTTTAGTTGAGGGTTGCTTTTGGTCTGTCAACTATCACACAAACATTGAGAGTTTTTTGTAGGATACAAACAGCTGATTAAATCAATGAAACACTGATAATGACAAATAACTTCTGGAATGGGATTGAAGAGATAGAGTAGACAGACTGCATCTGTAGGCATGAGGAAGAGGAACCCTGTGTCGGTGTTCACAAACTGTATACATGTTAGTACACACATAATACCAGATGATCTGTAATTGTCCTGGATGATCTTATAAGGATCAGGGAGAGTCTGGTGTAGTTGGGACAGTTTTCACACCGGCTATCATTTATTTTCAGCAACAGTTTTTGACACTCCCTTAAACTTCCACTTTAGTAGTGACCCGTGTGGTGGAGTGACATGTAGTTCCACACATTGAATAGTGTCATTTCAGTGTTTGCACGGAAAATGCAAGGTGCGCTGCTTCCTCCTTTTTCTAAAGCGTTTGGGAGCTAATGCTCTCCTGCCGTCGCCATTGCTAGGCAATCATGGGCCACGCTTACTGCTATGAAAAGGAGGTATCAACTAAGGATATATGGAGTACATACACTGAAAATACCATGAAATAACTTTTCTATTAAGAGCTTTTCTATATTGGTCCACAAAAGGTGGAGCTGATTGGCTGGTTCTTCTCACATGACCTTACTTTACACTCTGAAAAGAGAAAATATTTTCATCTCCATGCGGCGTTGACGGGACTTAATAAACGAGCGCGTCGCACCGCATGCGTGTTGCGACCGCGTCGCTCTCGCTTGTCACACATCTACATTTAAAATAACAAACTTCCGCATGCAAAACACGCAAAATTTGAAGGGGCCCTAATGCTGTCACTCATTACCTATAGATCTAGCCAATCATCATCCATCACTTATTTAAGATCTGTACTTAACTGAATGTTTTCATTTGCATTTAATGACGCAGATATTTACCCCCATCCTACCTACTACCACAAGGTCAGTACGAGTCCATATATCCTGGGGGGTAGGTTGCGCCCCTGCCTTCCTCTTCACGGATAAAGAACAAGAATCTACCGCCCTCTGGATTCGTGCTACGGAGAGGGTCTCCGCCAAAGAACTATATCATATAATCTTTTGGCTTTCATTTGCTCGTCATTTGTTTAATAGTGTAAATGTCATTCCAAAGTCATTTTTGAGTCTTTCTGGTAGAGCAGTATTGGAAAGGCTTTAAGTAAGCACACTGCCAAACCACATTTGGCAGATAACTGAATGTTGTTTAGTCATCGCTGATTGCGATGTGGATTTCATGTCTTATAGACGGAAGCCGCCAAGAAGTGTTTAGGGCAGCATATAATACTTTTTGATATTATACTTATATATTACAATTCTATGCTACCTTGGAATCCTGTCCAGAAGTGCACCTTCAGTCTTTGTAGAGATCATTCAGCCTTTGCAGTCACAGGGGTGGAAATGTCATTGATTTAGTTCTACGGAATTCAGCTCACACATTCCACAATTATTAGCGTAAAGAAATGTGAAGAATGCATGTGTGGAGATTTCTGTAGAACTGAAATGCACAACACAATACAGTTCTTGTAAAGGCAGTTTTACACTTATAGACTGTACAAAAATGCTTTGTGAGGTAACCTAACCTATCTGCGGTAAGAATTACTGTCACGCAAGGTGAAATGTTTTACATTGTGAATTTACATATTATTCTGTTAGTAAATTATTACAAAGAATTAACACATAATTCTCTAATTATAGTTTAATCTATATTAACATCAAACTATCACAGTCCTGTCCGTTCCCTGTCAGTTTTCAAGTTTCTCTCCCTCCGTGACCCACGGACTACATTACCCATCATCCATCACGCTCCCTCACCTGTTCCTCCTCCCATCAACCACACCTGCCAGTGGTCCCAACCATCACCTGGACAATATATATATTCTCTGTATATTCTTCATATTGTTGTCCTGTCTTGTCACGTCAATGCTTATGCTTAGAGATGTTATTCTTGTGATTATTGTATTTCTCCCTGTCTCCGGTTTCGGTTGGCAACACGCAACGTTACACAAAAAAAAATCCTGGTCGCCCCGCCCACACTCATTTAAATATATCTCCTCTGTCCTCCCTGTTTGTTATCTCAGCAGCTTTAAATTCTGAGAAAGACGTTGTCTTTAGTCATTAGTGTCAGTCATTCAGGACAGCCTGAGGATTCAACATGACGACTCTTCCTGTCACTTCTCTTGTTTTGCTGGTGAGTTAAATGCTTTTGAGGTGTCTGTGACCAATCAGGAGGTTTGCAAGGCTTATGCTTTTTATCCTCAAACATTTCCAAGAATGTGAATGTTATATTTGAAATGAACCCAATAACTTGTGGTTTTGGTTTGGATGCGTCAACAATACTATTTTTTACGGTCACCATTTTTATTTAAGTTTGCCTGGACCATGCATTCATGGGCTGATACAGGGCGATTGAGAAAGAAACGTGCATGGATCATTGATTCGTTTGCTATTGAAGAAGAAAATCCAGGACCGTTTCCATATAAACTCGGAAAGGTAAGTAGCAGTCACTGCCTTCAGCTAGAGATATTCATCAATTTAATTCCTTTTCGTTTGTAAATATTAATTTTAATGAAAATAATATGAATTTTCTTTCAGATTATGCTTGACAGGACATATTTAGTCAATTTTGCCCTCCACGGAGAAGGAGTGGATAAAGAGCCAAAAGATATTCTGGTCATTAACAAGGATACAGGCGAAATTAATGTAAAGGGAAAAGTGGATTACGAAGCTATCACAGACAGTAGTAAAGCTCTTAATGTATGTGCTCCTTAAATTACAATAATAGTTATAATAACAATAAAAAATCGGAAAAATGTCACTCATTTCAATACACGGCAAGAGAGGTCTGTATATTAACTTTCATATGACCCAACCACAGCTCTATTTTGAAGCAATAAACCAATCCAACAATGTGGTGGACACAAGGCTAGGGATTGAGATAAAGATTTTGGACATAAACGACAACCCCCCCATATTCCAGCAATCAAACTATGATGTCACTGTGGATGAATCACATCCCCAAGGTAACCGCTTCAATACATCTCAACGTTTTATGTTTGAAATGAGAGAAAAGTTGTTATCCCAGAAATGAAATTCACGTTTTAAAGTGCCTAAATTATTTGTGGTCCATTGAAAAGTAAATAATGTTTAAACAACACAAGTAAATAATGACGGAATGTTTGTGTGATTTATTGTTTATATTTTATTCATATTCATGCAGGTGAACAGATTATAACTGTGTTGGCAACTGATAGAGACGATTCAAAAACACTTAATGGAACTTTTTCCTTTGCAATCAAGTCTGTCACACCAAAAACAGACAATGTTGAGTTTTATATCCAGCAGAAGGAAGGATCAGGGACTATTTATTTTAAAGGATGCTTGGATTACGAGGTATGAGCTTCATTTGTGGTTAATGAAAGAAATGTTCATAAACTTTTATTCATACTGGGTTGTTTCCACCTGAAATGGTTTTACCACTTGAAATTTCAGATACTGCACTTGTTAATTCTTCTAAATTAAAATCTTTCAGAAAGCTCAAAAATATACAATTCTGGTTGAAGCAAAGGACCACGGAGAAGTGAAAAAGCTGTCAACCACAACTACATTAACAGTCAAGATTTCTGACAAAAACAACCACCTTCCAGAGTTCACCGGCAAAACTGTGAGTTTCTAAGTTGGATGGGAGATTGTTTATGGCTTTGATGTTTTCACTTATTGGATGCTCTAAAAAAGTTGTTGGCCAGGTTGATAAAAGAGGACTGATGTTACAGTTTCTGCTCTCTGAATTGTGCAGTTCGGAAATTCAGAAAGCAGAGACTTGTTTTAGATGGTACAAAGTCTGACCACCAGTTGCTAATTCCTTGCAAGACATTATAATACTATAATGAATATAAGTTTCCTACATATCATAAAGTCTTCTGTTTTAGGGCAGTGGTAAAGTAAAGGAGCGAGAAACTGGGACTGAAGTTTTAAGACTTCAAGTAACAGATAAAGACAGCCATGGTTCAAAAGCCTGGAGAGTAAAATACACAATCCATGGAGATACCAAAAATATGTTTAAAATAGAAACGGACCCAAATACAGATGAAGGAATTTTAACTGTTGTTAAGGTAGGATGATGGTTATAACTAATTAAACAAACCTGACTAAAATCATCTTCTTCACGCTTTAAATTTAAATAATGTATTTTAAGATCATTTTGTTATTCAAACACCCAGCCAATGGACTATGAGGAGCAAGCATACCAAAATCTGTCCATCAGTGTGCAGAATGAGGCACCTTTCTTCTCTTGTACGATTAAAAAGCGTCCACGGGATGGATTGTGGGAAGTCGATAGATTTTTTGAAACCCCCGGCACCAGTGATCCACAACTCTACAAATCCATCCCAGTGACCATTAATGTTGAAGATGTCAATGACCCTCCAGCATTTATACCACCTGTTAATGATGTTGTTGTAATGGAGAACATGGTTGTAGGAACCTATCTAACAACCATTTCTGCTAAAGATTTGGATGGAGCTCATGCAAACACATTTAGGTAAGTAAAGCTGAAGTTATGTGACTCATAAGAATTGTAATTTACAAGATAGAAAAGATTCAGGATTATATTAAGGTTTTTCTCCTTCTCTCTGCAGATATATTAAAGGGGAAGATGTTGATGATTGGATAACTGTTGATGAAAAGACTGGAAACATATCCACTGCCAAAATTCTAGACAGAGAATCAAAATTTATGATAAGCGGCACCTATAAAGCAACGGTGTATGCAGTGGATGATGGTACGATATACATATAATTATTGTAGATATTTGTATGTTAAGTGCAGTCATGCAATGTATTTTTAAATGAGTTTATTGCTATTTTAATTTACGAAGGGTCCAAAATGATCACTTGTTAAATTTATGTGAAAGTTGGCTTTGGTAAAAATCTATATTTCAATTATCAAAAGCAGATACAGAACCAATCATTTAAGAGCCAAGTGACACTTCAATGGCTGAATATAAGGTGCTTTTATGACGTCGTAATGTAAACATCATATAGAGCGTGTATTACCAGCACATCACAACGTCATGGGCAGAGAAATGTACTGTTAAATTAATAATACTTAAATAATGAAGTAACAAAATTCAACAAAATCGTCTTCCAAACCGTCAACATAGATAGTCCAGAATGCCTACTGTATAACGGCTGTGTTTACACCGTAAAGACAATCGTTTACAGTAAATGTGAAATTTGCAACATTTTCACCAGGTGGCGCAAAGTGAACATGAAGGCAAAATTCACCTAAAAATGTCATTATGTGCTCGCCCTGAAGTTGTTTCCAACTTGAATGAATGTATTTGTTCTGTGAGCACAAAAGAAGATATTTTGAAGAATGTTTGAAACACAGTATTTTCTTACTGTGGTAGTCAATTGTGCCCCAGAACAGTTTGGTTACAAACTTTCTTCCAGATATCTTTGCAGTTAGCAATTTTTTTAAACTTGATTTTCATTTTTGGGTAAACTAAACCATTAAGTCTGAACAGCTGCTGTTACCTGAACATTTCGATTCTTGACAGAACAGACCATACAAGAAACAATGAGGTTCGATGATATTGATGTTTGATCACAGCAAAACATTGCTAAATAAGCTCAAAATGTTTATTCATTATAAAAATATATTATATTTTGCTTCTATTTTGTATGATTTTATTTATGTTTTAGTTATCATAATATTTATTGTATTTTGATCTACTATGTTTGGAACGGTTGTTTTTCATGCCACATAAAGCACTTTGATCAACTTCAAGTTGTGTTAAAATGTGTAAGGATTTGCAAATATTAAATACACTACACTACAAAACACACTACTATGTCATTTTGACAACTTGGGCAGAAAACCATCAACATTCACTGAATACACAACACAAAAGCAGTGTTTTCAAATTCATCCACTTTGGAGAGCTTTTTCAAAAATTGTATTTTAAGATACTGATTCAGGGATAAAAGAAAGTCCTATGGCCTACATCTCGGATTGCATGAAGCTGAGTGAATTGTCATATTTAATGTTTTGATAAACTTTGAAATGGATCTTGACCTGAGTTTTTATTTCTATTTTATTCCCTGTGTGATTATAATATTACTAAAGTTTTTCTGCACTGCATATTTCATGGCAGGTGTACCACCGCTGACCGGCACAGGCACTTTGCATATTCACCTACAAGATCAAAATGATAATGCACCAATTTTGACTGTGAAAAATGTCGATATTTGCGCTAACATTGAGCCAACAAGAGTCAACATCTCAGCTGTGGATTTGGACCTCCACCCATACAGTTCACCTTTCTACTACGAGCTGTTGGGAGATGTTGCGGGGAAATGGAGGATTGACCCAGCTCATGGTAATCCACTGACTGCATAAACTAACATAACGATAAAAACAGATTTATTGTATTTAATATTGTATAGTACAGTGGGTAAGGGACTATTTATAAAATTCACAAGCTATTTACAAGTATAACCAAACAAACATTTTAATTGGCTGTGGCGGTCAAATGTGTTTTTTAATTATGTCACATGTGAGGTCAATTAACTTTCAAACATAATTATAGGCTTTAATATGCTCCTGGCCAAAGTAATCTGTGTGTAAAAGACAGGCTCCTTTGACTAGCAAAGATTATTTTATGTTTTCTCTCTGTATTAAAGGGACAGTGGTGAATCTTGTAAAAGAAAGCAACCTTCATTACGGTCATCATTTCCTCCAGATGCGAATATCAGACCAGCAGGGAGTTTTTGCCGTTCATAATCTGTCAGTCACTCTGTGTAACTGCGCCAGTGATTTCAGATGTAATGAGAGGATGGCGACAAGTGTTCGGATGGGCAGTGTGGCTATCTGCATTATTATGCTTACAGTTCTGTTACTCACAGGTACGGCTGAGTGCAACTAACTACAATAAACATTGTTTCTATCTCAGTTCATTTTTCAGAAGTGTAACAACATTTTTTTTAATAATGAAGCTTTTCTAATAACAAGCAAGTATTAGGAAAATAAATATTTACCTTGAGTATTCTACTAAAGCAATAAGCCCCACGAAGCAGTGGGTTGCAGTGCAGTTTCCAACAGATAAGGGCGTTGTGGCATGACGCGAAGTGGAGTAATTAATACCCCCTTAGCTGTTATAAAATGCACTGTAACCCACTGCTTCTCAGTGCGTTTTATAATTAGGCCTGACATTCCTCTGTCAACTCATCATCAATATGTGATAAATTTGCTCTTTGGCGCTCATCTTCAAAGAACAAAACTGGATGAATGGTGTAAGCATCAGCTGCATTTATATCCAGAGTGGAGACTGGCATTTAAATTCCACTTTAATTTTAATGGCCTTTTCTAAAAAAGCAGAGGTGACGGGCTCCCAGAAGCAAACGTCGAGTGTCTCATCATGGACACAATGTCAAGTGAGAAACAGAATAAGAATGTTCGCTTTTCTTTTTCAGCAATGTTCTTGATGGCCCTTCTAATGTCATGCGAGCCAGAGCTCATATTTTATCACATCGATGCTGGCCGTGGTTCTTTGTCCAAAACCAATGATGAATGTCCAGGAACAGACTCCATGGTAAATTTATCACTAAGGTTTTTGCAATATATATATTTTTTGTACTGTACAGTACCAGTCAATAGTCACATACTAATTTTTTTTTTCATTTTTTTCACCTTTTACAATATATACAATCTCTTTAAAATTATGAAGTAGAACAAATGTGCAAATGTGGAAATGATGTTATGACTATAGGCTAAAACCTTTAGCATCTTGAAAGTTGCCACCCTTTGCCAAGAGAACGATTTTGCATCTTTAAGTTTTTATATTAGGAACGGTCTCACACTGGAAGCTTTTTAAAGAGTATTGAAGGAGTTACAAATTTATTCAGGGCTCTTATTTGCTGCTTTTACTTCATCACCCGGTCTAATGTCCATTTAAAAAAATATTTTGTGATAAAAGAAATTGATAGTATGTCAACAAAATTACATTAGTAAATTCTTACTTTTAAGCATGCACTGTACCTTTTCTTTAATATCATTAGAAATATTTCAGTCAAGTGTTTTTTATCTTTTCTCTGGTACTGTATTTATATTTATTCAACATTCACTGTTACCATGGCAAACATAATAACCTTTAATACTCGAAAATCTGTTCATGCAGACACCTTTCAATGTGGGCCACAAGGGAACTGCTTCATCCGTGAATTCATATCAGTACAACGGATCACAAACTGTGAGTTACATAAAAACTTAATATTTTCTTCTCTTACCCTATAAGTGTTTATTTCCTGGGTCTGTATATATTATTTTGGCAGGTTTTGCTAATTCAGGCAATATTTGAGGTTGATTTTATGTCAGTTGAGTGCATGATGCCACTTAAATATAAAACTACCATAAACTTTTCTTCAATTATATTTCTAATTAAATCAGATCCAGAAGACAAAGCACAGGAGCCAACAGGCTGTTGGAATGAAGCCAGTCTACTTATACTCAATGATTCCAAATTCAACATGTAAATTGGTAAGAATTTAGGTCTTTCAATTCCAATATTATCCTTTCGCTTATTTTAAGGTCATATAAAAATACACAAATACATATGTGAACGGAGTAGATAAGAGTAATAGAGTAATATTCATTACGAGGTGTACACCTAACTATAATGTTAGGGTGAGTTGCTGTACTACACAAAATGAAAATAAATATGTCAGATTTAAAACAAACTATAAAATTAGGTGTTAACTGGTTTTCTGGCTTGAGTGTCCAAACACATTTTGCTCACTTTAAATGTACATTTATATAACATACAGCATATTCATATCCCAAAGAATTATAATTAATGATGAAAGTTATATATTTTATTATGTATTTTTTCTATATCAAAATTATATTTTTTATTTACAGCCATAAAAGCCTAAAATGCTAAATACAGAATTGATAGTACAAGGACTGAAATTGAAATTGTAAATTGGATTAAAACTCTGTTATTTACCTTATAGATACGGCCTCTATCTAATGTTTTTATTTTAAGCCTCTATGTAACAGCTGTTTGTCACACTTGTTTTTTAGACTGGTGGGAGTCAGTTCAAGCCTTTATACAGTTCGACCAAATACAACAGTGTGACCCAAAACAACAGAGTGACCCTAAACAGCAGAGCGACCCTAAACAGCAGAGTGACCCTAAACAGCAGAGCCCTACAAAAGTATTACAACATGGTATGACCCCAATCATCATGGAAAGAATATTTTTTTTCAAATCAAAATGAATAACACTGTCTCTGAAATAGGATAATGATTGAGAGCTAAATCTTAAGGATTTGGATTATAATATTTCTCCTTTCATTGTTATGCTTTAGAAAAAAAGTGTGCATTCAGATGATCTGAGAGACTATCCAGAATCTTTGCCATGTCAGTATGAATGTGAAGGGAACGAAAGTGATTGTGGGTCATTAGCAGTCAGTCAGTTAACTGATAGCAATCTTGGAGATAACCTGGACATCCTGCAGAACCTCGGGCCAAAATTCTACACTGTGGGTGAGATTTGTCAACAGTCCATTAGACGCAAAAATATCAAACTTTGAAGATGGATGCTGATTTAACACTTTGGGAATTCAACTGTAAAAAAATTTTTTTGTAACATTTCTGTTTGAAATTTGGGCCATTTCTTTTTTTTCAAGAGGTGTTGGATAATTTATGCAGGTATAGAATATAAACGCAAATGTCCTTAAAATTACATTTCATGCTGTGTGTAATGTTTGCTGTGTGTGACTGTAAGGAGTCTGGCAAGTCGTAAAGCCGGAAGTGAACAAATAACAAAGTTATTGGCTTGTGAAAAATAAGAGTTGACTCTTAATCACACAAACGAGTCGTCTGTCGTTCTAATTTCAGTTTCGGGTCAGATTTGCTTCTCTCTGTGTGTAATGTGTATGATTTTTTTTTTAAAAACAAGCACAAATCCTGTCCAACCGCCATGACTCATGTACCTAGCGATTTCATTGGTCAACTCTGTTAATACTGTGATATGTTGTAGGCTGTTAATGATGGAAATAGAAATGCTTGAAGGGTTTCTAATATTATCTTCTAATGTTTTTTGTTGCGTTTTCTTTATTTCCTGTTTTTGAATGCTTTATTTCCATTATTGATTCTGTGTACTTATGTACCAATGTTGTATTTCTCAGATTTGTATGTATGTTCATATGCAATGAATGACTGTAAAAAACTAAATACCGTTTAGTTTATACAAAACTACATCACAAACGTTGTCTACCGGTTTCTAATTACATTCCAGAAGTAAACAGAGTTAACCTTACAGAGGTAACCTTACTGAAATTTCTATGATAAAACAGTTGTCAAACATTAAACATTTAGCTAGTTAAAATGCACTCGTTTACATTTAAAACTGATCTTGAGCTCGGCTTCTGTCAAAAGCAAATCCCGCCTCCGCTCATTCCATTTTGACACAGCAAGGTAAACAAAGTAATGTTGCACATTATTCAACAATTATAATGATTATGTGTATTAATATTATTAAATGGATGCCAATTAATTGGGACAATTAAGACCTCTCTACTACCCCTAACCTTACCATACACATAATCTTATTAAACACATGAAAGGTATTTTACAAATCTTTTCTTAAATTTGTTGAAAATAAATGCCTGTTTGATCTGATATGTGAAGTGAAAATGTAGTTCGGCAATGGAAAAAAAGTAGCATCCAACCTACCTGTCAAGCGTCTCACTATTCCACTGAAGCTGCTGGAACAATGGTGTTGTTTTCAAATATATTTTTTTCCGGGGGATGGACCCACTCACTTTGCCCATAAGTAGACAAGATCTGAGATCATTCATCTCGTCACTTTCTACATTATTGTATGGCCATGAATAAAACTTGGATGCAGGCCCCCAATACCCCGGGCCCATATGCACCTGCATACCCAAACGTGACGCCACTGGTCCTAACACATATTTTCTTAAATGTAAAATTCAATGCGGGGACTTCTATAAACACATTTGCACGATGACATTAAAAGAAGAATTGGTTGTTTCTGTCATTCTTTCTTTTTTTATGAGAACTTTATTTTAATATGGCTATAAAACACACTTGCAACTCAAGACCCATCAAACACAGCTAAACCAGATAATCAAGATTGGCATGAATAGATCTCTGCAACAAGTTTTGACAAGCGTGCTTTGTTTTTGAGATGCTTTGCTTTGTTGGAATAAAGAGTTCAGTGCATTCATTGATGAATTAAAATATCTTGATGTCTGACATGTGCTTTGTGCTTAACAATGTACTGCAACCATGAACATGATGCCAAGCAAAGTAAATATTGAGGTGATAGAGCATGATATAAAAAACTGTTTAATGTTATGTTTGATATGTGATAAGACCCTGTCAAAAGAGAATTTGCAAATAGTGCAAAGGGATGTGAGAAGAGCTGACTGACTCCAAGAACATTTCTTTCATGCTTTTTTGCCCTTATGGTTTAAAGACCTTGGTTTAAAGACCTTATGATATGTGTAGGCATATGTAAGCAATTATGAGGACATTATCCTTTCCAATTAACGTGGTGGTTACAAAACTTCAAGTTTAAATGACTGTTGAGTAAGTGTGCAGTGTTACTGTAAAACAATTGTTAAACCGTTGCATATTATCTGACTGCCAGTCAGATCATCTCTTGTTTCCTGTACACAAGCATAACAAAGCTGCAATTCAGCATAAATGTTAACTTGATCATTTCGCCACACTTGCATAATACTTACCTCCCATTAAGCCCTAATATTTATAATTCTCAAACTGCCCGTGCGGGTTTAGTGTAATTAAGATTGGAATTCGGCAAATATAAGTTGTTTAAACTTAGTTTGGTGCTGCTGCTGTTTACAATACAGACACAAACCATATAAATGACTTCAGCCAATCATAGAATATTTTCAATAGTTGAGAGCAACAGTCAGCGCAGTACAGACAGATAGCCCACTGATAAGCAACAGAGGGTCTACCGAATTGAATAGACCTTATTTTTGGCAGACCACAAAGAAAAGTAACTTTAGTCTGTTAGGATACATCCAAACAGCATTTACAGAAATCAAGAACACACATATTACACACGCACACATGCACACACACTCCGATAAATCTCATCATCAAGTTGCCAAATATCAACACAAACATGAAATTTCTTCACAGTGTCATTTAATCAGCTCATTTATAAAAAAAGCTTGAACTTTTCATTGCTCATTCCATGACAGAAAAGATTATGTTCATGCAAACTCGACTAAGACAATTCTATAATTATTTTAAGATTGAATCTGTACACAAATACATTGGTCGAAACAAATGTTTGTCCTACATTTATTTTAGTATTTTAATTCAGGCAATAAAAAGTTATTGCACATACTTAACTTGAGGCAAAGAAGTGGGATACATTGTTATTTTTTAGTCCATGGATTACACTGTAAAAAATGCCTGTGAAATTAACAGTAAAATCCTGTTGTTTTCACAACTTTTGTTTTCACAACTTTTTTTAACACTGTAAAATTGTCTGTAAAATTAACAGCAAAAATTCCATTGATTTTACGGAAAAACCCTGTAAAAAATGCCGTAAATGCAGAAATTCTGTAGTTTTCACAGAGAAAATACTGAAAACATTGTCAAATTCTCTGGGAAATGAACAGTGAAGTTCCAGAGTTTTAACAAGGAGTATTTTTTCAACTCCACAAACACTTTTATCACCTTCACTTACAGACACCACTGTAACTTTATTTCTGTTGCACGTCTACAAAAGTTCTAATTGAAAATTAACACAAGTTTACATGTCGATGGTTTTGTTGAGTCACCATTATGGTGATGAGTGTTTGCTTTAGTTGTGGTCTTGACCCTTTGCTTTCCATGGGAAGAAGTCTTTGCCCAGTTTTGATATCTGTGTGGGGAAACAGACACCGAAACAGCAGGGTAAAAAGTTCAGAAAAAGCTAACGCATCAACTTATTTAGATTGGAGAGGAAGTACATGTTTGACAGTTCAAGTATTGCTTTAATGTTATTTGTTGTCCACATCTATGATATTTTATGAGATAACATAGTATACAGAATATCTTCAACGGCAAATCTGATACATGATAAATGTTCTAGCAGACATCAAGAATATAACAATTTGTCTTAACAATGGTGACAACAGAAAAAAACACTTACGATAAACGCAATGCATTCTGGGTATCATCAATGCACAAAACTCATCACTGACTCCCAGCATGCATTGCGGCTGTAAGCTTTTCATTTGTTAGTCACCACTGTTGAGATTCATACTCTGATTCTTGATTTATGAGTCAAAGACCAAATGCAAGCTTTTTTACGGTTGTGGCGAGTCAGGCAGCACCCAATCAGCGTCGCCATGGTTACGGAGGAAATCAGCAGATCACCCGCACCTGCAACCAATCTTCAGGGGAGATAAAAAGGAGAGAGCCAAGAGGAAGGGTGAGCTACAACTCCATAACTTCTCAAGTATTGATGCCCTGTCTCTCTCTTGCTTGTTTCAAGATTCAAGCCCCTGAAGATTGGTGGGATCCTCACACCGTTGGACCTTTCCCCTACAAGCACGAGCACTTATCTATTGGAATTGCCTGCGTGGGAACGGACACTTACAAGGGACATTACGGGAGAAACCACCACTTCTAAAATTTACTATCACCTGCACCTGAACCTGTTTTGAAATAAACCACCCTCCGGGAATTGTTTTCACCCACAACTGTGCCAGTCTCGGAACCTGGTAGTAATTTTTTCTTTGTTTGTGTTTTTCTTTTCTGTCATAGGGTCCCGTTCGCTCTCTCTCCCAGCCATTGTGCTGACTTCCGGGTTTGCGAAACATGGAGGAGATTATGCGATGCTTGACGGATCTGAACATCTGCCAACAGACCTTCAATGAACAGATAGCTATTAGACAAGAGAGACTGGAGCAAGCTTTTACTCATATGGCGGAAACCGCCACCGGCAGATCACCTCCCACGGATTCTCGCACCACCGCTCAACACTGCCTTACCAAGCTAGGAGAAGCAGATGACATCGAAGCTTTTATCCACACGTTCGAGGTAACGGCAACTCGGGAAGCATGGGATAGAAGTGACTGGGTCAAAATTCTGGCGCCGTTTTTGACCGGGGAAGCACAGCGGGCCTATTTTTCCTTACCGGCACCATTAAATGAAGCTTATGATGCCCTGAAGGCAGAAATCCTTGCCCGTGTTGGAATTTGTCCGACCTCGGCGGCCCAACAGTTCTGGGAATGGAAGTTCCAGGAAACGGTACCCATTCGCTCCCAAACAGCCAATCTCACGCATTTGGCCCACCTCTGGCTTCTTCAAGGGAATCCATCTGCCTCACAGGTCACCGAAAAGATAGTAATTGAACGGTTGCTACGGGCCATTCACAGGCGGATGAGAGGTGCGGTGAGTTTGCGGAATCCTGGAACATACCGGGAGGTGGTGGAAGCGGTGGAGCTGGCAGAGGCAGCGGCAGCACGGGATGTGGGAGAGAGAGTAACGGACCCACCCCGGAGGGTGACGACACCATGGCGGCGCCCGGAGGGTACCTCACGGCCAGTAGACAGACCAGCGGCACCCTCCCCTCGAGATGAGCCCATGCCAACAGAACCAGCTACCCCAGGACCTCGAGCCTGGTTGGCAGGATGCGTAGGACACCTGAACCCACCTCTAGGGGCACCGAAAAGAACGGTGTCTCTTGATGGGAAGCAAGTTACAGCAATCCTGGACTCCGGAAGCTCTGTGACCCTGGTCCAGACCTCGGTAGTCCAACCAAAGGGGAAGATGACCATCCCCATCACCTGCGTCCACGGGGATACCCGCAGTGTCCCAGCTCGCCGGGTTACTATCACAGCTGGTCCGGGCTCATGGCCCCTGGAAGTGGGGATTTTGCCGGACCTACCCGCCCCAGTACTCCTTGGGAGAGATTGGCCGGGATTTGAGCAGCTCTTAACCCAAGCGGTACACCCAACGAGGGAGGAGGGCCGCAACCGTCGTCGGAAAGGACCGACCAGGGTACGACCCAGACGGACCGTGATGCTGGCCACTGAAAGTGAACGCAAGGGTGAGTCGGGGAACGGGGTAAGCAACTTATTTTCTGATCTGTATCAACAGGTTGTCACAGGGGGTTCATTCGGCCGGGAGCAAAGGGAAGACGACCGATTAAGAAACTGTTGGTCCCAGGTTCGAGTGGTCGACGGAGAAGTTCGCCAGAACCCACCCCACCCGCGCCCCCATTTTGCTGAACAGAATGGTCTGCTCTACTGTGTCGCACAACGGAGGGGGGAGGAAAAACACCTACTTGTTGTACCCAAGTCCAAGGTTGATCCCATCCTAGAGTTGGCACATACACATCCGCCAGCTGGACATCTGGGACCGGCCAACACCGCCCAGAGAATCCGGGATCGATTTCATTGGCCAGGCCTGGATGGAGATGTAAAACGGTTCTGTCAGAGTTGTCCAACCTGTCAGGTCACAGCACCAAACAAACCTCCCCCAGTCCGCTCTTACCGTTGCCTATCATAGAGGTACCCTTTGACCCCATTGGGATGGATCTGGTAGGCCCGTTGCCGAAATCAGCTCGGGGGCACGAACACATCCTGGTTATAGTGGACTATGCTACCCGGTATCCCGAAGCCGTACCCCTGAGGAAGGCCACAGCAAAAGCTATCGCCAAGGAACTTTTCATCTTCTTTAGCCGGGTAGGTATTCCACGAGAGATCCTGACGGACCAGGGAACTCCGTTTATGTCCCGGCTGATGGCGGACCTCTGCCGCCTCCTGAAGGTGAAGCAGCTTCGGACATCTGTGTATCACCCCCAGACAGATGGGCTGGTTGAGCGCTATAACCAAACAATGAAGAGGATGCTTCGCCGGGTGGTGGCAGAGGACGGGCGCGATTGGGATCTCATGCTGTCCTACGTGCTCTTTGGCATTCGTGAGGTGCCCAAGGCCTCCACGGGTTTTACCCCATTTGAGCTCCTTTTCGGGAGACAGCCCCGTGGTCTGCTGGATGTGGCCAGGGAGGCCTGGGAACAACAGCCAGCACCTCACCGTAGTGTCATAGAGCACGTAGAGCAGATGAGGAGCCGGATTGACCGAGTTATGCCCCTGGTAAGGGAACATCTGGCCGAAGTCCAACGCGACCAGAGCCGCTTGTACGACCGCCCCACACAACCGAGAGTATTTGTGCCGGGGGATCGGGTGTTAGTGCTCACTCCGTCGGCAACCTCCATATTCCTAGCAGCATGGAAGGGACCGTACACAGTGACCGAAAGAGTGGGCCCAGTGAATTACTACGTCCGTCAGCCGGGACGGCGGTTGGGAGGCCCAGTTGTACCACGTAAACCTTTTGAAGAAGTGGGTGGCCCGCCCCCGGCTCAGATGGCCGCTTTGGCGGAAAAGGAGAATCCCGTGGTACAAATGGGAGAACAACTATCCCCTACCCAAAAGTCTGAACTTATAGCCCTGTTCCGTCAGTTTCAGGATGTGTTCCAGGAAAAAACACGACGTACGAAGGTCATTCAACATGAGATCCGTACCCCCCCCGGAGTCGTGGTTCGGCAGCGTCCCTATCGGGTCCCAGAGGCTCGCCGACTGGCCATAGAGGAAGAGATCAGTCGAATGAAAAAGCTTCAGGTTATCGAGCCATCCCACAGCCCATGGTCCAGACCCATCGTCATGGTTCCAAAACCGGACGGCACTCTCCGTTTCTGTAATGACTTTTGGAGATTGAACGAGGTGTCAATGTTCGAAGGATACCCCGTGCCCCGGGTGGACGAACTCTTAGACCGCCTTGGAAAGGCTCGCTTCATCTCGACGTTGGACCTTACAAAGGGGTACTGGCAAGTTCCACTGTCGCGGAAGGACAGAGAAAAGACCGCTTTCAGTACACCTTCGGGCCATTGGCAGTACCGTGTCCTCCCGTTCGGGCTTCATGGGGCACCAGCGACGTTCCAAAGGATGATGGACATCATTCTCCGACCCCACCAGGAATACGCCGCTGCGTACATCGACGATGTGGTAGTTCACTCCGAAAGTTGGGAGGACCATATCGACCGGTTGCGGAGAGTGCTGTCCGAGTTAAGGCGAGCGGGGCTGACCGCGAATCCCAGGGAGAGCCATCTGGGTCTCGCGGAGGCACAGTACCTGGGTTTCCGGATCGGTCGTGGCCTGATCCAGCCTCAAATGAAGAAGGTAGAAGCGTCCGGGAGGCCTCAAGGCCCACTAACAAGACCCAGGTACGTGCCTTCTTGGGTTTAGCGGGATACTTACAGGTGCTTCATTCCTAACTTCTCTTCCCTAGCCAGTCCCTAGACCGACCTGACTAAGAAGGGGCTGTCGGAGAAGGTAAGGTGGAGCCCCGAGGTGGAAAAGGCTTTCCAGGCATTGCAGGAGCACCTGGCGTCCGCCCCGGTACTACACGCCCCGGATTTCGACTCTCTCACAAATCAAGGACGGAGAGGAACACCCGGTGGAGTTTATCAGTCGGAAACTGTCCCCAGCAGAGACCCGCTACGCCGCGGTGGAGAAAGAGGCCCTGGCCATCAAATGGGCAGTCCTGGAGCTCAGGTACTTCCTCTTAGGTCAGAGCTTCTCCCTGGTCACTGACCACGCCCCGTTACAGTGGATGTCCAAGGCTAAGGAGACCAATGCCCGAGTGACCAGGTGGTTCCTTGCGCTGGAGGGGTCAACCAGGTCTCCCTTCCAGGGCATGTAAGCTCTTTGACACTCGTGTCGAAGACTTATGATGCTGTCGGTTAAACTGCTTCCGCCCTCCACGCTATGGTGGTCAATCAGGCCAAAATGCTATGGTGACCCATTGGGTCATATGTCAGAGCGTTAGGATCTAGTTGATGGGATGGCCGACCCGGCTGCGCACCGCCACAGGCCTAGTGCCTCGTGTGACGGAGGTTGTGGTGAGTGCCCTGGGTTGGACGATGTCCATGATAGTAGTCCAAGGAAACATCTGTGGCAGAGGTCGGAGAGGGGTTCTAACCTGATTAGAATCCGCCTTAAGAAGGCGGCCCTGACAGGATGAGGCATGGGATGGAGAGTCCAGCGAGCGTTTCTCTCAAAAGAGCTTCTCTCTCTCCGGGCTTCCCCGCAGCAATCTTGATAAGACGGTGTGCTGGGTGACACAACTTCTCGCTGCCTTCCGCAATCTCCACGTGACGTTGCGTAGGCCGGCGGTAACACCAAGCAGGTAAGTAGGCAGAGCAGTCAACCTCCCGGGGGTCCGGCCCTGTGCGAGGTGACTGCTCTGTCAGGCACCAAACCAGCCTCCAACGGCATGGTGAAGCAGATCGTCCCTCTGGTTCCGTTATCACGGTTCTTGGGCACTTGCGAGTGCACCAGCCCGTTACGCTAGCTAGAGAGGACGATCCGTCTCGGTAATGCGATCCAGTTTCGCCAGGCGCCCGCCTAAGTTTCAGGACATTCTAGGGAGAATGCTTCCCTGCTTCAGGCTGAGGTTGCAGCCCCTCTGGCGAAATGTGCGATCAAACCTGTCCCTCTAACAGAAATGTCTTCCAGGTTTTACAGCACGGACATCATAGTGCCTTAAAAAAGGGGAGGGCTGTGCCCCACTCTGGATCTGCGCCTCCTGAACAAGCACCTACACAAGCTACTGTTCAGGATGCTGATGCAGAAGCACATCTTGGGCTTAGTTCGTCATCAAGATTGGTTCATGGCATCCGCCCCGTAGGACGCATACTCTTACGTATCTATCCTCCCTCGACATCGACCGTTTCTGCGGGTCGCGTTCGAGGGAAGATCATCTGGCCTTTGGTCTGGCCTCATCTCCACGGGTTTATAACCTCCGAGTGGAACCAGAGTCAGTCCATGTCTTACACGCTACCGCGTATAGGAATGGCATCTGGCCTGGGTGTACGCCTACAAAAGCACCTTCTGCCCTATATCTTAGAGTGAAGCACAGGCATTCCGTCCATCACCAAGCATTAGCATTTTTTGGTAAACAGGCCGGATGGAGCGGTCTTTTGAAACCAAGTCCAGTATTGGTAGAGTCGCCCCTGCTCAGGTGATCCCCTCTACTAGGACTATTGCCCCATACGTAGTGACTCCTATGTAGGGAAGTCCCGTATGTTGAATCCCTCACTCCTGATTCCCCTGTTGGTGAATCTGTGACCTCCCCTCCGGTGGCGCTCCCACCTGGGCTCTGCCTCCCCTATTCGGGCTGAAACTTTTTTTGCATGTGTTCTACCAACTGGTGAGACCATGTTAGTGTTTCCACATGTACCTCCCCTATTGGTAGGATGTGGTTTCTGTAAGAGGAGAGCAGGGTTTCCCCAGTATTAGGGCTCCGGACGGTTCCTCACTACTACAGGCGAACGCCTCCGTCCATGATGACTGTCAGTACAGGCTTCTTAGTATGACCACTACTGTTCCACTGGAAGATTAAGTCTCGCTGTAGCGCTAACTTATGACTCGCTAGTCTAGTCAGTGTCGCACCGCTTGAGGTAGTGATACGGCTCAGCGCCTTGGCGTGTAAAAATAGGTCCCCAGTCTGTCTCTTAACACAATGTCGAGAGACCGACTGAAGGGGAACGTCTCGGTTCCCTGATGAAGGAGAACGAGACGTCATGTCTTCATGCCACAACGCTTCACCGATCCGATGCAGCGACCGGGAGATACCTCTCAGGTTCCTCAGCCCAAAAGGTGAATGAACAACCGTTGCCATCTTCCTTTTATACCCGTATGTATAAACTGGCGGAGTGTGCCATTTGCCATGTCCATTGGCATTTTAAATTCCTCTCGGAGATGATAGGTTCTCAAGATCGTACCCCAGTCTGTCTCTCAACACAACATTTCGTTCCCTCCATCAGGGAACGGAGGTCACAGTCGTAACCAAGACGTTACAGTCCTGTTCTGAATGTAAACATTAGCCGTAAATTCAAAAACGCCTGTTAAAAACGCATATTAAGCACACAATGTATCCAGGATTTTGATGGGTTAGTACACTGCGAGTGCACAAATTGTAAAAAAAATGATATTTCTCTTAACAAAAGTAATTATGCTGATATCTTTATGCTAGATATGTTTGAGCACTAAATACAGATTTTAGAAACAAAAAGAAAAACAAAGGTTCTGAAAAACTTCTGTTGCTTTACCACACATTGATTAGTCAACATTTCATAATATCAGTGTTTTCCATACTGATGTTGAAATTCCCCTACAGTACATTGATACATTTCCATGTCCTACTGTTCTGACACACCCAGATCAGATAAGAGCGTTACAAAAGCTTTAAGGTAGATTCCTCAGAAAAACCTCCAGTTTCACTGTATTCACCGTTTTGTTAAAGAAATCGCTCATCATATAATGCCTTTTAATTCTTGTTTTACACAAAATAATGTATTTGGGGGGGGGGGGGGTGTTACGATACTGTGTTTTGGGTGCCTAGATTATTTTGCTTTGTGTTTCTCTCTCTCTCTCTCTCTCTCTCTCTCTCTCTCTCTCTCTCTCTCTCTCTCTCTCTCTCTCTCTGGGCGAGTGCATGCTGGAAGCGAGTGAACGTTGGAGTGAGTGAGTACCTCTCTCTTGGAGATAGAGCTGCCTTTCTTCTTCTTTAAGTTTAAATCCCTTTTTGTGTTAGTGTAGGTTTATAAACTTAGCCTTTGCTGGCTTCGGTCAGCGTGTGGGGAAATGGGGTCAGATCTAAGGGATTTCCGCGGTGTCGGTGGAGGTTTGTTTGATCGCCATGAGTGCTGTGGTCAAAGGTGAGAATATTAGATCTTGAGTCTAAGCCAAATGGTGGATGAATAAATTGAGGCGGGACTAGTAATCAATGAGACCTTTGTACCTGCTTTACCTTGTCAAGCCCATCACAGGTGGTTGTACCAATCGTACCTCCGTTTGTTAAAAATGAATGTCTAGAGCAGATACTTCAGAGGCACGGTAGAATAGTGAGTCCCTTAAAATGATTGCGCTAGAATGCAAAAAACCTGAAATTAAGCACAAAATGTCTTTTCGGCGTCAGGCTTTTATGATTTTGAACTCTCAGGGCAATCCCTTAAATCTGTCTGTGAAATTAAATGTTGAGGCTAAAGATTATACAATATTCATCAGCTCTGAGTCCACGAGGTGTTTCGTTTGTGCCGAATTTGCACATATTAGGCAGACTTGCCCGAATCGAGACAGGCCAGCTGGGCTTGATGTTGTCCCGGCTGCAGACGCATGAACAGTGAGCATATTGTATAGAAAATGGCGGATAATAATATATAAGAGACATTGTACAGGGTAGTATATAGTCAAATAAACATATTAACAGATTGTATGTACTACACTTTTGCAAATGGATAATGTTGTAAGTAGAGGTAGTGTTATACATGTATAAATAAAATGTACATATAATAACGCACTATGGTGCACACTATCGGAGTGATGAAAGTTGAATATTGCTCTTAAGGATCCGTTATCTGTTTAAGAGGGAGATTGCCTGGGGGTAGAAGCTTCTTCTGTGTCAGGAAGTCCAATTGTTTGGTGCTCTTAATGTTTAATGAGTCCTCATTAAACGGATAAATTGATAATTCTTGCGTTAAGAATTTTTCTACCATAGCAATACATTATGAGGAAACAGCTTAAATTATTGGCGAACCAAGTGTTCTTTTTTCAGCTTCTAGGTTTCACAAATTGTAAAAAAACTGTAATGAGCTGAATTGTAGTTAGTGTTATTGCTGTCATGTAGGTTTATGTTGGTGCCTTTCAATTAAGTGAAAATTAATTATAGATATTTTAATATGTGGTTGTTGTTTAATTAAAAAAAAAGCGATTGTGTTATGGCTTCAAGGTTTGGTTTAAACAAATAAATTAGTATACATGTATACTATAACTGTGTCATTCCTGGAACAGGGAACATGAAAAGAATTTGTGTAATTGCAAAACAAGATGTCATGATCAACATCTTTAAGAGTAAGTTAATAGCATACTTGATGTTTGTGTTCTCGATGGAAGTATAGGCAATTAACAGTATAAATGTTTATTTTTCTTTACCTCCATATTAAACTTTTTATCAGATTACCAGAAAACAAATTATCCCAATATATCATGTGGTGAAATAGATTAATAAATGATGTCGTTGTTTTATGAACATTTCTCTTAAAAAAGGTTAATGGATAGATACATATTATCAACTAATAAAAATCTTATATTTATCTTAAGATTGTTTTTAATTTTTGTCTTAAATCAATCCCGTCCAAGGATTGAGAAACATTGTATTATAACATGGAGTGTTTTGGCCTCTTAACAGATAAAAAATACATCTAACAAGCTGTTTGCCTCAAAAACATTTTCCATTTAGTATTTAAAAGTGAAACCTAAACACATTAAACTTACTAATTTACATGTAAAAATGAGTTACTGACTATTAAATTGATGTCTAATTTCTGTAGTTTTTGAATGGCTTAATAAATCTGTTACACTGTGTAACAAAAACCAGTTTCCACCTGTTAATTGCTCGTGTTTTTACCAGATACAATGACAAAAGTAACTGTGTCATTTTAATCAATATGTGTTATGTAAAACTGGTAATGGTTTCCTCCGAAGAAGCCCTTCCCTCTGCTCCTGTCACCACTCCCTGGTTCCTAGTAATATGGGCATTGCTTCATTTCATGACTTACCGACTGCCTACAATACTATTACACATTCAAATCCCATTCATCAGTCTGTTTTGATTTTACACTTGTCTGTTGAGTTACCAGCTTTTTCCCACAACCTGGTACGGCTTTGGAAATCTTCCTCCATCTTCTGAGAAATAACGTTTGTGAATAAGTGGAATGAGGGAAATGGTTTCTATTCAGGATAAAAACCCACTCAGCACTTAGCCAAAGTATTTAGACCATTGAGATGTAAAGTAAATAACAGTGTTTATATTGATTCAAGGAATAGGATGTATGCTGAAAGTAATTGAATTGATGATAAAACAGTAACCAGGTACATATCATTGTTATATCTTAGGTCTCTCTAAACATTGCTAACATGTTAACATTCATGTAAATGATTTAAAGGGCAATTTGTCCCTTTCCTTTTAAGTTCACCTGTATGCTTGACCCTTTGCCCTGTAGTCTTTTTAAATAATGCTTTGACTATTTGCGTCCCTCAGTGCTTGCTATAATAAATGACTCTTTCTCTACTGGTGTTGTGCCTGCAGCACTTAAGAAGTGCAAAGCACTGACGTGAAAAAATTCTACCTATTGCCCAAACTAGAATCTACCTTACTTGCCGAAATTCTTAGAGGGCGTAGTTGCAGCACAATTAAATGACCATCTAATTGAAAATAACTTATTTGAACCCAACCAATCTTCAGAAACTGCACAGTACAGAGACTATGTTGGTCAAAGTCACCAATGACTTGCTAACAGCTTCTGAATCTGGCTCTCTGTCCCTTCTCATTCTATTGGATCTTAGCTCAGCCTGCAATAGCTTTAACCATGCTCTGCTACTTAACCGTCTTGAATCTGTATTTGGCTTGTCAGAGACAGTTCTTGACCATTTCAGGTCTTATCTCACTGACCCCAGGCAATTTGTGTGTATGGGTTGCCCACAGGGGTCAGTACTGGGTCCATTACTCTTCAGCATATATATATATATATCCACAAGCTAAAATACTTAGATCTTTTAACCTTAACTATGACTTTTATGCTGATGACACACTGATTTATATTCATTCAAGACCAGGTCAAGATGTGGACGTTGTGGATTTATCTAACAGTGTTGACATGATCAAGAACTCTAAATGGCTCCAAAACCGAAGTTATGCTCATTGGCTCTCCCCATCAGCTGTAAAATGCAGGCTCTATAACTCTTTCCAGACAGTACTGCCCTGGAGTTTCAAAGCAAGCTAAAAAATCGTTGCTGTCATTTGGGCCTTTTATTGAGAATACGGTTAAAACATCCTTCGGATAGGTCGGAGGTGCCGACCCTCCAGCAAGCTGGATTTTCCCCTGTAAGTGGCTGCATACGAATGTTCTCACCTATTTCCAGCTCCCGCAGATCATGAGCCGACCTGTCATAACAGGATTTTGAGAATTTGCTTTCGGTGGTGAAGACGCTCCACAACTCCGGTCACCACACATGGCTCCAGAAGCTTGTTTGTTACTGGAAGAAACGTTTTCAGTCGTCTTGACATTAACCTCTGGGAGAGGCTGCTCTCCATGTATTCAGTTGAGGTGTTTCTCCAATGAAGGATTGCTTTCCAAGGGCCTGTTCTATCATGCATGACTTTACGCAGAAGGTTCTTGGAGATTTTTACATCTGACTCTGCCTTTCCATTCGACTTGGGATATCGTGGTGAAGAAGTGACATGCTCCAATTCCCAGCTGCAGGCAAAGCGCCTAAACAGAGCACCAAACTGAGGGCCATTTTCTGTGATTACTCTGTCCGGCTGACCGTGTTGAGCAAACTGAGCCTTGCAACGCTTGATAACTGTCTCTGCCGATAGATCAAGGAGCAGTTCGATCTCCCAAAAATCTGAAGAAGATAATCTTTTTGCAGGTGATGGGAATGGCATAAGAAAGCATTGTTTCCTTCTCCTGGTTGTGTGCAAATTCATTACAAGTCGAGCAGTTACTCACAAAGTCCTTGATTTCTGCTTGCATGCATGGCCAGTATAATGTCTCTCGGGCTTGACGATAGCATGCATCGACTCCTATGTGGCTTGAATGAATCCGCTTGAGCAGCTCTTAACGCAATGACTTGGGGATAATGAATTTCTGTCCTCTGTATAGAATACCATCTTGTGCACTTATTTCATCTCGATAAGGCCAGAATTCTGGGATAATGAGTGGTGTGTTTTCTTTATCCTCAGGTCAGCCAGCAAAAACAGTGTTTTTTAGGGCTTGAAGTGCTTCATCCCTTTCAATGTGCTCTCTGATTCTCATTGGCCACTGGTCTGTCATGTTGAGATACTCTGCTTGGTTAATGAGTTTTACATCGTCCAACGCTTTCTGGAGATGACATATGGCATGTAATTGGTAGACTGCTTTCTTTCCTGTGCTGTCAACAGCTGCTCTGTTTAGCATGTCACTGATATAAATTTTTGCACCTGGCTTGTAGACAACCTTGAGACTGTAGAATTGAAGTGTCATGAGCATACTTTGAAGCCGCTTTGGTGCAACGAGAAGTGTTTTGTTGAATATAGAGATCAGGGGTTTGTGGTCAATCTCAGCTGTAACCAACTCTCGTCCGTACAAATAATGGTGAAATCTTTGACACGCAAAGACAATGCTCAGACACTCCTTCTCTATTTGTGCATAAATTTGTTCAGTCGGAGTCAGTCCTTCTTGCATTAGAAAGCACCCAAGACCACTTTGGCTAGAGTCACTATTGTGATGGGCTTGGAGACATCATAGTAGCGCAGCACAGGCATTGACGTGGCCACGGACTTAAGCTCACGAACCGCAGCATCATGTTTGTGCAGCCAGTGCCAAAGAGTGTCTTTGTCAAGCAAGCGTCGCAGTGGCTCACAAACAGATGACAAACGGGGCATAAATTTGGCTAGATAGTTAGCAAAGCCGATGAGGTGCTGTACACCTTTAGCGGCCACAGGGTTGGGCATGTCCATGATAGCCCTCACTTTCTCAGGGTCAGGCCTCAACTAGCGGGTGAAAGAATATGACCATGGAACTTCTCTTCACAGACTCTAAATTGCAATTTCTTTTGGCTAAGTCGCAACTTGACTTCCCTGCAATACTCCATCAGGGCCTGAAGTTTGCGATCATGATCATTTTCTGCTTGCTGGTGTGTGTCACCACAAACAACAAAAATGTCATCTGCGATGGGCTCAATCCCTGTTAGGCCTGCTAAAAGTTCATGCTGTTTCCCTTGATACACCTCAGGTGCCACAGAGACACCAAACAGACACCAAACAGGCATCGTTTTCTGCCCAAGGCGGTCCAGAATGTTGTTTAGGAAGCTTGTACAACACGTCCTCTAGAGTTGGAATTATGTTATGAGAGCTTTCCAGAGCTTTATAGAGGAACTTTGGGTCCAAGAAAATCCTCAGCTTGTCCTGCTTTTTTACGATTACCATGTTGCTGATCCAAACAGAAGGCTTTGTAACATCTGTAATATGAACTTCTGCCTGATTCATATACACTTGGGCTTTGACATTTACTTTCATAGCGATTGGAACATTCCGGGGGGCACATTGTATCGGTTCAACGCTAGGATCCAGTTCAAAATGGACCTCGCCAGGCAAGGATTCCACAAGCAGGTTGAACACATCACTGTACATCTCGATTAGCTGTTCCTTAGTCAGAGACTCAGACCTGACTTGTTCCATTTAGATCACATCATCTGGGATTGTAAATTGCATCAGGTTGAGATGTTCACAAGTTAACCCTGAGAGGAGTGGACTCTGACGTGTCTGTACTATCTCAAAACACAGTTGGTATTTTACGCCTTTGATGACACATGCAGTATCAAAAACACCCATAGAGTCCAGCGATTCACCTGAATACAGACGTAATTTTACATTACTGGGGCGAAGAAGTGTATGTGGTGTCACAAATCATTTCATCCTTCAATCCCCCATAGTCACAAGTTGTCGCATTTTCTCTCAATCTAGTCACAAAATTGTCTATGGATTCCCCTTCTTCCTGCTTAAAGTGCCCAAACACATACCTCTCTTAAATGATGTTCCTTTCGGGATTAGAAGTATGCTCCCAATAAGTCAAGAATTGCTTTAATGTCTTGTAGCACCGCTGTGAGGTTCAAATTGTGGTGATAAACATGTCTGCATTCCGACCCCATTAAACTTCTCAATGTGCTGGCCTGGATCTCTGCCGTTTTATCAGCCAGGCCTGTGATGAGCGCATAATCCTTAAACTCTGCTCTGAATAGGTCCCAGTTAGCACTCAAGGCTCCGTTCATGTTCATGGGTTTTTACAGAGGTATGTGAGCAGCAACGTGGGCCGGCACAGGGCTAGACTGGCGAGACGTGGCCGCAGCATTATCAGCGTCCATAGTCAAGTGAATAGTCCAAATCGGCTACTACAGCGATACCTTAAAAATAAACAAGCTAGGCATCTTCTGACAACATTGTTTAATGTTATAATAAAAGGCAGACAAGCGCGTACATTTCAGCAGCTTTATTTAATAGCCAACTCCGTAACCTGGAACTGGCAGACAGAATCAATGGACTCTCGATCACATCTCATAACATTTACCCCGTTTACATCCTATGTTATCCTTTTCAGTTGCTGAGAGGTTGATAAATTCCTTTGTTTTTTCACGTATTGACTATTGTCACGGTCTTCTTGTTGAAGTATCAAAAAACTCCATCAACAAACTACAATATGTGCAAAACTCAGCTGCTGCTAGAATTCTTTTTGGGGCCAGGTTTTGTGATCATATTTCTCCTGTGTTGGAGTCTCTACACTGGCTCCCTGTAAGATACCGTATTGATTTTAGAAACCTTATGTTAACATTTAAGGCTTTGCATGACCTGGCTCCGCAGTACCTGTCTGACCTGTTATTGGTGTACACACCATGTCGACATGTGCGTTCTTCTGTGTTTTTTTTGTGGTTTCCAAGACACGACTTCGCACTATGGCTGATAGAGCATTCTCCTCATTTGTTCCTAAGCTCTGGAACCCTCTACCGGCAGACATCAGGGAGGCAAATTCCCATGGAGCATCAATAATTTTGATTAATCTGAAGGCAATGTTCAAAGGGTAAGCTTGATTTAGTCTGATTGGACATTCATGGGATGTGCTGGACCGAAAAAAAAAAACAGATTCATAGAGGCACCATCCTAGACAGACCAACAGATCATTGGATTTCACTTCAACACCCTCACCATCTACAAACCTGACAAACCTGTTCAGTGTTCAAGCACGTTTGGGCAAAAGTTATTTACAGTAAGCGAACGGCAAAACTGAGATATCTGATAAAGCTCCTTTCACTATTTTGTGAATTTGGTGTGTCATGAGTTGGAATTTGCAATATATATATCATAACTGTTTTTGTACAACAAATCAATTATCTGTTGGAACATAACAAAATCATTTGATTTAATTAGTTATTAAAAACAACCATACAAATGCAAGTGTGTCCATGCAAAGCCTTGTTGCACAACACTCTAGAAAGTAAAAACGCACATTCAAATAAAACTAAAAATGTAAACTTAAGTTTCATTTCTGTCTTACATTTTAATACTGCAACCATTTTGGAATTCTGTGCACGCATTATTTCTCCATTGCATCGTAAAGTTTATAAAGAGTTTACAGATTAATCTGTGTCATGACGGTCCCGTGGCAGAGTCATGGCAAAGCCTTAGGTTTTATGTGGCGAGAGACATTTTGGCCCACATAACTTTCCATATGCTCTCTCCGGTCTTGTCTCTGTTCCTGCCGTTCATCGCTGTCTCTCCATAAGTGTTTATCCTCTACACCTCTCCCCTTGTTAATTATCCTTTGTTAGTCTCCTTATTTAATATCCTCATGTCTATAGTCCTGTGCTCGTTCATTTTGCATGTTGGCTATGTTTGCTTGTGTGCCTTGTTACCTTACTTTACCTTGCTTTGCCTTGCCTTGCCTTGCCTTGCTTCGCTTCGCTTCACTTCGCTTCGCCTTGCCAAGCCTTGCCTTGCCCTTCCATGTTTTGTAAGACGTTGTGTAAGATGTTGTGTTCATAGTTTGTTAATTTTTGGTTCCTGTTTTCCATAGTTTCAGTTAGTGTCCTGTTCTCTTGTTTTTCCTCGTGTGAAGTGTGTTTTTTCTTGTATACTGCCTTAGTTCAGTTTTTCCCCATTGTGGATGTTTTCTTTATTATTAAAAGTATATTTGTTACTCCGTACTGCTGCCTGCGCTTGGGTTCTTCCTCTCGCTGTCTCACCCATATGTTGACAGTTATCACGACAAATCTGACTCAAAAAGACAATAGAAGGTATTTGTGGCGTCGCATCACGCCATGTCTCGTGGAGTTACTCTCCAAAAGTCATTTTAAGTATTGCATGGTTCTGCACACTTATAAGAACATGTTTCTGTGACTTTAAAAGTTAAATGGTCATGGAGAGCTGGCAAAAGAGCAAGGTGAGAAAAATAAGGAAAAGAAAAAAAGAAAAATGAAGGAAAATACAAGAGGTGCTAGGGAAAAAAATATGATCTATTTTATATGACATCCTTAAATTGTAAGGTGAGAAAACTTGCTTAGGCAATAATTATTTTTCACCCCAACCATCAACCCAAAAAATCTCACTGCCGTTGTGATGCAGAGTTGGCAACCCTGCCATTAGATTGTAGGCAGCCTCCTGTAGCTGAACACTAGCTGAATAGTCTGGAATCCATTGCTGCTTTGAATGTCCAACGACCACCAAAGAAGCCATAAAATAATCATATTTCATTTTGTGCTGTGTCGTATTTAGGGTCTTGGAAATGTCCCCAGAGTAACAGACCGATGTGCATTCACAAACTTCACAACAACAAAAGTTAACAACAATGTTAATGACAGTGTTTATGTTATGAACCTCACAGAATTCAGCGATTAGTCGATCATGATGTAAACATGGCAGCGTATAGTACATCTGAAAAAAGTCTGCTGAAGATCTGGACCCGGTTGATAATCCTTGACACCTCAAGATAAGAAACCCGGTAGTGACAATACTGTTACAATTAAAATGAAGGGATTAATTAAATGAGGGGTCTAAATGACATCTGACAGGTAACAACTGACCTTGTTTGATAATGTTTTGAATATTTCGGCAAAAAAATTGCTTCAATTTAACAGCATTAGGTTAAAGGGGGAATTTAGATTCTCACATTATTCCTCCATCAATGCAGTCTTGAATGACTGTGGGTTTGCTAAACTCCTCAGGTAACATCTATGGTTTGACCAATTTCAGAACTGACCTGCATGTGCATGAATGACACTCTCGCTTTTTAGATGTATGCAAATTTAAGACTGTTTTCAAACTTTTGGTATGCAGCATGTATCACTTAAATTATTCCAATGTAATTATACAAAATCTTTAAATATCCAGAATATCCTAATATTGCATTTTTAGAGCATACTAACTAAAACTAACTTTTGCTTTTATGATCCAAAAACAAATCATTACAAACAATTATGACAATAACAAATGTAAAATGTTACCTTTATGTAAATTAATATTAACAATTTAGGAACAACATTTAAAAAACGGCCATAATAAAAGAATTGAATCCAATCCCAATTCATTGTAATGGCAGTGGCACATCCTTTTATTATTTACTATTTCAGGCACCATGGGAGGAACCGGAGAGTGTCACCAGACCCATTTGCATCAAATAATATTTTTTGTTCATTGAGTTTTGGTGGAGAAAAGATCTTCTATTCTATTTTTAAAATCTTCAATTATTTCTTGTGTCCTTTAAAATTTAAGTCGGTTCGTAAATTAGCCTGCTGGGCTTATTAGACCAATAATATCATCATAATTTTTGCCTTAAACTAAATTGTATTAGCTTCTATTTTACACCAGAAGCAGACTTTTCTAACAACAGTTTTGTTGTTAGATAATGTATAAACAATTTAATAGTAGAAAATTACATGTCATGTCTTAGAGAGTACTCATTACTGCAGTATAATTAAAAGCACCCTAACAAAGTGTAATAAAAATAAAGATCACATACTTATGTCTCAGTTTTTAGTTTAACCTGTTTTTAGTTCAACTTCTTGGAAGATCATGGGTAGTGACACTGTGGCCCAGTTGCCCTGCCCACCCTCATTTGAATATCCCCTCTCCTCCCCCAGTTGTCACCTGAGCAGCTTTTAAAACTGGAGAAAGAGGAAAAGTCAGTATCAGTCAAACAGTTCTGCTCGAGGCTCACAACACCGCTTCAACATGAGGACCCTTCCTGTCACTTTTCTCTTGCTGCTGGTGAGTTAAATTTATGTGATACAGGTGCAGTATAGTGTCTGTGACCGATTATACCAGCTCATGTTTCTCCCTTTTGGCTTGATCATCTTTCTAAACAATGGCTATTTGTGTTTAGAGAACTGTGTTTAGGGAACTTTTGTACAGGGTGAAATCCAGCTTTATGTACAATACGTGACCGATGACTGAATGATTTGCTTTTGTAATTATCAGCTGTCTGTGGATTATTACAATAACAAGAAGTGAAGCAAGGGCATGCTTGAATTTATTCTGTTGAGTATAAACATTACCATCACAGGGTGTGGATCAAAGTAACTTTAATTCCTTTAAATGTTTTAGAGCATGACACATGAACGATAGTATGCACTGAAATAATCTCTTGAATTGTCAGGTTGAATGCCTTCAGGTATGCCACATCACTTAAACATGAGTCTTTTACATGAGGTATAATGATTTCTTTGGAACGTTGTCAAATTGTAATGAGCCGATCGTCAGGTTTTGAAAAAAGAATTGTGGAGTACATGGACGTTTGAGTGCATGCTGTCATTTAAGCAATATGGGGTCATGACAAATAATAATACATTTATGCTCATGTTCAATTTTCAATAAATATGTAATCTTTTCAATTGAATTATATTGGTAAAATATTGAATTAAGTTGCCGTGTCGCGTGACGTGTCACAACAAGAATATACAGTGTGAGGTTTTCGTGTGTATGTCCTCAAGCGTTCTGAAGAATGTTAATGTCAATGAAAGATTGGTGAACCATTACATACAACATAAAGCACTTTACTTATATATTCAGTTGCCAGTAGTTCAGTCAGAGTGGAATGACACCATTCAAAGTTTCAAATTTTCAAGATCAAGGGGAGATGCATAAAACTTGTATTGAGAACAATGATTTAATTGCAATTTTAGCAAAAATGTAAAAAGAGGAACACTAAATGCAACAACTAATAAGCACAAGCATTACAACTGGTCTCCTTTTTCATGTTCTTACTGTCACATAGTGTAATGTTACAGAAACAATCCCCCTGAAGCAATCTCAGGTCAACATAGTTCCCTTTCTGTCGGTCTCTCGACGTTGTGTCGAGAACGACAGATGGGGTTAGCCCTTGAGAACCAATCAACTCTGACTACTATTGAAAAGGCCAATAAATTTGGCGAATCAAATTTGCATGTTGGTCTCTGCCCCCGGATGTCCGTTGTAAAAGGAAGCCGGCTTGCAGCATTCATTTACCCTTTGTTCTTCAGAGCCTTCGCTCATGACCACGAACAAAACCAATTCAACGAATTCTTCTTCTACATTGCCGGATCTACGACGTAGAGCAGCGGATCGTCCCCACTTGCAGCGACTTTCCCTGGGCGTCTCGGCGGTTCCGGAGGTGTTTTTTCTAAATAGGTCCAGGACTCAGAATTCTCCAGCTCAGCATGTCCCGCTGTTCTCTAGGGTGCGGTACACTCATCGAGGAGGGGGATGGACCCCTTCAACATCGGCTCCAGTTCCTGTGCCCCCACAGGCAGCACCCCGGAAGCTGCGGTTGAAAGGGGAAACCTCCACCCCGTCAGCAACCTTCTCGCAAGAAGTGACACTGACGGGAAGACCCCAGGGAGAACAACATCGCCCGACCTTCACAGCCACGGCTCTGATCGGTCGGTACGGGACTGCTCCTGCCTCGTCACCAAAGCCGGACCTTTTTCAGGGCCTGGTGCCCACTTACTCACAAAGCTTTTCCGTTCTCCCCGGGTGTACTTGCAGCTGATCGCACACTCAACTGGACTGTGCCCGACAACCCTACCTCACGCCCTGGCAAAGCGCAGGGTCGTACACACACAACAGCTGCCACCACTCTCAAACCGACAGTGCGTGCAGTGCGTGCCAACCTTCCCTCCGGGGACCCCCAGCGACATATGGTTAGCTCCGCCAGCCGACGAACCACAGACCGTCCCCTTGGTCCCCCTGTCACAGTCCCTGGGAGTTCGAGAGCTGCCCACACTGTCTCGGTGGCTAATGAGGGCGGTTCGTCTTGGTTACTCGATCCAGTTTGCCAGAGACTCTCCCAAGTTTCGGGGGATCCTCTCTCCCTCTGTCAAAGGCAGGGACGCCTACGTACTTCGGGTAGAGGTCACCACCCTTCTGGCGAAACAGGCATCGAGTTTGTCCATCAAAACCAAGATGTTCAGTGGGTTACAGCCCGCACTTCATCGTTCCCAAGAAAGATGGCGGGTTGCGCCCCATAGGTCTGCGTAACCTGAACGAAGCACCTTCACAAACTGCCGGTCAGGATGCTCACGCAGAGGCTCATCCAGACATCTATCAGGTGTCAGGATTGGTTTCGTGGCAATCGACCTGTTCTCCCTTTCGGTCTGTCCCAGTCCCCACGGTCTTCACGAAGATCCTGGAAGCTCCCTATCTCCCTGAGGGGAGGAAGGTGTGCGGTACTAAAATATCTCAACGACTGGCTTATCTTGGCACACTCGCGAGATCTGTTATGTACACAAAGGGACCTTGTGATACGGCTCCTAGATCGATTGGGACTTCAGGTCAATCGAGAGAAGGGCAAGCTCTCCCCAGTGCAGAGCATCCTCTTTCTCGGTATGGAACTCAACTCTGTCACCATGTTGGCGCGACTGTCCGCTGTTTCGACTGACTAAGGTCCCTCTGGGCAGGTTACGAGGCAAGTCGTGGTGGCGACGGCCGCCTCCCTACAAGGGTGCAGTGCACTGTGTAACGAGCACGCAGTAGCGGGGAGTTGCACGAACCCCCGCCTGCGCTGGCATATCAATTGGCAAAAGTTGTGGGCTGTGCTACTTGCACTGAGCAAGCTGCGGCCTCTCGTAAAGGACAAGCAAATCAAATCGCCACGGTGGCGTACGCTCACGGCAACTAACACAACTTGCTCAACGCTTCCTCCGGTGGAGTCAACAGCTGACCCTTTCCCTGTGGGCCACACACATCCCAGGCAAACTGAACCAGACAGCCGACATGCTTTCTCATCAGTATACGCCTCGTGGAGAGTGACGACTCCACCCCCGCGCAGTCCAGCTCATTTGGATGCTGTTTGGGTAGGCCCAGGTCATCCTGTTCGCCTCCCACAACACCACCATTGCCCGCTTTGGTACTCCCTGTCCGAGGCACGGATACAATTGCGCACAGCTGACCGCGGGATGGGCGGAAGTACGCCTTCCCCCCCAATGAGCCTCCTTGCGCAAACACTGCGCAAGGTCAGGGAAGAGGAATACCAGGTGTAGTACCAGGGAAGAGGAGTAACAGGTGGAGCCACACTGGCCAAACCGCACTTGGTTTTCAGAGCTGAGGCTCTGGACAACGACTCCCCCTGGCCCATTCCCCTGGCCCATTCACCTGCTCTCTCAGGGGAAAGGCACGTTCTGGCATCCCAGATCAGACCTCTGGAACACCCATGTCTGGTCTCCAGACGGGACGAGAAGATCCAGAGTTGGCTACTCTCCCTCTTTGGCGGAGACCGTCACCCAGGCTAGGGCCCCATCTACGAGGCGGTTATACGCCTCTAGACGGCGCCTGTTCTCGTCCTGTTGTCTCTCTCAACTAGAAAGACCCACTGAGGTGATCGATCAGGATCGTGTTGTCCTTCTTAAGAGACTGGAGAATAACATCTCCCCTCCACACTGTATGTAGTCGCTATCGCCACTCATCACGACTCAGTTGATGGAAAGTTTCTAGGGCAACACGACCTGGTCACCAGGTTCCTAAGGGGCGCGAGAGGGCGGAATCCGCCTCGTCCCCGTTCCATACCCTCTTGGGACCCTAAAGTTGTTCCGATCTTCCTCACCTGACGAGTAAGACGGCCCTCCTGATGGCACTCGCTTCCTTCAAGAGGGTAGGGGACCTCAAAGCATTCTCCGTGTCCCCGGATTGCCTTGAATTCGGCCCTGGAAACTCTCACGTTATCTTGAGACCCATGCCCGGATGCGTGCCCAAAAGTTCCTACTACTTCCAACCGGGGCCACGTGGTGAACTTGCAGGCGCTCCCCATCGGGGAGGAAGACCCAACCCCATCCGTGTTGTGTCCAGTCCGCGCACTGCGCCTCCACCTGGACCGTACGAAGAGCTCAGAAGCTCTGACCAGCTCATTGTCTGTGTTGGAGGACAGCAGAAGGTGAAGGCTGTCTCCAGCAGAGGCAGGAGCACTGGGTCGTGGATGCCGTTACGATGGTATACCGATCTCAGAATCTCCCATGTCCACACGGGGTATAGCCACCTCCTGGGCACTGGCCAGAAGCGCCTCTCTATCAGACATCTGTAAAGCTGTGGGTTGGGCTACGCCTAAAAACACCTTCGCAAGGGTTAACAACCTTCGCGTAAACCTGGTGTCAGCCCACATCCTGCATGGCGACATGTAGGACTGGCATCCAGGGGGGCATATGCCTGCGAAAGCACCTTTCCACCAGAACAGGCATTCCATCCATCACTAAGCAAGCACCCCCTGGGGGTTGGCTGGGCAGAGCAGCCTTCCCCCTTAGGCCGGGATACCATATGAGCGGCATGCAAATTTAATTCGCCAAATTTCATTGGCCTTTTCTATATTAGTCAGAGTTGATTGGTTCTCAAGGTTGAACCCCATCTGTCGTTCTCAACAACTGAGGTTACAGACGTAACCAAGACGTTTTGCTGTATGGGGGAAAAGGTGGTAGGCAAGTTTGGTATTAATATAAAAAATGTCACATTTCACAAAAACATTATACAAAAATATAATTATTTGATGTATTATATAATTCATGACAGTTTCATTCATACAATTGTGCAATACAGAAGATGATTCATAGTAGATCATTATCGTAACACAGGTGCAGAATTTCAGGAGATTATACGCACAATATAAAAAATGATCTATCTATCTAGATATTATCCATCTATCTTTAGTAGTGTAAAATTAGTAATAAAAGACAAGTTTATCAAAGTGATATAGAAGATATTTAAAGAGTTAATTTGCTAAATCAGATTTTTAAAAAAACTAAATCTAAAATCTTATTCTGCAATAACCATAATCCTATTATTATCAATCAAACTGTAGTGAAAAAATACAAAAAATTTAAAAATGCCTCAAAGAATACAGCCAACACGTATATAATAACACATAATAAAAACATGATATCAATTTAAAACATGATTTTGGAGTTTTTTTGCCCATCCTGTATATATACACGCGTCTTACTGTCTTTTTTTCAACAAACTAACAAATTAAATGGAAAACCTGGAAAAACGATAAACTTTTAATTATAAGTTTAGACTGATGTCTGCTTGTCAGTTTAGAGGGGAGCATTTTTTATTTTTGACATTCATTTAAGAGTTTCTTAATGTCGTTTTTCTTAATGTCAACGAGAGCATCGCAAATATTGAAATATTTTGACAAATGAAGATGATTATTTTAGACAAATGAGTCTAGATTGTAATACAGCGTTTCAATAATATATAAATCAGTGAAAACATGACCTAGATATATGTAACATTGACTTAGTAAGACCATGTCAAAGATTGAAATTATAGTGAAATTAATGATTGTAATTAAACTTTATGCTCATTATTTCAGAATTAGATAATGAGACTTTTGCCTGGTTTTCATTGACTGGGTCACATATCATTTTATAATATGAATGTACGTGTATATGATACTTTACATACAGTAAGTTTTGTGTTTATATTTTTTCACTCAGTTTGCCTTGACCACATATACATGGGCTGATACAGGAAGGATAAGACAGAAACGTGCATGGATCATCGATTCTTTTTCTATTGAAGAAGAAAATCCTGGACCGTTTCCATATAAACTCGGAAATGTGAGTCACATTCTAACACTCACTGATTTCAACTGGGATATTCATCATCTTTTTGTTTCCTTTTCATTTGTAAAAATCATTTATCATTACAAATTAAATGCTGGACATAGATTTATTTTAATTAAATATATTAATAAATAATGAATGTCTATTTTCGATGTGTGTTTCAGATTGAACTCGATAGGAAATATTTAGTGAATTTCGCCCTTTACGGGGAGGGTGTGACTGAAGAACCGAAAGGTGTTCTTAGCATTAATGACCAAACCGGTGAAATTTGTGTACATAAAAAAGTGGATTACGAATCCATAGCAGACAGTTCTAAAGCTCTCAAAGTAGGTGTTCCTCAAAAAAAAAATTTTTATTGCATAATAAATCTAAAATGTCTTTCATTTAAATACACTGCCAGTCAGGTCTGTATATTAAGTGTCATCTTACCTTAACAGCTCCATTTTGAAGCCGTAAATAGATCTAACAATGAAGTGGACACAAGGCTTGGAGTTGAGATCAAGGTATTGGACATAAATGACAATCCCCCCATATTTCAACAATCAAACTATGACGTCACGCTGGAAGAGTCACATGCCCAAGGTAACATAAAATTTAAGCAATAGTTCCCCAAAAAGCCTTTCGAAGTGTTTTTGCGTCCCTTTAAATGTTTTGAAGGTTGTCTTTCCAAAAAAGCACAACACAAATAATCACTTAATGCTTGTGTAGACACTATTTTTTCATTTTCATTTCCATTCAGGTGACAAGATTTTGACTGTGTTGGCATCTGATAAAGACGATATAACAACTCTTAACGGAACCTTTTCTTTTGCAATCAAGTCTGTCATACCAAAAACAGACAATGTTGAGTTTTATATAAAACAGAGTGACAGAGTAGCGACAATTTATTTTAAAGGGTGTTTGGATTATGAGGTATGAGCTTCATTTGTTTTTATATTACATACTGAATTGCATATAAATTATAATTACCTGCTATGTGTTTAATCCAAATCGGCACTTTCCACTAAACATACTGTACATGAACCAGACTTTGTGTATAGCCCATGTTTTCGTAAAGATTCTCAATTAAAAATCTTTCAGAAATCTCCAAAATATACAATTCTGCTTGAAGCAAAGGACCACGGAGAAAAGAAACAGCTCTCAAGCACAAGTACAGTGACAGTCAAGATTTCTGACAATAACAACCACATTCCAGAGTTCACCGGCCAAACAGTGAGTTCCTCTATTGATTTAAAGATTTTATGTCTGTGAGGTTCTCGGATATTGTTTGGATGCTCTGATAAACATTTTCCCAAAATAAGAGTCAACTATGGGTTAAATGATTCCCAAAACAATAGTTCCAACATGTTCGCAAACAGCTACGCTTGGATTACATTATGGCTGCTGTCCTTCTGAAACCTTGTCTCTCCATATATCATGATTTGGTAACACTTTATAATAACTGCACGCTATGAATCATTAGTTAAGCATCAGTATATAGTTAATTAAAAATTTATGAAGCATTGACCCCACATTAATAGACATAAGTAAGCAGTTTATAAATACAGCTATAAATGCTTTGTTCTTGATTTATAAGCATGTATATAATATGCTTAATAATCAAATTTTCATACTTTATTAAGGATGAATTCATCATTTCTAAACTAAGGATTACATTACTTACAAACCAGTTAGTTAGGAGTTGTCAGGCACTATGTATGCCTTGTAGAGCATTTACAAATGACAGTTAAAGGCTCAGTTATCTTCTAAACAGAAATAGGAAAAACACAACACAGAGGGATTCAGAACATAGAAATATTTATTTCAAGATGCGAAAGAAATTAATCTGTACAACTGTAAATATTAATGAATATAAAACTATTTAATATAAAATAAAAAATAAACCTCTGCAAAATTAAAATTGTACAACCGAACATATAAATTAACATTAAATGAATTTATATAAGATGAAAAATAAACTTCTGAATTTTTTTTAATTCCTGCACACCTCCAGAAAAAATATAACCGTGAAGTGATATGCAACTCTCATTTGTAAACGCTTTACAAGGCATACATAGTCCTCACTTTAGATGAGCTCACAAAAAATAGTTATCTAACAACTAGTAAATGTTTTATAACTACATTAATTAATCATGAATTACAGTAGGAATGTGTGTTAAAAAAACATTTATTAACAAATTAAGTAACTGTTACTATATGTCAGAATAATAAGATGTATAAATGTGCATTCAAAGAGTTTATTAATCATTTACTTACACTTTCTAAATGATCTCATGAACCACTGACAACTCCTAACTAACTGGTTTGTAAGTAATGTAATCCTTAATTTAGAAATAATAAAGTATGAAAATTTGATTATTAAGCATATTATATACATGCTTATAAATCAAGAACAAAGCATTTATAGCTGTATTTATAAACTGCTTACTAATGTCTATTAATGTGGGGCCAATGCTTCATAAATGATTAATTAACTATGTACTGATGCTTAACTAATGATTCATAGCGTGCAGTTATAATAAAGTGTTACCCATGATTTTTTTGCCATAAATCATTTTTATTAGTCACCCTTTATGTTTGTCACTGGGTTTTGCAAATATATAATGCATAAAAAGTATTTAAGTATTAAAAAGTCCTTTGACACGCAGTGTTTTTTCTCCGTTTCCTGAAATACTCCTAATTTTTACATCAGGGGACAGCAGCGACAGTTTCTTACTAGTTTGACATGCACACAACACAGATCGTGTTTTTGAGCAAAATAACAAAGAATGTTGTGCATTCTATAGGATAACATTTTCATTTTATGTATTTTAGTTTGTCAAGAGAAATAAAGCACTGTTTTTGAAAAGTGCGCATATCCAAAGACCGACTGAACATGCTCTTGTGCTGGATCCGGGACGAAACATTTAAACTGGCATGTCCCACCTCCAGCCTCAATGCATTTAAAGGGATAGTTCACCCAAAAATGAAAATCCTGTCATCATTTAATCAGCCTTGTTCCAGACCTGTATACATGTATTTGTTCTGTTGAACACAGTGAATGATATTAGGAAGAATTGTTGCAATTTTCAGTTCTGGGACATCATCCACTATCATAGTAGAAACACAAAATAAGACATTTTAAAGAATTTAGGAAAGCAAACTGTTCTGGGGCACCTGTAACTGCCATTTTCATTTTTCCCTATTATGGCAGACAATGATGTCCCAGATCTGAAAATTGCTAACATTCTTCCGAATATTTTTCTCGGAACAAAATATTTTATACAGGTTTGGAAAGAATTTGGGTGAATTATCCCTTTAAGTCGATCAAGAGTTACTTCATATTAAAGAATACCAATACAATATTTAATATTTGAATTTTTTCATAAAACCTAAAACATAACATGTTACTGGAAGCATCATCTCCCTAAGGTCAGGGTTGATTAATCTGCCCTGATTTCAGAGGTCAGATATCCCACATCGAGTGCCTTTCCAGTCGTTCATTTCTGGGTTTAAGGTGGGAAATAACAAAACCCTAGTTCTCTGGAATGCAATTTAGGAGCCCTTCCTGTTGGTTTCCCTGAGGTACTTTGGAGGTAAAGCAGCAGGTTACGCTGTTGTTCGGGAAGAGCACCCCAGTTTGACAGAAGATGAAAGATGTTTGTAGATCATAAAATGAGTGCCACACAATGCATTGCAGGAGAATGTAGATTTTTTTGTCCTTTTCAGAAATGCAGTTGATGACCTACAGTTGATGGCTTCCTGCAAGATCATGTTGCGCAGATATAAAACTCCATAATATCCTAATGTCACATTTGACTTCTGTTTTAGGGCAGTGGGAAAGTAAAGGAGAGAGACATTGGGACTGAAGTTTTGAGATTTCAAGTAACAGATAAAGACACACGTGGCACAAATGCCTGGAAAGCTAAATACATAATCCACGGAGATACCAAACATATATTTAAAATTGAAACAGATCCAACTACAAATGAAGGGATTTTAACTGTTGTGAAGGTACGCTGATGGTTTTTATTAAGTATGCCACAAGTATTTTTTATGTATAAAGTGTTTCTGAATGAAAATAACAGTATTTCTGATTTATGACTTTAAATAAAACAAACAGTTACATTTAAGAGATATATATGTCTCTTCTGGTTACTCTTTTTACTCAGGCAATGGACTATGAGGAGCAGGCATACCAAAATGTGTCCATCAGTGTGCAGAATGAGGCTCCTTACTTTTCATGTACAATTAAAAACCGTCCAGATAACTCTATGTGGGAAGTCAACAGATTTTTTGAAACCCCCAAGAGTAATCCAAAACTCTACAAGTTCATCCCTGTGACGATTTATGTTGAAGATGTCAACGACCCTCCAGTATTTACACCACCTGTAACAGATGTTAACATACGGGAAAACACAGATGTGGGAACTTTTGTGACAACAGTAACTGCTGTTGATTCGGATGGAGCTCATGGAAACACAATAAGGTAAGTGAAGCTGAGTTTATGTAACACTAATAGCACTGTACTTTGCAAGATACAGAATCATATAAACACAGGTCCCTCTCCTTCTGTCAGATATGTCAAGGGGCAAGATGACTCTAATTGGATAACTGTTGATGAAAGGACTGGAAAAATATCCGTAGCAAAACTTATGGATAGAGAATCTCTGGAAAACAGTACTTACACAGCAATCGTGTTTGCAGTGGATAATGGTATGGTATATTATATTAATATCAACTATATTATAAATGCATATTTTGGATGTTTTGGACTGTATTATGTTCATGCATGTGATTGACAGGTGAACCACCACTGACTGGCACAAGCACTGTGCGTATTCACTTGCAAGACCTAAATGATAATGTGCCACTGTTGACTGTGAATCACGTCAATTTGTGCTTGGACAAAGAGCCCACAAGAGTCAACATCACAGCTGTAGACCTGGACCTTCCTCCATACAGTTCACCTTTCTACTACGAGCTGTTAGGAGATGTTAAGGGGAAATGGAGGATTGATCCAGCTCAAGGTAATCCCACTTTCCATCGACTGCATTCATTTATTAGATTTATGATGACCCTTTGACCCCAAAAGATTTTTCAACATGCATGTTTAAAGTTAACATGAAACTAAAATTGACATGGTTAATATGTCAGCTAATTTGATTTATGTCATTCCACCCCAAAATGTGCTTTTTCATAATACAGACAATTTTATTCCACTGCTACGAGAACACTGTAAAAAAGATTACGACAGAAATATACCATGAAATAACATTTATTTCCGGTTAAATTGTAAAACGTATAATCAATTGTTTTCATTGTTATTCTTGTGAATATGCAGTCTTTTTCTGTAATTTCAGTTTTTGACCCTATTCAAAAAATCCATTTTTTTCCAAAAAAATATTTTATGCCTGCTGAGGTGCTAGAAATAATCCGTAAAATAACCATTTCCCCCTCCAAAATAACAATTTTCCCATGTAAAAGAACACATTTTTCTTGTAAATTTGTGGTCTTTTCATGTATTTTCACGTTTTTTTTACATCATGTTGATTAATGCACCACAACAATAAAAGGTAGGTCAAGAGCGGAGTACAAACGACTTGTGGAATTTACGTTTTTTTCATAGTACTTTTCCGTTTTTTATAGTATATGTGAGAAATCTGTAAAAACAAAATTAAGTTTTATTTAAAGGTTGTGACTATGGGGGCAATTGTAATTTTTTTACGTTTTCCATCATAACTTACAGACAATTTAAAATACACAAGTCGTCTTTTGATTCGAGAAACAAATATGGTGCACTAATTGTCGAATAATAATATATTTCACTCAGATGATATGACATGGTCTGATTAACCAGAATTTGAATGAATTTGTAAAAAGACGTATAAACAGAATAACTCAATGAGGTCATTGATAACGTCATTGATCCACTGATTGATGATTTACTATGTTTTTACCACAACAAACAGGTGTATTTAAAAATACACCTTTTTCAAATGTAGTTTTAAGTTTAAATTATGTAAAAAACTAAAATATGTAAATTATCGAAATTATTTTGCTCTGGGGCAATTGTGACACAATCTTTTAACTGGCCCCGATGTTGTAACCAAGATAAAGTCTAGCTGGAATGCTAGCTAGCCACGCCTATGTTATTTTATCCTAGAGTTCAAATGTGTGTTAATTTGCAGTCAGTCTAAACTTGAAAAATACATCCAAAAAGTAACTGTGATACATCTAAACCAGTTTTTGTTAAAATCTTAGGCAGGGGTACAATGCTCCTTCTCCACAGGCAGAGAGAGAATCCTTCTGAGCATGTGCAGATGAAGTGTCATCACTCTAGTGTCTGATCAGAGGAATTGCGTGTATTACAATTACCCCTTGTCTCTTTTTTTATTTACTGATACAGGGGAACATGAAAAGACAGACATGGGTTTAGCTATTGTTTAATTGTATGCTCCAAACTTCTTCAAACATGAAATCAATTTCTTGTGAAGACAAACTCAGTTTTGGAGATCTGTACTTTTAGAATCCTTCTAAAAAGCCCAACTCTTTTGATCACACTGTACCTTTACGAGGAACTTTACATAATCTTTTTAACTGTTGACAGAAATGAATCCGTGAAGCAGTGTATTGACTTAGTTTTCGTTTTGTCAGGGGATTGTGCCTACAGCACCTTATTTACAAAAGCTGCTTTCTACTGACAGTTATATCATTGACAGCTCATAATTATTTTTATAGTATGTCGACGTGCCATTTTCATATTCGCAAGAATCATGTAGCCTGCCGAACAGATATTCATATGGAATGACATCACAAGAGTGAACGTTTACTGACTCAAGTCTCAAAGTAGGCAACAGCAAAAGTGTGCAAAGATATTACAATACATCCCATTCATTTTGGATGATCGTCAAAATGAAGATAATAACTACATAATAAATGGGTAATAAGAGAATCACTTTTAGGGGAATAATTGGAGTCGATACGAAATAAGAATTTACGTTGTGTGTGTCACCAGCACCATTATGCAATGTTACATTAAATAGGTCGTAAATTCTGTTGTATTTTTTGCATTTGAACAAAACATGGACCATCTGTAAAATTATTACATCTTGAAAAAGACTGCTCCATGATCTTTGACATGCAAAGACTATTTTCTGTTTTCTCCCTTTTTCTCGATTTAAGGCACGACTGTGGATCTTGTAAAAGAAAGCAATGTATATTCCGGTCATCATTTCCTCCAGATAAGAATCGCAGACCAGCAGGGATTTTCCACCATGCAGAATCTGTCAGTCACCGTGTGTAACTGCGCTAGAGATTCCAGTTGTCATGAAAGGATGGTGTCTAAGGCTCGAATGGGCAGTGGGGGAACCTGGGCCTTGATTCTTGCAGTTCTACTTCTCGCAGGTAAGGTGGAGTGCAACTACGTAAAAACCTGGCTCAACTTCATGTTCCAGTTACTGTGACAGCACCTGAGTTGGTTTTATTATACTGTGGATTTCCAATAGCAATCTATCTTAAACACAATGGTAGGACGATAAAAAATTAGCTAGTTTCCTGAGTTTCCCAAACTGGGGTTCACAAACTCTTGGTGGTTTGTGAGGGAATAGCGGGGGTTCTTGAGTTGTTTACCTTTGACTGCCAGTCCATATACAAGTTGTTCCAAGTGCTTTATAAATTTGAAATTGCAAAGAAATGCAACAGGTTTAATAAGAACAATATTATGTAAAATACCTTAAACTGAACTAAAACTGAACAGTTCATTTTAGAAGTAACATGTAAATATCGACTTAAATTCTCAGTGGGTATTTCAAGTAATATTTAGGTCAAAGGGGTTCGGCTCACAAAAGAATGTTTGAAACCCTTCTTTTGTATACTCCTTGAATCTTTTCTTTCAACAGCTCCATATGTTGTGATTGGACCAAATGAGCGAATTAGCATTCTTTGCTGTGTCTGTGTATTAAATATGCTATCGACAATTAACCGTCATTCTATAGTTTTAGATCAATATATCAGATCTGAGTGGTAAAGTAATTTTTGCTTATAAACTTGAATATTCGGCAAGATTTGGTCGATACATCGCTTGTGAGAAGAGAAACGGAAGAATGTTTTATTTGAAAATACTTCGGTTTTACAGTCAAATTAGTTTCATCATTTTCAGTCCTCATTCCAGCTGTGCAGGGTGTGGTCTTTCAGAAATACTTCTTTCAAAATGTCAAAACTTGTGGTTGCATCTAAAAAAAACTGTCAAGCCTGTATAAACCTGTAAGTGCTTGCATTACTACACGTCAGTAAAATGCTACTTAGGGCACCATTTCACATTCATGACTCATAGGTGCTGTGTTTGGTTGTGATAAATGCATATAAAGTATTTTACTTTAAGCATTTGTACCTTATTTTTGAGGAAAAAACTAAATGGAACTATGGGTTCAAGATTTAAGAAAATGGAAGGAACAAAATAATATTATTTTGTTGAAATATTTACACAAATGTTCACATGTTAATATTCACATGTTGACATCTAGGTAATTGTTGACATCTTGGTAACATTTTGTATTTTTTTTTAATTGTTCTCATTTTCTTGCTTCTATTGAACATTTTCATTCATGCTGAAATAGCACGAATCATCGGATTTTCAACGAACTTGTGATGCTCATGCCAGTTCCGGCGCAGTGAAAGAATTTGTCCATAATTAGAATTGATCAGAAAGTTATTTTCTACTGGTGATTTATCCATGGTTTTAAAAATGTCTTACTTTGTATTTCAGTAATTCTCTTAATGGCATTTTTGATGACATGCAAGGCACCAAAAAATATGATTCCATTAGATAATGGCTTTGGTCGTCTGATCACAACCAACACTGAAATACCAGGAACAGATTGCATGGTAATTTCATCACAAAACTTTCTGCAACATTGGGATTTTGTATTTATATGTGACATGGCAGATATCACTTAATGATCTTCTATAATGTTAATCTCTTCATGCAGGTTCCTTTCAATGGAAACGATGAAACACACTCTCATAGAGAAACCAAGGTTCCTACGGTATGCTTAGATCAGTACAGAACATCTCAAAACTTTAGATACAATTAAACTGCATGTTATGAAAATGTTTTTTTCCTGGTTCTGAATATATTTTGCAGGAATGTATTCCTCTTGCAATGAGGGGACAGTACTACCATTGAGCCAATGAGCTCCCATGATAACTGACAGATTTGAAAGAAAAAAAAATATTTGAAAAGAAAAATATGTAGCCATTTCAAAGATCCTACTTTATTTGTATGTCATTAAGTTACTGATAAGGAATCAAAAGTTAGCAAATTTGTGACTATATGAACAAATATATTGCCTTTATTAAAGCACACAACGTTCTTCATGATCCCCTTAAAATAAAAGGAAAACAAACATCTTTCTTGTTTGTTATATTTTTAGTCCTGCAAAAAAAACTATGAATTTCAAAATATAATAATGATACTTTTTCCCTTGAAATATACAGATCATAATTAATGGGGTGCAGGATGTTGCACAAGTCCCGAACTCAATCTCCTCTGACCATTTGATTCAAACGTCACTATATGGAGTAAGTATTTAGGTTTTTCAATTCCATAGCTACAGTTTTTGGTTACACTTGTTACATATTTTAGAGAAATTGTTCATAAGAATAATATTCATTAACAACATTTACACCTTACTATAAGGTTCTGGTGGATCGATTTTAAATACGCTTAAATTACAAAGTATGAATACTAAGTATATTATTATAGACCACCTATGGCGAAACATTAAAAATGTTTTAAATGTTTTTAATGTTGTTTATACAGTATGTTTATGTGTTGTTTTAATATGCATTAATATGAATTTGCATATTCATGTTTGCTTAATGCAGCTTCATTTCATTTCATTTATGCATTTGGCAGACGCTTTCATCCAAAGCGACTTGCATTGAATTGTTTTATAATGTTTTTTAAATGAGTATGTGTAATCCCCTGGGATCGGACCTATGACATAGGCATTGCTAGTGCCATGCTCTTACCACTGAGCCACAGGAAAGCAGAGGTTTAGAGTCACATTCAAGCTAATTTAAAGCAGGAAAGGTTTTCACAGGGGAAAAAGTTTAAATATGTAATTTTAAGGTATAGGGTTATTGACCACATGGGGGACTAAAGTAAACATATATCTGAAACATGGCTAACTTCTAATTTTTTTGTGTTGTGTCATGTGCTGTTTCAGAGTTATACAAGACATTTAAGCAGGGATATCATAAATTATCAGGTAAATAAAATTGAATGTAATAAGTTGTTTTTCACATCACACTGACTCAACAGCTCATCCGTTTTTTTCCACATTATCATGTCCAATTTGTTTCATATAGAGATCAAGCATTAGGTCATCCACATCTTACAGTAGGATCACCATCATGAGGCAAAAACTCTTCAGTCTCATCAACCAGGTGATTTTTTTCTCTTTTTTTAACCTTGTCAATGTGTGCCACTAGCCTTAGATACTGTAAGTTTTAAGTTATAAGGATATTGAGAAGCTGGTTTCATGCTGTTTTCTGTGTCTTTTATATTCTTCTTCTGCAGCGACTTCTTGTTCTTCAAACCTGTGATGAGGACCGTGATGCTTATAAACCGCACTGTTATGCACATGAAGGAGAATTTATTGCCAATGCTGATCTGGATACAATCTCCATCGCTGAGACGGACTTTCTTCCAGAATCACTTAATTATCTAGACTACAAATTCAGTAAACTAGCAACAATTTGCAGTCCTCCCCCGATGAAAACGTGACAACTTTATCAGAAAGTATAGCAGGTTTATTCAATGCAAAACTGATATGTTATGAGCACGTGAAGTTAAAGAGTGATATATAACAGTGAATGATCTGGGATGTCGGGATATGAAATATGGGATAAGGGTCTTTCTACTGATAGTGTTACAGTTCAGAGTTTATGAATCTGTGTTAATAATAACTAGTTGTACACATGTATTATTTGCTGTAAATAGAAGAACACGAGCTTTCACAACTGTAAACATGAATTGGGAGGGTGCTTTTATTCCAAGTGACTCACAGTTTATTGATTTCAAAGAAGACACGTTATCAGTTTGTGTTTTCCTAGTAAGCGAACCTATGACCTCCAACATTTCTGACTTTTTCAACTCAATAATGTCTCTAAAATTATTTCAGATGTTCCATTAGCTTAGTCAACAAATTCATGTCCATTGCACTGCACACGGGAAAGCTTATACAGAAACATTATTTACAACACTGGTAACAGACAATTGCACTCATCAACCATATGAGGCATCCGTTAGCAAATGTTCCACAGTGTTGTTTTAAGGTCCACTGATGATTGGTAAAATTAAGTTTGAGTTTTGTTTTGGACATGTTCATTTAAAAGAGTGATACATTTTGTACCACAGACACAAGCTTCATTTGCCCACAGGGCTCATTTTGTTTACATTATGCCTGGAATCTAGGTTTGGGCTTTTGGATTGAAGTCAATATAGTGTTGACTTAAGAAGCATCTAGTATAATGCTTGAAAAAACATTAAAGTGCGTGTGTATTGTCGCTTCGGGGAGCAATGAAATATGTATCCATTTTTGAATCTTTCTTTCTTTGTTGAACTGTGAATGTTTCAGAGTTATTTGTATATGTGAATGGGCTATTGAAAAAGAAGACTCAATAATAAAATCCAGTATTCGTTTTAAGCAGAGTGTATTACTGTGGACGGGTTCATTGCTGCAAAACTGCAACTGTTGCTAGACGTTTTCATTTGGACTCCCATAACCTGTTCAACCAGTTTTGTTCTTTTTCCTGAATGTTCACCTCCTGCAATTTCTCAGTTTGAAATATCACAGAGTTCAAATCTCAACTCCCTGCAGCTGCCTGTACCTTCAACAAAACTACGTCGCATATCATAACAACTCAACTCAACTTTATTTATATAGCGCTTTTTTTTACAATTTTCATTGTTACAAAGCAGCTGTACATGAGACACATTGAATACAAGAAAAACAACTAAAGGCATATACCTGTAAAAACAAGAAAAAGTTGAAAACAACAAAAGACAAACATACAAATACTCCACTCACACAATATGCATACATACTTACACACATTGACATAGACGCACACACGCAAACACACTTGCACACACGCATAGGGAAAGCACACATAGGAGATAGAACCACAGGTCAAATATTAAACGCGTGTTTAATAAAGGGTTTTTATCCCCTCCTTAAAGGGATAGTCATCATTTAATCACCCCGTATATGACTCTAAATTCTGCAGAACAGAAAAATATATATTTTTTAAGTGTCTCTGTGGTTTTGTGTCGATACAATGGAAGTCAATAGGCTCAATGAAGTGAAGTGACTAATTATTCAGATATGGTGACCCATACCCCGAAATGTGACCTCTGCTTTTAACCCATCCAGAGAGTAGTGAACACACAAACACACACACGCGAAGGGAGCAAGTAGGGGAAAGGTGGCTTGCTCAAGGGCACCTCATTCGTTACCCGCCGGCCCTGGGAAATTGAACCAGCAACCTTCTGGTCACGAGTCCGACTCTCTAACCATTAGGCCACGACTGCCCAATGTTGGAGATTGAGACCGTATATCAGCACTTTTCATCATCTGCTGGACGTCATTTCTGCATTGGCCCAGAAACTGAGAACAGGAGACTTACTGTTATTGTGAAAGATATCAGATAATATATTTGTATACTGTAGGTAAACTACAGGATACAAAAACTCAATGATGTTTCTACGGTCCCACCCATGACTTGCTTAAACGTAATTTCTTTGCGTGTCGGTGAATTCAAAGCTTCAAATCATGATTTACAACCTTGTTCTAACAGAACTACCACAGAATTTGTTTTTTCTTCACACCAAATAACTTTTTCCGGCCACAATTATTGGAATTTAATTGGAAGTCAAAAACACAACAAAGGTATAAATCAATCAAGTATTCCTGTCTTGACTTTAAAGTCATCCACCTGTCAAAACCAGTGAAGGCAAAACAATGCTGTTGCATGATTTATTATTAAAACTTTTGATTAATTTGTTGTGTAAGTCCATTTATCTTGAATGCAGTAGTACAAAGTCCATGCAAATGTGTTTTTGTAAGACTTACAACTATGGCAGAAGTAAATATTATTTTAGAATGAAAAAAATTCTAAATTAGTTCAACTGAAAACCAGTGCAAGAGCTTTTGATGTTGTTGAAAAATACAATAAATACAGTTTATTAAATATTGTTTTTAACTGCGGGAGTCACTTAAGAGACTATGTAACAAATCCAGAAAGAAATACAAAGAACTTAAGACGGGAGAAAAATCTAAAACTGTTTTAATAAATAACTTTGCTTCCAGTAGAAATAGTAAACATGCTGGTTTAAGAAGCTAGGCATATTTTGACAACAGTTAATTCTGTTTTAAACTTAAATTTAACTCAGATATGAAGACAAATTTGAATGCTGTTTTTGATATGATGATTTCTTTTCATTGTGACTCTCTATATTTGGCTAATATAAATTTTTATGGGTGTAATATGAAGGATAAGAAATTTATGATAATTCTTCTGGCAACCATTATAAAAAAATTACAAACAAATGTTATAAACTGAGCCGGGATGCAGACATGGTTATTTGTGATGCTATAGGTGTACTGACATGTACTTTTTTTCTTGTAAAAAAAGCATTTCTGCCCAATATATGTGTATTTCCTCTGAAATGGAAAATACATAAAACATAAAATAACTGTGGATTATTGCTGATCTGACATTGAAATAACTGGCTCTAACCCTTCAGTACGGTGGCCCACTGGTACACAACACAACTTTTAAAAGCAAATATAAGTTCACAATGTAATCAAGCTACAACGCAAAAATTAATCAAGTCACAACACAACGGAAATGCTCCCGACCGCTAGGGGAGGTGAAAAAAAACAGCATATGCTGGTTTGGTATGTTTTGATGCTGGTTTGCGGTGGTTTAAGCTGGTCGTGTGCTGGTGGTCCATAGCTGGTTTGAGTGTTTTGAATGCTTTGATTGGCTAGTCATGACATTCTATTGAACAGTATGTTATGACCCTTTCACCAGACTTGGCAGCTGTGAAGTTGAAGTGCCGCTCCTGTCTCTCGAGTCGTAGTGAAAATGTTTTGTCTCATGGCAGATGTTCAAGGTCACTAACCTGGCTGAAGTTTATTTATATTTTAAATATGCAGTGCATTTTTTGTAGTAATGATTTACACCAATGAAGCTCATATTAGGTACAGTTTACTGTGACATTTTGCAAGTCTCATGTATTTTAACTTGCAAATCAACCCACTCTAAATTATTTATTTAAATCTCTATATTTGTCCTCTTCTGTTAGGTCATATAACTCCGTTATTCCATTATTGAAACTTTGTTCTCCGTGATTTGAGTTCAGTTAATTATTGATACAATGTAAAACATTATAGCATCATTAAGTTACGTCTACTAACAATTTTTATTTAATTCCAATAATCATGACAAGTTTTATATATTAAACTTATGTTTATAGGTTTTTTTTAAAACTCAGACTTAAATTTACAATTTGTCTGAACTACTTTTGTGTAGTCAACATTTCCAACCGTAAAATACTGTTATTACAATAGACAGTTTAATCATGTAGGTTGACAGACCAAGGCCCATATATTAATCCCTTTCTGTAAATTTGTAGGATTTAACTGTACAGCCGTTGGCCCCCGAAAAAAAAACAGTCTTACGCTGTGAAAAGCAGCATGTGTGGTTGGGGATTTTACCACATACCACTTTTTAAAAACAGCACGGTAATAAAGATCACGTCATAGCTCGTCTCTTCCCAGATAGAAACAAATTCTGTCTAAATTCTGCCATTTTTTAATGTTTTTAATGTTGTCTTTGTGTGAAACAGAATAAGGGTTGTTTTTGTCTGGTCAGCCAGAAGCTATATCCTGGTTCGAGTTAGGCTTGCCATAAAAAGCACGTAGTTCAGTTAAGATTTTTGTCGGTTTTGGTTAGCCGCAAAGTTAAAAGCAAAAAAATGGGCAATAATAATTTTTAATAATATGATACTATTATGAAAACGTCTTGGTTACGTATGGAACCTCAGTTCCCTGATGGAGGGAATGAGACGTTGTGTCGAGAACGACAGATGGGGTTCGCCCTTGAGAACCAATCAACTCTGACTACCATAGAAAAGGCCAATGAAATTTGGCGAATGCAATTTGCATGCCGGGCTCCGCCCCCGGAAATCCGGTATAAAAGGAGGCCGGCGTGCAGCATTCACTTACCTTTGTTCTGAAGAGCCTGAGACCTCTCAAACTGCAGCAGAATACGATACGTGTTCGTGGCATAAGGGACACAACGTCTCGTTCCCTCCATCAGGGAACTGAGGTTACATACGTAACCAAGACGTTCCCTTTCTGTCGGTCTCTCGACGTTGTGTCGAGAACGACAGATGGGGTTGCCTATGGAAAACGCCACAACGCTGTATCGCGTCACAATCTCTAGCGAAGCGACGGTAACAAGCCTGGGCGTGTCATCTCGAAGCTTTCGTGAGACTGTAACCTTCCAGTGTGGTGGTCGGGGGGTTCCAGAGCTTTCTTGGAGAAAGATGGGTACAGCCCTGACCGGTAACTTTCACGGACGGGGCCTTAGCTCTCTATAGGCGAGAGGCCGTCCAGATCAGTTTACACCGGGTAAGCGCGACTCTTAATCAGAGAAGCGCTACAGAGGCCACCTCCTACCCGTGGGGAGGAATATGGTGGATATAGGTATGGTCTCGTCCTTGGAGGAGAACGCATGGAACGTGCGGACTGAGTAGTTAACCGCGAGGTGGAGGCCCACCTGGGGAAGCTCATGGGTTACCAGGAGTGGGAACCATTCTCATGAGGATACATCAGACGGAACAGCCCACGGAGGGGGTGTTACAGACGTCCGGTAGCACTAGGTCCGGTTAGAGCTATCTGTGATAGCTCACATGGTATCCCTGCCTAAGGGGGAAGGCTGCTCTGCCCAGCCAGCCCCCAGGGGGTGCTTGTTTGGTGATGGATGGAATGCCTATTCTTAACCAGTGTCTGGGTAAGAAGGGTGGCTGGTGAGGTACCAGTTTCTTAGCGATGTGTTCGGGTAAGAAGAAAAGGTAAATAGCACACTGACCCAACCTGTTAGAGGGTGGAAAGGTGCTTACGCAGGCATACGCCCCCCCGGATGCCAGTCCTACATGTCGCCACGCAGGACGTGGGCTGACACCGGGTTTACGCGAAGGTTGTTAACCCTTTCGAAGGTGTTGGGCATAGCCCAACCCGCAGCTCTACAGATGTCTGCTAGAGAGGCGCTTCTGCCAGTGTCCAGGAGGTGGCTAAACTCCGTGTGGAGTGAGCCCTCACTGCCAATGGGCATGGGAGATTCTGAGATCGGAATGCCGTCGTAACGGCGTCCACGACCCAGTGCGCCAGCCTCTGTTTGGAGACAGCCTTCCCCTTCTGCTGTCCTCCAACAGACACGGAGCTGGTCAGAGCTTCAGAGCTCTGCGTGCGGTCCAGTACGTACTGGACACAACACTAATCGGGTTGGGTCTTCCTCCCCTATGGGGAGCGCCTGCAAGTTCACCACTTGGCCCCGGAGGGAGTAGTGGGAACTTCTTGGGCACGCATCCGGGCCTGGGTCTCAAGATAATGTGAGAGTTTCCAGGGCCGAGTTTAAGGCAATCCAGGGACACGGAGGATGCTCGGTGGTCCCCTACCCTCTTGAAGGAAGTGAGCGCCGTCAGGAGGGCCGTCTTACTCTATGAGGAAGATCGGAACCTCCGAGGGGCTCTTTGGGGGGCCCTGAGGCTACCCAGGACCACTTAGGGTCCCAAGAGGGTATGGAGCGGAGATGAGGCGGATTCCGCCCTCTCGCTGCTTAGGAACCTGGTGACCAGGTCGTGTTGCCCTAGAAACTTTCCACCGACTGAGTCGTGATGAGTGGCAATAGAGACTACATACACTTTCAGTGTGGAAGGGAGATGTTAGTCTCCAGTCTCGTGAGAAGGGGAACACAATCCTGATCAAGCACCTCAGTGGGTCTTTCTCGTTGAGAAAGACACCAGGACGAGAAGAGGCACCGTCTAGAGGCGTGTAACCGCCTAGTAGATGGGGCCCTAGCCTGGGTGATGGTCTCAGCCGTATAGGGGGAGTAGCCATCTTAGGATCTTCTCGTCCCGTCTAGAGACCAGACATGGGTGTTCCAGAGGTCTGATCTGGGATGCCAGAACGTGTCCTTCCCCTGAGAGAACAGGTCCTCTGTCAGGGGAATGGTTCAGGGGGAGTCGCTGTCCAGAGCATCGGCTCTGAGGCCAAGTGCGGTTAGACCGGTGTGGTGTAACCAATAACACTTGGTGCTCCTGCTCCCTGACCTTGCACAGAGTCTGTACAAGAAGGCTCCTGGGGAGGGGAAGGTGTGCTTCCGCCCATCCCGCGGCCAGCTGTGCGCAAGGATATCCGTGCCGAGGGCAGGGACTATCAAGCGGGCAAATGGTGGTGTTACGGGAGGTGAACAGGTTTTACCTGGGCCTACCCGAACAGCCTCCAAATGAGCTGGACTGCACGGGGGTGGAGTCGCCACTCTCCACGAGGCATAAACTGGCGAGAAAGCACGTCGGCTGTCTAGTTCAGTTTGCCCGGGGTGTGTGGCCTGCAGGGAACGAGTCACCTGTTGACTCCACCGGAGGAGGCGTCGAGCAAGTTGTGTTTAGCTGCTGTGTGCGAACGCCACCCTGACGATCTGTATTCGCTACAGCTATAGTGCTGTCCTCGGAACAGCACGTGCATGTCTCGCACGAGAGGCCGTAGCCTGCTCAGTGCAAGTAGCATAGCCCACAACTCTTGGCAATTGATATGCCAGCGCAGGCGGGGGTTCGTCCAACACCCCACCTGCGTGCCCGTTGCACACTACACCGCACCCCTGCAGGGAGACTTCAGTCGTCACCACGACCTGCCTCATAACCTGCTCAGAGGGACCTGAGTCCGTCGAAAAAGTCATAAAGACTAGGGGTTATGGTGCGTCGGCAGCAGGGAGGCATCACCATGCGCCTGCTGCCGGTGTGCCACGCTCTCCTCGGAACTCGACTCTGAAACCAGCGTTGGAGCGGTGTCATGTGCATCAACTCGAGGGGTATTAACCCGCGAGGACGCCATGTGTCCCAGGAGCCTCTGAATTGTTTCAGGGGGACCGCTGTCTGCCTAAAATGTTCATTTCAGACAGTTCAACACTGGTTGGGCACAACTGCGGACAGGTGTGCCGACATGGTGACAGAGTAAAGAGGATGCTCTGCACTGGGGAGAGCTTGCCCCTCTCTTGGTTGACCTGGAGTCCCAATCGACCTAGGTGCCGGAGCACCAGGTCCCTTTGTGTACATAACAGATCTCGCGAGTGTGCCAAGATAGGCCAGTCGCTGAGATAGTTTAGTACCCGCTCGCCTTCCTCCTCTCAGGGAGAAAGGGCGGTCAGGGACAGACCGAAAGGGAGGACTCTGTACTGATATGCCCGCCTCTCGCACGCGAACCGTGGGAACGGCCGGTGTCGAGGAGGATCGAGACATGAAAGTAAGCGTCCTTCAGGTCGATTGCCACGAACCAATCCTGACACCTCATAGATGTCAGGACGCGCCTCTGTGTGAGCACCCTGAATGGCAGCTTGTGAAGGTGCTCTGTTCAGGGTACGCAGCCTTTGGGGGCAACCCGCCGTCTTTCTTGGGAACGATGAAGTGCGGGTGGTGACCCACTGAACATCTTGGTTTTGAGGGACGAACTCGATGCCTGTTTTGCCAGAAGGGTGGTGACCTCTACCCGAAGTACGGAGGCGTCCCTGCCTCTGACAGAGGGAGAGATGATGCCCCGAAACTTGGGTGAGTCTCTGGCGAACTGGATCGAGTAACCAAGACGGACCGCCCTCAATAGCCAGCGAGACAGTGTGGGCAGCTCTCGAGCTCCCAGGGACTGTGACAGGGTGACCAAGGGGACGGTCTGCTTCATCATTCCCAAGGTGGGTGGTTCGTCGGCTGGCGGAGCTAACCATGTCGCGGGGAGTCCCCGGAGGGAAGGTTTGCTCCGCCTACTTACCTGCCTGGCGGGACAACGGCACGCACTGTCGGTTTGAGAGTGGTGACGGCTGTCGTATGTGTACGACCTCACGCCTCGCCAGGGTGTGAGGTCGGTTCGCCGAGCACAGTCCAGTGGAGTGTGCGATCGGCCTGCAAGTAAACCCGGGGAGAACAGAAAACTCAGTGAGTAAGTGGACGCCAAGCCCTAACAAGGGCCCGGCTTTGGTGACGAGGCAGGAGTCTTCCCGTACCGACCGATCAGAGCCGTGGCTGTGAAGGTTCGGGCCCGATGTTGTTCTCCCTGGGGTCTTCCCGTCAGTGTCCCTTCTCGCGAGGAGGTTGCTGACGGGGTGGAGGTTTCCCCCTCGACCTCTGCTTCCGGGGTGCCGCCTGTGGGGGCACAGGAACCGGAGCCGATATCGAAAGGGTCCTGGGTTGCAGGGAAGCAGACGTCACGTGAGATCTCGGAGGCCTGTAGGCGGCCGAGTCGCGGCGTGAAAAAAATGTGGTTAATTGCCACTGTCTGCTTCGCCGTCAAAAAACTGCTGAGCGCAGTCCTCGACGGTGTTACCAACAACCCACCCTGCGAGATGAGTGCATCAAGAAAGCGGACTTCCTTGCTGTCACTCTTCTGCACAAGGTATAGCCGGGGGTGTTTCTCCTGGACCACTACCGTGGACATCGTCCGACCCAGGGCCCGTGCCGCCGCCTTAGTCGCCCGTAGAGTGCTGTCAGCGGTGGCACGGAGATCCTGCATTATACTCAACTCAACTCAACTTTATTTATATAGCGCTTTTTACAATTTTCATTGTTACAAAGCAGCTGTACATGAGACACATTTAATACAAGTATGAATTCTAAAGCAGCCCCCCCGGCCAGGCAGATAGTGCAAAACAATATGCAAACGGTGGTGAGGAACCCAAAACTCCCATCGAGAAAAAAAACCTCAGGGGAACCCAGGCCCAACCAGGGGATTCCAGTTCCCCTCTGGCAAAAGCTGCTGCCTCTGCACAAGCTCAACAGTGCTTGCACAACAAGGCTTAGTAAAAATATAAAAATTAAGGATTAAAGATTATCATTAACAATCTAATAGCATTTGAAATGTTGTAGGAAAAACAAAGTTGTCGCGTCCTTTATCCAGCTCTATCCTCTTAGCACTTGTCAGGTCACCGCTTCCCATTCTCAGCTCTGCCATCAGGTCTGGGCATGAACTGCATCCTGCGGTAACCTTGGAACAAAGAGACAAGACTGGCTGAGAGTAGAGTACTGTTCTGCACTCTTTGATGCAACAAGTGCATCATTTGTTGTTGGATGTGTTCCTGGTTCCGGTTGATCTAGATAATGCAGCCTAAATCATCTGAGGATTAATATTATGGAGGTGTAGTGTATGCAAGATTAAAAAGATGAGTCTTTAGTCTAGATTTAAACTGACAGAGTGTGTCTGCCTCCCGGACCGTGCAGGGAAGAATATTCCAAAGTTTAGGCGCTAGATAAGAAAACGATCTACCACCTGCACTTGATTTTGAAATTCTAGGTATTACCAACTGACAGGACCCCTTAGAGCGTAATGTACGTGGAGGTCTGTAATACAATAGAAGTTCATTCAAATACTGCGGCGCTAGACCATGTAGGGCTTTATAGATAATAAGCAAGATCTTAAAGTTAATGCGATGCTTTATAGGTAACCAGTGCAAGGTTGACAGAACCGGGGTTATATGCTCATACTTTTTTGTACGTGTAAGAACTCGAGCTGCCGCGTTTTGAACCAGTTGCAGTTTTTGTAATAGGCCCGCAGGGCAACCACCTAGAAGTGCATTACAGTAATCTAGTCTTGATGTCATGAATGCATGAATTAATTTCTCTGCATCTGAAAGTGACAGTATATGACGTAATTTAGATATATTCTTAAGATGGAAAAATGCAATTTTACAGGTGTTTGCGACATGGCTTTCAAATGAGAGAGTACTGTCGAATACAACGCCAAGATTCTTAGCTGATGACGAGGATTTTATGGAGCATCCGTCAATCGTTAAGCAGTATTCTTGGTTGTTACGCATAGCAGTTTTCGGTCCAGTAAGTAACACTTCTGTTTTGTCCGAGTTTAGTAGTAAAAAATTGTTACTCATCCACATTTTTAAGTCAACTATGCAATCCTTTATTCGATGAAACTGCTGGGTTTCATGAGGCATCGAGGAAATATAAAGTTGAGTATCATCAGCATAACAGTGAAAGCTAATTCCGTGTCGCTTTATTATATCTCCTAGAGGTAGCATGTATAATGCGAAGAGCAGGGGTCCCAAGACTGAGCCCTGTGGTACACCGTACTGGACTTGTGATTTGCGGGACACCTCATTGTTTATTGCTACAAATTGAAAACGGTCGGATAAATAAGACTTAAACCATTTCAATGCTATTCCGTTAATGCCAACGTAATTTTCGAGTCTATGTAGAAGTATGCTGTGGTCAATGGTGTCAAATGCAGCACTGAGGTCTAGCAGCACCAATAACGAAATACAGCCACGGTCAGACGCTAAAAGCAGATCATTTGTAACTCTGATCAAAGCAGTCTCTGTACTGTGACATGCTCGAAATCCAGACTGGAATTCATCATTAATGTCATTCCTTTGGAGGAAGGAGCATAATTGAGTAGAAACTACTTTTTCCAGAACTTTAGATATAAAAGGTAAATTCGATATAGGCCTGTAATTCCCTAGTTCTTTAGGGTCGAGTTTGGGTTTTTTTAAAAGAGGCCTTATAACAGCCACCTTAAATGCTTTAGGCACATGTCCTAATGTCAGAGATGAGTTAATAATACTAAGAAGAGGATCTATAATTTCTGGGAGCATTTCTTTCAGTAGTTTTGTAGGTATAGGGTCTAGCATGCATGTTGATGATTTAGATGATCTAATGATTTTAGACAGTTCATCGTGATCTACTGTAGAAAATAATTGCAATTTCTCCTTAGGGGTGCTGTAGTTAGTTTGTTCAGCGGATTTCACTACAGGTTGCATTGTTATAATTTTTTCTCTTATATCTTGGATTTTACTCGTGAAGTAGTTCATAAATTCATCACTGTTATGCTGATAATCAGAATCTGACGTCGATGACAACTTATTTTTTGTTAATTTAGCCACGGTGTTAAATAAGAACCTAGGGTTGTGATGGTTTTCCTCTATTAGTGTTGAAAAGTAGGCGGATCTAGACGTTTTTATTGCATTCCTGTAATTTCGAGTACTATCCTTCCATGCTATACGAAATACCTCTAAATTCGTTTTCTTAAAGTTGCGCTCCATTTTACGGGATGCCTTTTTTAGAGTCTGAGTGTGTTCATTATACCACGGTGTTGGGCTGCTATTTTTAATTTTCTTTAAACGCAGAGGAGCAACTGTGTCTAATATTTCCGAGAAAGTAGAGTTAAAATTTTCAATAGTAGTGTCAAAATCGTCAACGTTATTACTCATGCTAGATATTTTAGACAATTCAGGCAGATTATCGAGAAACGCATCTTTGGTAGTTGAAGTGATCGTTCTACCATATTTGTAACAAGGAGTTTGATTTGCAGCCGTAGGCCAGTGAAGCAAACATAATATCAGATGATGATCCGAAATATCTTCACTCTGCTGAATGATTTTAACATCGTCCACATTTATACCATAAGAAAGTATTAAATCTAAAGTATGATTACGAAGGTGAGTGGGTCCTGACACATGTTGACTAACGCCCATGGAGTTAAGAGTGTCTTTGAAAGCCAGTCCCAAGGCATCTGTATCATTGTCTACATGGATATTAAAGTCACCGACGACAAGGACTCTATCTGCGGCCAGTACTAGTTCTGATAAGAACCCACCAAAATCTTTAATAAAATCTGTGTGGTGCCCTGGAGGCCTATATACAATAGCTAGAATAAATTTTAAAAATGTTTTGTCCTTAGTATTAGGTGTCGATACGTGAAGTACCATGACTTCAAAAGAATTGTATTTAAAATTAGACTTCTGAGAGGTAATAAAAGAATTCTTGTAAAGTGCAGCGACACCTCCCCCTCTACCTTTTAGACGAGGCTCGTGTTTATAGTAATAATCATGGGGAACAGATTCATTTAGAGTAATAAAATCATCTGGCTTTAGCCATGTTTCTGTCAAACAAAGCATGTCTATTTTATGATCGGTTATCAAATCGTTAACAAAAAGTGCTTTATTTGAGAGAGATCTAATATTAAGCAATCCGAGTCGTAACAGCTGATTATCTGTATTTTGTTCATGTTTGATTTGTTTAACGTTTATTAAATTACTTTCAAGAGGTTTACGCAATATCTTATGTTTGCTAATCCGGGGGACAGACACAGTCTCTATTTTATGTTGTTTGTAAGAAGGGATTATTACATGTTGTATATTTTGTGTATTCTGTAACGCGAGACGGCAAGCAGACAGTTGGTTAAGCCATTCTGTCTCCTTCCTGACCTGGGCCCTAGGCAGTCAGACTTTAGCATTATTAAGACTGTGTGCCAAATTTCTAGAGAGGAGGGAAACCCCATCCCAGGAGGGATGGAGACCATCTCGTTTCAACAGGTCAGGTCTGCCCTCAAAACTCTTCCAGTTATTTATAAAATCTATATTATTCTGCAGGCACCACTCAGACAGCCAGCCATTTAATGATGATAATCTGCTATAAATCTCATCACCACGGTAAGCAGTAAGGGGGCCAGAGAATATTACAGTGTCTGACATCGTTTTTGCGAGCTCACACACCTCTTTAATATTATCTTTAGTGATCTCCGATTGACGGAGTCTAACGTCATTTGTGCCGACATGAATAACAATCTTACTGTATTTACGATTAGCCTTAGCCAGCACATTTAAATTTGACTTGATGTCAGGCGCTCTGGCTCCCGGTAAACATTTGACTATGGTGGCTGGTGTCTCTATGTTAACGTTCCGGACAATAGAATCACCGATCACTAGGGCACTTTCAGCAGGTTTCTCAGTCGGTGCGTCACTGAGCGGGGCAAACCTGTTCGAGACTTTAATCGGAACGGTTGAGTGATGTTTTGTCCTGCTACTATGCCGTCTCACCGTCACAAAGTTTCCCAGCTGCAGGGGATTTTCAACCGGAACCGAGCTGTGTGCGCTAACATTGCTCGCATCCGAAGTGTTTTCTACGGTTCTTACACTCTTACTATCCTCAAATAAAGATTGGATGCGAGACTCTAATTGTAAGATCTTCTCCGTCAGCCTAACTACTTCCCTGCATTTATCACATGTAAAACCCTCGCCGCTGACAGAGAAGGCTAAACTAAACATATGACATGAGGTGCAAGTAACAACAATAGGAATAGAAGCCATAACTCACCGGGTATGAAGTGCAATCCTAACTTACCAAGGTTGCTTGATGAGTCTTAGTATATACGCTTAAAAAGAGAAACAGTTAGCACACAAGACAAATAGGGGGAGATGATATTCCACACTGTAAACAGAAGGCAAGCTAACACGCTAATATGCTAGCGGCGTTACGCTTCAATTAATATAGATTTAGAAAATAAAGTTATAAATAATTCGGCAACGACAATGATAGGTAACTATAGTAAAATACACTAATATTTAGACCAGGAACAAATGTGAAGTGAACCAAGTGTCAGAGGATACAAACTAGCCGCCGGCAGCGATGCAATCAGGTGTGCAACAGGTGTCTCACGATCTGGCATCCAATCGGATCCCCGATTTAAGAAATTTTCCCGAAATACCCGGGTCGGCCTTACCCTCGTGGAGCCCTCTCAACGCCCTGGCCTGGCGGACCTGCAGGATGGCCAAGGCATAGAGAGGGGAGGCAGCCTGGCCCGCAACATCGCAAGCTTTCGACACCAGTGATGCTGAAGTCTTACGTGCTTTGGACGGCAGGAGTGGTCGATCCCCCCCCAGGTGGTAGCCGTCCGCGGCACAGGTGCACCGCAGGCGGACGTTCCACCCGGGGGATCTCGACGCAGTCCTTGGCTATCTCACCATCGAGGGAAGTAAGGGAGCCAGAGCTGGTTTCACTGGAACGGTCCGTGGGTGGAGCGTTCCAAGTTTTACACAGCTCCTCATGCACCTCCGGGAAAAACATGGCACCCGGGGTGGGCGCGGTTTGCACCGCGCACCGACCTCGGGAACCACGCATCCCCGGGTTAGCACGGATGACATCACTTCTGCTTCCTCCTGAACTCGACCGCTGGGGGTGGAGTTTGGATTCGGCAGAGTCGGATGCCAGTCTCCCTCCGATGCTGCGAGCGACATCTCATCTACGTCACGCATCGTTTCCGAGTGTGTGCGTGAGGATCCGGACGGTGTGCCACCGCCGGTTGGGGAACGTTCAGAAGAGCGAATCGGGGTGCGATCGGCCCGTGAGCACTTGGCTGGGGGGTTTACGTTCGCAGAGTTCCCCATATCACTAACGCTGCTAACGTGGGTGGTCATCGGGGCCGTAGCCACAGATGTCACAGCCCGGGTAGCAGACGAAATGGTGGCTGGTTCCCGTAGGAAGACAGCCACCCGTGACCGCAACTTCTGAATGACAATCTGCCCGCAGTGCAGGCAGATGTGTCAACGAACGCTGCTTCAGTGTGCTGGACGCCCAGACACCTAATGCAGCGATCGTGTCCATCCCCCTCCTCGATGAGGGTGCCGCACCCAAGAGAACAGCGGGACATGCCGCGCTGGAGAATGCTCAGTCAGTCCTGAAAAGGACTTTTAGAAAAAATCTCTAACACCTCCGGAACCGCCGAGACGCCCAGGGGAAGGTCGCTGCAGGAAGGGACGATCCGCTGTAACACGTCGTAGCACCAGCGTGTAGTTGTAGAGGATTGAATCCTGAGTTGTACTCATGAGCGATGGCTCTGAAGAACAAAAGGTAAGTGAATGCTGTACGCCGGCCTCCTTTTATACCGGATTTCCGGGGGCGGAGCCCGGCATGCAAATTGCATTCGCCAAATTTCATTGGCCTTTTCTAAAGTAGTCAGAGTTGATTGGTTCTCAAGGGCGAACCCCATCTGTCGTTCTCGACACAACGTCGAGAGACCGACAGAAAGGGAACCCTTAGTAGGCACATCAAAACCAATTTATATCAAATGAGGAATACAACAGCTAATTTTAAGAAGGGAAATATTTATATGATGTTATGTTATATAAACTTTTTTATCATTAAAATGATATATTATTTTTTATATTATTTGTATTGGTGATTTTTGTGACTAAATGGTATAGTTTGATCATTGAGAGCCGACTGCTTCCACTGCTTTTTAATCACTGATCCAGCATTGCAGTATTCGCAGTGCTACATGAAATAGAGCAAGCCTGATGTCTTTGGAGATACGATGATGTAGTTTGCCATGCATCTTGGAAGTTGTTGTCGATTTGCTAATACAGTGTTAAATACGGCCTATGATAAGGACTTCATTTACCAGAATGCATCCTCTCACTAAAAGAACTAGAAGTCCGTAGTTCAAATTCTACCGCGGAAGCACACTTTGTGTTGATCTTCAATACAGTTCGGTAATTTAAAACTTTTAAATCTAAACTAACAGGTTTTGTTTCCTACTCGATTTTTGTTCATATCCATGAAGTTTATCCATGATTGAGCTTTGTTTGTAGAAAACATTGTCAGCTTTGTTGGCACTAAATAAATGATGTAATATTAACAAAGTTCGGGAGGAGCACGTGCAAATAATTAAGCAGCTGCACGGCATCAGAAATCACGCAGCTGCCCGGCATTAGCAATCACATCACTTATCCTTCCAAACCAGAACGAGCTCTATAAATCATGAAACCGCCTTACCTCCTCCATTCATAGATTTTGCAGCATACAGCAGCATGTCTGAGATCGACAATTTTGAAATGGAAAACAACGACTTCTTTGCCGACCAGGGTCCCTCAGAAAACTCGACCGCTCACCAAAGCACCAGAACAGGACAAGAAGCTGTTACGGGTAAGAGGACAGAGACACCAAGAGGCCGCCAGCCCTCCCGCACCGTCCGTCGCACCCCAAAACGATTAAGCAACACGGCGTCATCTACTCCAACATCCAGGGCATCAGCAGCTTCTTCCGCCTCTTCCTACACCTCGGCTCAACGCTCGATTCCTGAGATGAGGAAATGGATTGTCGTAACCCTGCGACAGGCTCTAGAAAATGCAGACATCCCTTTCTCCAAGAAGGCAACAAAGGCGGAGTTGTACCACCTATACACCTCCAGCCTGCCCGGAGTTCTAACAACCCCTCCGACATCAAAACTAAAAGCCGCTGACAAGACCTGCAGCACCACAATCCTCCAACACCAGGAATCGTCTACTCCAACCGCGGCTAGGAAGAGGCGCCGTGCACCAAGCAAGCAAGGACGGCACTCGGCCAGCCTAAGCCACGCCCCGGACCACGCGGACACCAGCAACCAGCTGGCTGCAGGATCACGCGAGTCCAGCACCTCCGACGACTCCACGGTGGCGCGAGCACACGCCCGCCAGCGGCAACCCTCCCTACCCTATCCCACTATCCTCCATCCCACTTTCCCTCCGGTCTCTGGCCTGCAGCCCCAATGCCTTCAGATACCGCGAGGTTGCCTCCGGCACAGGCGCAGGCCCAAACCTTTTTCAATTTTCCTATAGCCACAGGCTCTGGAGCCGCACAAAGCGTGATGCTGCATCCGTACGCGGCTCCAGCAGCCGCCCCTTTGTTCCCACACACCACATCCCGTGCCGCCTTCACCATTCACTCCGCAACACCAATAGCCATCCCCCCGAATGCACCAGCCTGGGAACCTCCTCCCGTAGCCAGCAACATTACGGACCAGATATTAGCCGAAGTTCAGGCAGCTAGTTTCAGAAGCAGTCCAACACCCCACCCTAGTACCTCCCTATTCGTAACCAATATTCCCCTAGGCCACCCACTGAAGCCCCTCCTTGACGTCTCTCTCAGCCACATCATCCTCTCAGTCTCCCCCAGGATCCTACAATCTTATCTCACAGCTTGGAAATTTCAAATCGTTCCACGCTAGATTCATCCTAACATTCCCAGACTTCTCAATGCTAGCCATCACCTCATTCATCTCCCACCTAAACACCTCAAAAAACCTCCAAGCCAGTTCCATTAAAGGATAGCCAGCTCACAGACCTCCATGCTGATCAAAGGCATCCAAAGAGCCCACCCCTCCCGCCCTGACCCCAGAAAACCCATAACACTAGAAATACTAACTAAGTGCATAATCACTCTCCGCCAAGGCTACCACTCCGCGCACACTGCCCGCACACTGGACGCCATGTTCATATTAGCTTTTTTCGGTTTCCTCAGATGTTCAGAACTCACTATCACATCCAAATTCAATCCAGACATCCACCCCACCATTTCAGATCTCTCCGTAACGGATGACGACACAATATCTTACTTTATTAAACAGAGTAAGACAGACCAAACAAAGAGAGGCCATCTAATATACATATTTAATCTACCATCAGCTCTCCAACCATACCAAGCCCTCCAAGCCTACCTCCAGCTCAGAAGCACACAAACCCTAATCCCCTCCGACCCTCTCTTCGTAGACGATTTCAACCGCCCCACCACGCGTTTCTGGTTCCAGAAACACCTCAAGCTAGTCTTGATCCAATCAGGCATCCCAGCCGATAACTTTTCCAGCCACTCCTTCAGAATCGGAGCAGCCACAACAGCGGCCCAAAAAGGACTCTCCCAGCACCAAATCCAAACACTCGGCCGCTGGTCTTCAGAAGCTTCCAAAAGCTACATTCGTTCCGATCGTTCCCACATTAAAGAAGCACACCGAACCCTCATCAACCAAAACCGTTAACCCCAGCCCGCCGGCAATCCCCCACACACACCAGCAGCTCACAACCACAGCCTTTTCCTATTTTTCCACACTGCCGCAGCAGTGCTACCCCAGCAGGGGTCCCTATCCATATCTCACACTGCAGCAGCAGTGCTACCCCAGCAGGGGTCCTTTCCTATATTTCACACTGCAGCAGCAGTGCCACCCCAGCAGGGGCCTTTACCTGTATTTCGCACCGCAACAGCAGTGACGCCCCAGCAGGGGTCTTTATCTATATTTCACACTGCAGCACCAGTGCTTCCCCAGCAGGGGCCTTCACCTGTATTTCCCACTGCAGCAGCAGTGACGCCCCAGCAGGGGCTTTTACCTATATTTCACACTGCAGCAGCAGTGCCACCCCAGGAGGGGTCTTTACCTGTATTTCCCACTGCAGCAGCAGCGCCACCCCAGCAGGGGTCTTTTTTCTATATTTCACACTGCAGCAGCAGTGCTCCCCAGCAGGGGTTTCCATCTATATTTCCAACTGCAGCAGCAGTGCCACCCCAGCAGGGGTCTTTATCTACATTTCACACTGCAGCAGCAGTGCTTCCCCAGCAGGGGCCTTCACCTGTATTTCCCACTGCACCAGCAGTGACGCCCCAGCAGGGGCTTTTATTTCAACTGCAGCAGCAGTACCGCCTCAGCAGGGGCCTCTATCTCACACTGCCGCAGCAGTACAACCCCAGCAGGGGTCTTTATCTATATTTCACACTGCAGCAGCAGTGCTTCCCCAGCAGGGGCCTTCACCTGTATTTCCCACTGCACCAGCAGTGACGCCCCAGCAGGGGCTTTTATTTCACACTGCGGCAACAGTACCGCCTCAGCAGGGGCCTCTATCTCACACTGCCGCAGCAGTACAACCCCAGCAGGGGTCTTAATCTATATTTCACACTGCAGCAGCAGTGCTTCCCCAGCAGGGGCCTTCACCTGTATTTCCCACTGCACCAGCAGTGACGCCCCAGCAGGGGCTTTTATTTCAACTGGAGCAGCAGTACCGCCTCAGCAGGGGCCTCTATCTCACACTGCCGCAGCAGTACAACCCCAGCAGGGGTCTTTATCTATCTCACACTGCCGCAGCAGTACAACCCCAGCAGGGGTCTTTATCTATCTCACACTGCCGCAGCAGTACAACCCCAGCAGGGGTCTTTATCTATCTCACACTGCCGCAGCAGTACAACCCCAGCAGGGGTCTTTATCTATCTCACACTGCCGCAGCAGTACAACCCCAGCAGGGGTCTTTATCTATCTCACACTGCCGCAGCAGTACAACCCCAGCAGGGGTCTTTATCTATCTCACTCTGCCGCAGCAGTACAACCCCAGCAGGGGTCTTTATCTATTTCACACTGCAGCAGCAGTGCCACCCCAGGAGGGGTCTTTACCTGTATTTCCCACTGCAGCAGCAGCGCCACCCCAGCAGGGGTCTTTTTTCTATATTTCACACTGCAGCAGCAGTGCTCCCCAGCAGGGGTTTCCATCTATATTTCCAACTGCAGCAGCAGTGCCACCCCAGCAGGGGTCTTTATCTACATTTCACACTGCAGCAGCAGTGCTTCCCCAGCAGGGGCCTTCACCTGTATTTCCCACTGCACCAGCAGTGACGCCCCAGCAGGGGCTTTTATTTCAACTGCAGCAGCAGTACCGCCTCAGCAGGGGCCTCTATCTCACACTGCCGCAGCAGTACAACCCCAGCAGGGGTCTTTATCTATATTTCACACTGCAGCAGCAGTGCTTCCCCAGCAGGGGCCTTCACCTGTATTTCCCACTGCACCAGCAGTGACGCCCCAGCAGGGGCTTTTATTTCACACTGCGGCAGCAGTACCGCCTCAGCAGGGGCCTCTATCTCACACTGCCGCAGCAGTACAACCCCAGCAGGGGTCTTAATCTATATTTCACACTGCAGCATCAGTGCTTCCCCAGCAGGGGCCTTCACCTGTATTTCCCACTGCACCAGTAGTGACGCCCCAGCAGGGGCTTTTATTTCAACTGCAGCAGCAGTACCGCCTCAGCAGGGGCCTATATCTCACACTGCCGCAGCAGTACAACCCCAGCAGGGGTCTTTATCTATCTCACACTGCCGCAGCAGTACAACCCCAGCAGGGGTCTTTATCTATCTCACACTGCCGCAGCAGTACAACCCCAGCAGGGGTCTTTATCTATCTCACACTGCCGCAGCAGTACAACCCCAGCAGGGGTCTTTATCTATCTCACACTGCCGCAGCAGTACAACCCCAGCAGGGGTCTTTATCTATCTCACTCTGCCGCAGCAGTACAACCCCAGCAGGGGTCTTTATCTATTTCACACTGCAGCAGCAGTGCTTCCCCAGCAGGGGCCTTCACCTGTATTTCCCACTGCAACAGCAGTGACGCCCCAGCAGGGGCTTTTATTTTACACTGCAGCAGCAGTACCGCCCCAGCAGGGGCCTCTATCTCACACTGCCGCAGCAGTACCACCCCAGCAGGGGCCTCTATCTATATTTCACACTGCAGCAGCAGCTTGTCGGGAGAGAATGCCGACCCCGGAGCCCTCTCCCCGGACAGCATGCCAAATACGCATACTAAATTCTCAGCATATCCACGCTGCCCCCCCTTTAATTATTTGCTAAGGTGAACTCGTGAAGTGGATGTCGTGCATAATCTGGGTAAAGAGGGATGTTTGTGTAATACACTTCATTTAAAAGCTATGTGTGTGTTTTGATTTTTGAAATTATGTCATTGACAGAGTAAAATGAAAAAAAAAGAACACAAGAGTAGCGCATCTTGAACAGCAGACTCATCTCCAGTCAAAGACGGACTCCCTGAGGCCACCAAAAAGGAAAACAAAGTAAGACTGTAAATTATTTAATTCTTTAACATTTTTCTAACAGGTCATTGTTCCTTCGTACAATTTCAACTGAATCTGTGAATCTGTTGAAAATGATATGTTTCTAATTGGTCTTGCATGTACTGTAATTTGCCTAATATCTGTATTAGTTCCAAAAGCATGTTGTATTAATTTGGCTTAATACTGACAGCATGTTTTCTAACATTCAAGGTACTTGATCTTGGATTATTTGGTGGAGTGGATGTGAAGACAGTCTGGTGAATGAAGCTGGCAAACTGGAAGGAGAAAAAACCCAGGCCAAAACTGTGAACTGGAGAGCTGTACGTGGGAAAATAGGATTACAAATTTTGTAGTGATTGGTAACCGCTTACATTAAGAGCCTGGAACTCTTAAATCTACAAACAATTTTTTAATGTATTAATTGTAAAACTCTTAGACCTGATTGTCAGGGTTTTGCGGGGGGGAAGAACCCAAGCGCAGGCAGCAATATGGGAGTAACAAAAACAAGACTTTAATACAAAACAATGAAGAAAACGAAAACCCTCGATGGGGGGAAAACCAAACTATGAATGTCTACAAAACAAATGACTACCCACGTGGGGACAAAACATAAGGACAGGGAAAAATAAGACTAATTATAAACAGTAACACAACGTCTCACAAAACTCGGAAGGGTAACAAGGCAAGGCAAGGTAAGGTAATACACGATATTAACAAATTCCAATGCAAGGCAGGGTAAACATTTATTTGCTGTCTGGGCAGTATAGAGTAAATATATAAAAACATTCCTGTGAAATTACAGTACAGCCATAAAACAGAAAACTGTACTTAAACTGTACAATTGTGGTAAATAGCTCTTAGTACTTTACTGTGGAATTACAGCACAACTGATAAATGAGAAAACGGTTAAAGCCTATAAGATTACAGTAAATTACTGGAAAAACTGCTGCCAGTGGTTTACTGTAATTTTACGGGGACATTTTTTACAGTGTATTTTTATCAAAGAAAGTAAATGGGTTATGTAGTGTAGTTTTTATGGGGTTCTCAGTTGGACACACAGGTGGACTACCAGATTTTGGGAAAGTAACTTTACTCAAGATCTGTTTGGTGGATTGAAGCATGTTTTTATTATCAAGCTGTTTAGTGTTCGCAGCTGGCTTCTTGGAGCAGGTAGGAGCTTTTTCTCACTTGGTCCTTTCCAAGGGTCTGAGCATGGTTCACTGGGTATTTAGCCCATATGTGAACACTGCAAACGATCTTAAGCCCCTTGAAAGTGACCCGAACCTAGACGATTTCAGGAGGTGTTCTGAGTATGGTTCGCTTTTGGCTTATGGTACGGTTAGTTTAAAAACATGCATTGTAAACACAAACAGCTATGGGCTCCCTTGCTATTCCTTTTCGCTTCTCACTGTCTCCTATTTAGTACAGTGCATTAGTTCAGTATGCAGGTAAATAAAGCATATTGCCACACATTTCTCAACTTCGACAGGGCCCCGTTTCCCAAAACCTTCTTAACACTACGTCATTCTTAAGTTATACATTAAGCTATTTTATCATTAATATGTCTTTCGGGAAACTTTCTTAGTTAAGTATACCTTTTGTAAGTCATACGTTCGGAAGGTCAGACTGGAGCACTCTTAGCTATATCTTATCACTGTTAATAGTTAACCCGCATGTGGCCACTGTGAAAAAAAGCTTTTTTAAATCGCAGTCTATACAAATAAAATTCTAAAGTTAAAAATACCAGTATACTGACGTGGTTTCATGCAAGGAAAATAATAGGCTATATATTGATGGTTGTCAGTAATTTTGAGTATATTTAAAGAGAAAGATTGTGGTATAAAGTTTATTAAAACTGCGATAGAGCAAATGTTTTGGCTAAATCAAAGACAGCGCTATACGCAGAGCATTTTAGTGCATTTAATCCGTGAAATCCCGGCTACAATTTATGCTGCAATTATAATTATAGAAAGCTGTTGATTATATGTTCTACGTTCTGTGCTTATCCTATGTAGGAAAGTAAACCCATAAGGTATAGTTCGGGGACCACCCCTGGAAAAGGTATAATTTGAGTTAAGGTTTACCTTTAGAGCCTTCGTTTTGGACTAGTTGGAGTATTTGTAATAAGCCTGCAGGGCAACCACCTAACAGTGCATTACAGTAATCTACTTTTGATGTCATGAATGCATGAATTAACTTCTCTGCATCTGACAGTGACAGCATATGATGTAGTTTACATATATTCTTAAAATGGAAAAACGCAACTTTAAAGGTGTGGATGACATGGCTCTAAAATGACAGATTACTATCGAATAAAACGCCAAGATTCTTAGCTGAGGACCATGGGTTCTATAAAGCATCTGTCAATAGCTAAGCAGTAGTCTTGGTTGTTACGTACGGTGGTTTTCCGTCCAACAATTAACACTTCTGGTTTGTCCGAGTTCACTAATAAAAAGTTGTTACTCATCCAGTTTTTTATATCGACAATGCATTCAATTATTCGATGAAACTGCTATGTTTCATAAGGCTTCGAGGTTGACCTCGGGCCTGATCGAGGTTCTGGGCCCGATTTTTTCAAAGATTTTCGGGAGGGAAAATCGGGGTAAAATCTGGCCGAGAATCATCTGAGCCAGGCTTTAGGGCTAGTATAAATTGGCGAATTGGAACGCAGGGAGGGACACTTCCTGTTTGGTGTAGTTCATTGTAAATCATTATATTAAAAAATCTGACTTGTTATTTGAAGCGAACTTGAAGTACAAAACCACTCCCAAACAAAACAAGCATTTGTTTGGAATTTCATGTAAAGTAAGTCACAGTGACACCGTAAATGATGTTAATGGTTGACTAACGATTAACAAAGTTCTTGAGGAGCCATAGCATATAATTAAGACCGGCTGGTTCGTAATCAGCAATCATAGACTACCCTATCAGCTCAAGCGAACCAAGGACAAGGAGGATCCTTACCTGAAGCCATCTCTAAAGGATTGCACATCCCACCACCTCCCCGGCTCCTCTACTTGAGCTTAATGATAGCAGGACTCCGGGGGTGAGTTCTGGGTTCGGCCGTTTCCAAGCTCGGGCCAACTCGCCCCTATTGGGAGGCGGGAGCGTTCCGGGTTCGGATGGAACCGGCGAGCTCTGAACCCGCTCCCCGGACAGCACGCTAAACACGCATACTTTTACTACCCCTGCTATCTTCATTATCTGCTCAGGTGAACTCGTGGATGAAAGATTAATGATTAAATGCCGGACTTCTTTTGTTCTGACGAAGAGGCTGGAATCTTATTTCACAGCTTCCTTAGAAATGACCCTTGTTAATAGTTGCTTAGAAGAAAGCAATGCATCATTTCAAACAGCTTTCCAAAGAAATTCGCTGTATTAGATTGCTTTAAATACACCCACGCTGACTGACGGGCTGTCATTTATGCCACAACACAGGCCGAGAAGACAGACCAGTCAGTGTCATTGCTTAAAATGAAGACTATAGTGTTTGTTGTCCTTTTTACAGTAAGTAACACATTTTACGTTTTGTATTAGTATGATAACAGCGCGATTTAAAATGTGTGAAAACTTAAACTATTACTAGAGTTCAGTTTAATGTTCATGTAGAGATATGTTTCTGTTATGTATTAATGGTCAATGTCATTGCATTAGATGACAAAATGTGAAACAAATTGTCTCGGCGTCAGAAATGACTGTGACCCTTAAAGTGATCATGTTTTCAGTTTGATGTTACATGTTTATGAGTCAATCTTTCAAGTAATAACAAACTTCAAACAATTTTTGTACAAGTTTATAAACAAGTACAGTACAACCTTAAGAAATGCCGTTATTTGGTTTAAAACATATCACAAACACCCTACCTAAGTGTCCTAGCAGGCTCAGGGTTTCCTGGTGATGTTAATTTATTTACTTTTCACAAACTAAGCTTTTCATAAAATGACGTTTGTAGTAAATAAGATGGTATTTCCTGGTGTTTAAGTTGAGCTTACAAAAATGATTGAGGGAGTCAGTTGTAACATAATTTCTTATCTTCATAATTTCTTCATATTTCGTTATCAATGCAATCAAAGAAATTTCATGTCTTTATAACTTTATGATTTATCTTAATTAAATATATGTGTATTTTAAACTCAATAAAAAGAATGCAATCCATTTATAATTCTTGAAATTAAATTTAAAGTGCTTTGTTTGAATCTTTTTTTTTGCAGCTTTATATATTACAGCTTTATCTTCATTTCTGTTTCAGAATGTTTGCTTTCAATGTGTTGCCCCATCACAACAAAACATACGCAAAAATCGTGCATGGGTGGTGGATTCACTGTCTTTGGAGGAGGAACACAGTGGGCCTTTCCCATATAAACTGGGAGATGTAGGTTAAATTGATATTCATATGATTTTGTAACAATCATCCACATTTACTGTATAGAAGAAAGGTCGTTTTTTGGAGGATCTAATGCAGTGGTGTAGTCTAGATTTTTGTAGTGAGTATACTCTGATTCCCCCCCAGCCTACTCATCCGTCCCAGGTCGACAACCCATGAGCACCACCACACTCACGAATGCAAGGATAGAGTATGCCTCTATATGTAATCAAGAAAGATTTATTGCAAGCAAGATTTCAATAGCCCATGACAGCTCGGGGGACTTGCTGGTTTTAAATCAGTCAGTTAAGAGTTTTATTTATACAGTCACTAAAGTACAGGTTTTATCAGCTGGCAATTTTCAATGCACAGTAGTGATCCACGGGAAAAGCTATTAAGTATTTCTACATAAACCCATCCTGCTAAAAATAGTATAACATACATTCTAGTGGTTTCCATTTAAATACCATTATGAAACACATTTCTTTATAATTTTTTATTTTATGCCTTTTCTATTGATTCCCATCTGCATCTCTTGTGTTTTGGGCAGGGTTCTATTGTTTTTTTTAAGCAGGGCAACTACATAATGTAAAGAATATCTTGTGAAAGTATAAACTTTGGATTTTGATTTAGTTTCACTAAGGCCAAGTCTGAGACTTACAGTAAATCATATTGAATAAAATGGTTAAAATCAAACTCTGATACTCGTCCCTAATAACTAGATTTTTATATACACTTTATGTGTGTAAGTTGCATCTATAATTGACATTGATAGTTAACTATAATAATTAACAATGAACATTTGTTCAGTTTTATCAAGCACCTGTTGCACCTATAGATTGCTGGCAGTGTCTCTAGCTTGACTTTCACAAGGCTTGTAAGGAGTTATCATCTCTTATCATCTAGAACAATTATAAACATTGTAGTATAAGTTATCTCTCCCTTTCTCCCTCATGTATTGATTCAACACACAAACTAATGTTTGTGAAGTTGGCTAGTTAGATACAATTTAATATGTCAACAGTCACAATATGACTTGACTAACAAATATGCTTGTTTTATTAAAGACTACGCAGTGGTTTTAAAAGTGGGGTGAGTTAAAGGCAGAAAGTATAATACACGGGCGAACAGTGTGCGCATTGCGACCCCGGAACACTAACGCGAGGAGTGGGGACCCCGCGTAAAGCATCGCATGAGCCTCGTCGGGCTCATTATGTGTAACACCTGCTGCAGCTGCACGAAGCGCCAGTAGCTTCGGGAGCAGGCTTCGATAACACTGATAGTGTAAATGATGCCTTTCATGATCTCCTTTGGTTTCATATCTCCTGGTTGCACCAAAAGTCAGTGCGTCGTACTTTTCTGACACAAACGATGTTGTTACGTAACCTTGCGCTTTTTTAAGTGGGTATACGGAAATTCTTGATCTTTTCTAGTGGGTATACGGCGTATACCTGCGTATCACGTAGACTACACCACTGATCTAATGACAATACTCAATTGAATGTCTTCCGAGGTGTGTAAAGACCTTATATAATGAAGCGTTATGTTTTTATTACCTTAGATTGAGGTATTTCAATCTACATACACCATGTATCCCCTGTTTCTACACTAGCTCTAAACGGACAAACGTCTCTACAGAGTGCGTTTCGTAAATACGTTTTCTCCTTCTGAAAAAGGAACGAAAACGTGATAACATATTTGTGGAGTGGAGTGAGCAGTTTGCCAAATATCACTTAATTTTATACACTGGACTTTAAACTAATTAAACAGATGAAAATATTTGAGAAAAAAAATATTTAAGGATGTTTAAAATCTGAAAGAACTTTCAGAAGACATTTTTACTTCCTTTAGGAGATATATTTTGGAAGTACTGAAGTAATGAAATGGAGTACATTTTTAATGTTTCCCCTCTTTACTTTCAGTTAAATATTGAGAAGAACATCATCAGTAAATACATCGTTCATGGACAGGGGCTTGACAAAGATCCAAAGGGAATTATTTCGATTGACACTGCCGAAGGATCTATTTACGTTCACGGGAAAGTCGACTATGAGAAATATAAGCATTTAACAGTAAGTAGTAAAAAATATTCTTTAATTTGGTATTATTGTTTTCAGTGATTTGGCTTTAATCATGATGCCTCAAATTCCCATACGTCAAAAGTCATTGATAAATCCATATTTCATTCCGATTACATTCAGATCACATTTGAATCCGGTGAAAAGTCACCGACACTTGTTGTGGATATTGAGATTCTGGATGTTAATGACCATGCACCTGTTTTTAATAACCTAGTGTATGAAACAACTATCCATGAATCAACACCACAAGGTATAGGCCCTAACCGCACTCCAATATACAAAAGATATTTTATACCAACTTGACCAACATTTCTCATCTTGTTTCTCATGGTGTTTTACCCTCAGGTGAAGAATTGGTTACAGTACTGGCATCCGATGATGATCAGGATGGAACAGCAAATTCACTGTTGTCTTTCAAAGTCGTGTCTGTGACTCCCAGCCCCTCTAATGCAGAATTCTTTATTCAACAAACTGAAGGAGAAACAATAGGCAAGATATCTTTCAAGGGCTGTCTTGATTATGAGGTATGCTTACTGCTATTTTCTATTATTATAATATTTATAGTTTGTACACATGTGCGTCTTAACTAAACTCATCATATTTAATATATGACACTATTAACTGCAACAGTGCCCACTCACTGCAAACCTTCTTGTTTTGTAAAAAATATCTTGTAAAAGGGAGCTGTTTTCCCTTTTTCTTGTATATTTGCAGTCTTTTTCTGTCATTTTACAGTTTTTATCCATATTCTCAAAAATAAACTGTAAAAAAATCCTGTACAAAACCCAGAAATTTTCCTGCAGCTTGGGTTTCAGAAATAAACCATAAAAATACATGTAAAATGACGTGTTCTTTGTTTTACTTGTGAATTTGCTTTCTTTGTAATTTTACAAATTTTTCACCGTATTTTATAAATCATACGAAGATCTTAAAAAAAGTGAAAATCAGAGTTTAATAAAAGTTTTTTATTATACGTGGAAAATCTGTAAAATGACAGGTTTTTACAGTGTATTTTAACCATTCATTTTTCATGTGCTCATTAAAAACTGTGCTTATATTTTAAAGGCAGTCTGCAGTTCCTCCCATTTCATTTCAACTAGCGATTTTTATATTAATATAAGATATTTGTATTAATACACGTTTTATACTACCACTTCCTTTCAGTCTTTCTACATACATCGTCAGTTTTACAGTCTGATGTTCTTAGGATTTGTACATACTTAAAATGGCAATATATTGTTTTGTCATGCTTTATTTTTAAAGGAGGCCCGACAGTACACTATTCTGGTTGAAGCAAAGGATCATGGGAAGGAGGTGCAACTGTCCAGCACAGGCACAGTGATAGTGAATGTTATCGACAAAAACAACCATCAACCTGAAATCACTGGAAAACCAGTAAGGAAACATGTTTCAGTTACATTTACATTTAGACATTTAGCAGACGCTTTTATCCAAAGCGACTTACAAAGAGTTTAGGAGAAATAAGCGATAGTTCATACAGGAGCCATAATACATTAGGTGCCAATACAAAGTTACTGGTTTCAACAAAAGCTAGACCACTACCTGTTGAGAGAAAGGGTTAGTGTATTTTTTTATTTTTTTCATTTGTTTGTCAAGTATTCACAGAAGAGATGGGTTTTAAGTAGTTTTTTAAATGTTGTGAGAGATGTGGTTGAACGGACAGAGATAGGAAGAAAGTTCCACCAGGAAGGAGTTGTGAATGAGAAAGAGCGGGAGAGCGATTTACTGCCCTTATGGGAAGGCAATACAAGCCGCCGCTGGTTTGCTGAACGCAGGGATCTTGATGAGGTGTAGGAGTGCAGGAGAGTGTGGAAGTAAGCCGGTGCAGATCCAGTGATAGTCCTGTAGGCAAGCATTAGTGACTTGAATCTGATACGGGCTGCAACCGGTAGCCAGTGAAGAGAGATGAAAAGGGGAGTCACGTGAGCCCTTTTGGGCTGTTGAAAGACGAGGCGTGCTGCTGCGTTCTGAACCAGCTGAAGTGGTTTGATAGCCTTTGCAGGAAGACCAGCAAGGAAAGCATTGCAGTAGTCCAACCTTGAGATTACCAGGGCCTTTCAAGGAGTTGTGCCCGATGCTCCGTGAGATAGGGTCTGATCTTTCTAATGTTGAATAAGGCATATCATCATGACCGTGTTGTCCAGCCCGACATGCCTGAACGACTACCGCCCTGTAGCACTCACACCCATTGTCATGAAGTGCTTTGAGCGGCTGGTCCTGTCACACCTAAAAGACTGTTTACCATCCACACTGGATCCATACCAATTTGCCTACCGTAGCAATAGGAGCACAGATGATGCAGTGTCCATGGCGCTGCACTCCGTGCTCACACACCTGGACAATAAGGACACTTATGCACGCATGCTGTTTGTAGACTTCAGCTCTGCATTCAATACCGTCATCCCTTCCAAGCTAATCATCAAACTTGGAAACCTAGGCATTAACAATACAACCTGCAACTGGATTATGGATTTCCTGACGAACAGGCCTCAGCTTGTTAGGTTAGGCAACATCTGCTCCACCACAACCACCCTCAACACTGGTGTACCACAGGGCTGCGTACTGAGCCCCTTTCTCTACTCCCTTTTCACACTCGACTGCAGGCCTGTGAATGGATCTAACTCCCTCATCAAGTTTGCAGACGATACAACAGTGATTGGTCTCATCAGCAACAACGATGAGACTGCTTACAGGGAGGAGGTACGGCACCTGGCCACATGGTGCTCAAACAACAACCTGCTCCTTAACACTTCAAAGACAAAGGAGATCATCGTGGACTTCAGGAAGGCGAAAGGAGGCACACACGACCCCATCCACATTAACGGGACGGCTGTTGAACGTGTTTCCAGTTTTAAGTTCCTGGGGACCCACATTTCGGAGGACCTTTCCTGGACCACCAACACCTCATGCCTGGTCAAGAAGGCTCACCAGCGTCTCTTCTTTCTTAGGACACTGAAGAAGAACCAACTGTCTTCAACTATCCTGGTGAACTTCTATCGCTGCACGATAGAGAGCATCCTGACCAACTGTGTCACAGTCTGGTACGGGAACTGTTCTGTTGCTGAGCGCAAGGCACTGCAGCGGGTGGTGAAAACAGCCCAGCGCATCACAGGAACTACACTCCCTTCCATTGAGGACATCCAGAAGAAACGCTGTCTGCGTCGAGCTCGCAGCATTCTCAAGGACTCCTCTCACCCCGCTCATAGACTGTTTACTCTCCTGCCTTCCGGTAGGCGCTTCAGGTGCCTCCGGGCAAGAACCAGCAGACTAGGAAACAGCTTTTTTCCCAGAGCTGTTTCATTATTGAACTCTGCTCCCCACTGATTTCACTACCTCTCATAACTTTAACTTAATGCTGCTATTACAATGTTTACATTGCACTACAGGGCTGCCATGCATGACGGAACTGTACATACCAGTACTTCATGTATCTGCTCTACCGGACTGTTTACACGCATCATTTGCACTCTATACTGCTCACTTGCACACCAGGAACATTACACTGAATGCTCATTTGCACTAATGGACTACTTTCATAACTGCATTAACTCATCTACTGCACTGTAACTTTAATAACTGCACTAACTCACCTACTGCACTGTAACTCATCTATTGCATCTATCGCATAACTAACTGCATCTACTCATCTATTGCACTATAACTTCAATAACTGCTTTAACTCATCTACTGCACTGTGACTGTATATCTGCATCTACTCATGTATTGCACCGTACCTTTAATAACCACATTAACTCATCTACTGCACTGTAACTTTAATAACTGCATTAACTCATCTACTGCACTGTAACTGTATATCTGCATCTACTCATGTATTGCACCGTACCTTTAATAACCACATTAACTCATCTACTGCACTGTAACTTTAATAGCTAATGTCTGTAACTAATGCACACTCAAGTCACTTGCACTATTGTATAGTCTATATTGTTATCTGTTCATAACCTCCTGTACATTAATGTTCACAGTATATAGCCTTCTGTATATATTGTTCATAGTACATACCGATTGTCATATTTTCATAGTACATGCCCATCGTAAATTATTTTCCTAATATTGTATTCTGTATTTATTCACACTGTATATCTGCACTTGCTAATTGCACTTCTGGTTAGACCTAAACTACATTTCGTTACACTGTACCTGTATATGTGTAATGACAATAAAGTTGAATCTAATCTAATCTAATCTAATCTTTGCAATGTGATCATTGAAGGACAGCTGTTCATCAAATATGACTCCGAGGTTCCTGGCTGTTTTGGAATGGGTGATTGTGGTATTGCCAAGATGGATGTTGAAATCGTGTTTGACCGTAGGGTGTGCCGGAAACACGAGTAGTTCGGTCTTGGCAGGGTTCAGCTGGACGTGATGGTCTTTCATCCAAGCTGAGATGTCCTCGAGGCAGGCTGTAATGCGAGCTACTACAGTGGTACCGTCTGGGTGAAACGAGATGTAGATCTTGGTGTCGTCGGCATGACAGTGATATGAGAAGCCATGTGCCTGTATGATGGGTCCCAGTGATGTCATGTAGACTGAAAAAAGCAGCGGTCCACGCACCGACCCCTGTGGTGAGCCGTGGACAGCGAGCCCCTCCATGACACCCTGAAGGATCTGTCGGAGAGGTAGGATTTGAACCAGCGGAGGGTAGAGCCTGTGATTCCTAGTGATGACGGAGTTGCTAGCAGTATCTGGTGATTGACAGTGTTCAACGCTGCAGATAGGTCTAGCAGAATCAGGACCAAGGATTTAGATTCCGCCTTGGCTAGCCGCAGTGCTTCTGTGACCAGTTGCAACCAAAATGTAGATTTGCTATTTGAATCGTTTTTGATGTTTTCACTGTATCTCGAATCTGTTCACCTGATCACTGACCTGATCACCTGATCACTGACACAAATAGTCTGGTAAAAAAAATTCAAGCTCAAATATGTTTCTATTTCGTATCTAGCAGGGTTCTGTGGTGGTGAAAGAGGGAAAGCATGGAGAACATGTTTGTCGACTGCAGGTGACAGATAAAGACAGCAGAGGATCTTCAGCTTGGAAAGCCAAATATTCTCTCCAAGGTGAAAAAGCAGATCACTTCAAAATTGAGACTGACCCTGAGACCAATGATGGAGTCATAACAGTCATTGAGGTACTATAATAAATACATTTGAATCCATCTTCCTTAGGTTTTTGGTTTGAACCTTCTAATCCGATAAAACTCTTTTCATAATTCCTTAACATATACTGGGTCTAATGTCTGTAGCTTTAATAAAGAAATACTGAATATTTTCATCTCTTTCCTCAGCCCTTGGATTATGAAGAGAAATCCAATTTAAACATAATCGTCAACGTTGAGAACGAGGAGCCATTCTTCTACTGTAGAGTGAAAGGACGTCCAAGCAAAGGCCTGTGGGATGTAGAAAACTCACAAAGGTCCATTTCCACATCCGTGTCTCTACCGATGACTGTTGTTGTGGAAGATGTCAATGATCCTCCGGTATTTTTGGAGCCCATCAAACACATAACTGTTATGGAGAATGTGGGTATTGGCCACAGCCTGTGGACAATTAGAGCCGAAGACCCAGATCAACATACTTTTGTGTAAGAATTTAGGTTTATTTTAACACATACGGACCTACAGTCAAACAGGAATTCATATACATTAATGTTTTATATCTCCTCCTGTAGATTCGTCAGAGGAGAAGATAAAAATGGTTGGATAACTGTGGACGAAAAAACAGGTCATGTGTCTACAGTCAAAGTTCTGGACCGAGAATCACCCTTATTGAAAAATGATACTTATACCGTCATTTTATATGCTGTTGATAATGGTGGGATATTAACTACTTTTACTACTTTGTTAGCAAAATGCTAGTGATCCTTAACCCTGCAACCCAAATTTTTGGGGGTTAAACTGTCTCTGATTTACAATATTAAGCTCATAATAATGAAGCTTATTATTGACCCATCGGGTATTTCAATGAAAATGTCAGTTTAATGTTATTTGACTTTCTGTAAATGCATATAAAGTAAACTGCAATCTCACGTTTAAGATGGAGGCAAAATACACACACTGCAGCTTTAAATTTGAAAATTAAAATAACTTATCCTAAGCATTCTGATACTTTTGTGCCCCAAATATTAATGTAAAAAATATTTGTAAAACAAGTCTCCAGTACTACAGTAGCCTTTCCTTTTATTGTTTTAATCATATTAATTGATTTAAAAGTATTTATTACTATTAGTATTTAAGTACTAAAAAAAGCATTATTGTTAATGTGCAGGAATACCAGCAATGACCGGGACGGGGACCTTAATTATTTATCTAATAGATGAGAATGATAATCCACCCATGCTACTGGTTGACAAATTGTGCATGTGCTTGTCTGAGAAAGCCACCGAAATTACAGCTTTCGACACGGACCTGCATCCATACGGAGCACCATTCCACTTTGAGCTTATGGGAAATGTTGAGGGAAGATGGACGCTCAGTTCCAGCTATGGTAATGAAAACATTCTTTAACAACAAATTACATTCGTTGAATATCAATCTCAAAGTTATACATGTGAAGTCATTGTACAGTGATGATGTCAGATGTAATAACATGGTGCTGATTGTAATCATAAGTTTGGACATATATTGTAATAACACTTGTGAGGCCATCAAACTATAGGTAAATAATTATACACAGTTCGCATATAAAATGTGTCTTCTCATGTGAATAGGAACAACAGTGAGGTTGATCAAAGAGGACACTGTTTTTGTGGGTGATCACATGCTCACCCTGAAGATCTCTGACACCCAGGGCCAAAATTCAATCCAGACCATTTTGGTTCGTGTTTGTAACTGCGATATTACTGCAAACTGCAATGAGCCCAGAGCTCCAACTATAAAACTGAAGTTCACTGCTGTGGCGGTTATAACATTAAGCTTCATAACTCTGTTGGGTAAGTCCATGACTTCTAGTTAAATACAACGCATAGTTATATTTGGCCTCAACCATAGACAAACATACAAAAAAAAATGCTATTTATGCGTTTAGGTAAAATGAAAAATTTTGTTTTATTTTGTGGACTACTAATAATGTTTCCACCAAATTTTAAGCTTTTGTTTACATGTATTTGCAGATAAATGAAAATGAACCACTATGTATTTCATATAGTGCATTCATAATGCTCTTCACTCTTAAAATGTGCCGTACATGTTTGTTGCTGCTCCAGTAGCCTACTGTTTATGTATAATTTTTACTATGAAGTTTTGAATGGTATTCTTGTTTGTGACCATTAAAGGCATCCTATTAATGGCTTGTCTGAACAGAAAGAAGAAAACCAAGGGATGGAAGTATTTGGAAGGACCTAAGGGATCTCTTGTGAATTACAACATAGAAGCTCCAGGAACTGACTGCAAGGTAAAGAAATATTATTTTCTAGTGTTTTGATTATTGGAAGAAGCTAAAAATAATAATGATGATATTCCCTATTTTTGTTAATAATCTTTTTTTTTTTAAAGAGAATATTATCGATATAGTTCACTGACTACCACTAAACTAAAGATGGAAATTTCTAATGGAGGCTGAAAGACAAATTTACATTTATTTTCCTATAGGACCTTCCTTCAACGGCATGGTCAATTGAAAAAGATTTAATCTGATGCGACTACTGAGTGCACAGAAGATTATAATATGAAGATATTGCTATAAACATTACTGTTGTTTAACTCTATGTGGCGTACACTGTTTTTGAAGATGATATTTAAAGATGCAATGCAATGCGGTGGTAAAGACACAATTTGTCTCTTGCAATAGACACACATACAGAACCAGGTTTGGGGTTTTGTGCTTCAAGTGTATTAATCTAAAATGTACATATACAGGTTTTCTCAACAGATCGTGAAACATGGCTACTCTGAGAAACTTTGTTCAGTCCATACATAAGTTTGCCTCGCAAGTCCGGAGTACAGAGTGGGCAAACAAATGCTTAGAAGAAAGGGATATTCCAGCCCAAAATGAAAATTCTGTCATGAATTACTCATCCTCAAATTCCAAACCTGTTTAATTTTTTTCATTCTGAGAAAAATATTTGGATAAATGTTAGCAACTGACATTTCCCTTTAAGTAGTCCGGAAATTGATTTGTTGTGAGATATGATTTATACAAAAAAATCTTGTATATTCTTAACGAAGGATTCATAAAGGTTTGCATTATATGTGGTAATATGTGGTGTATACATGTACAAAATGTAAAAGCAGCAATTTGTGTATTCTATATTTTATTTATGATGTACATTTAAACATTTTTACTGTATATCCATGGTTGGATAGTTTGTTTTTGGTCAAGCTTTATCCAAAGGTTTGATCTGCCTAGTTTTTTTAAATGTGTACATTTTTTTTAAATGTCAAAATATTTTTTAAACTAAGTAAACACATTAGTTAAGTGAAGTCTGGTTAGATTCTGTGAATGAACACGTAGTTGATGTAGTTGTAGTTGTAAGTGTCATGTAATGTAGGCTGAAGTAAAATGCATTGCATGTAAAATAAGTACATAAATGTTTCCTTTGGGCTAACTGCTTCGTAAAATAAAGGAGTTATTTTTATATAAGTTGGGAGTAACCAGTTTATATGTCTTAAGTTTATTTTTAACATTGTTATTTCTCTGTATTATTGATGTTAGTATTTTATTTATAAAGAACCTTTACAGGTTTTCAAATGAAATGTAAAAAACAATACATTGTGACCATATTTCATCCTTATTTGATACATGACTTTTTAAAGAAAATCTGAGCCGTTTTAACTGAGAAAAATTAACTGACTTAATCCTCAATTCAGCAATTGTTAAATTGACAAGTGCAAAACCTTTTAAGTCCATTAGATTTCATAAAAATAACTTTAAAAAACAAACCACTGCCGATTGGCTTTGCATTTTTTTTGTGTACTGGTTTGCTTTATGCATGCCATCCTGCAAACAAAAGAGAACAAACTGTTGTTTGGGGGATTGTAACAACATTTTAGCAACTCGCCATCACTTATAAAATTTTAAACTTGGATTAGATCCATGATAGTAGAAGGCCTTTGTACAGTACTATGCCATCATGGTGTTTTTCAAACTTTTTCCGTATGTTTAACTATTAATGAGGAAATTAAGTTTCACAAAAATAATCCTCAATCTTTTCTCTGAGTCAGATGAACAAAACAATGCTGAGGAAGGCATGCGAACTGTAATACAACAGTAAACATAACAAAGCAACCCTAACTAGTCAAACCGGTTATTAAGAAATGTGTTAGGCACATGATTGATGGCATGTTGCTATGTTTGGGTCTATCGTGAGTTATTTAAAAAATGTTCCCTTAAACCACATGCAAATCAAGCCACTTTAATGTTTGATGTTTATCTGTTGAATAAAAGCCATATAAAATATTTTAATCATGTAAAAATCAGCATAGTGTTATATACAGTATTTTGGAGGTAAAGACAACAACCCCTATCATTCAAAACAGTATCATCAAGTAATGCCTATTTTGCAACATGGAGAGGCAAGTAAGATTTGACTGTTTTTCCTGTGTTTTTTTCATTTCTTAATTTTAGGAAGGATTTGCCTGCTCTGAATGTGGATTGTCATTTGCATTTAGACAAAATGTTTTGAGTGTGTTAGTTAAAAGAAAGATTAAGAAGAGTGTTCCCCAAACTGGGACGTTGTTGAACTACAAGTGCTCAAACTAAAATACAAAACATAAAAGTATTTTTTTCACAACCCCACTTGTTAGACTCGTTTTAGCATGAAGACCTTTACTGAAACACGTTTCATAATAATTGATTTAATTTATCGAACATTATCCAGTGTATACTCTACGTTCATTACAGGCAAATCTCAAATTGTACATTGTACACTTAATTAATTATCATATTTATAACCTTCAATTTATTAATTTTCCCACAAAAACATTGAAATTCTTTGTTCGTTATTTACATTCACTTTCTTCGTGTACATGATGTGTGATTAAATATCTGGGTTTTGGACAAAACGACAAAGAAATCAATCCACATTTAAAACAACGTTAAAATCGTAAAATATAACACGTAGGCTACTGTAGTTGTAGACTGTCAGTCAGTCAGTATGCAGCGGAGTGTTTGTGAGCTTAATGGGCGGGTTTAGTTTCGTGGCAGTAATGGGCGGACGTTGAAATTCAGGCAGGAAAAGACAGGAAAGCCTTTACTTCCCCAGAGCACAAGAAAACGGTAATTATTTAAAATTTATACGTGAAGTTAATATGTTAAACAAGGTATATGATCGTGCTTTACAAGGGAGGTCATTTGGTCGTGTGCATTTTGATTCATTTAAGAATTCCTTTCTGTTCACCGGCCTGAAGCTGTGACTGTAAATATAAGTTAACATATTTTTACACAAGTTGCATCTTTTAACGTTAGGCTCGTGATTCATGACAGCTACTTTTGAACCAGACATTTTAAGAGGGTTAACGTTAGATAGTTGTTTTCAAGTTATAAAACGAAGATGTTTTATTGACGTTCAGGCTTGGCCATTTATTTCACATAAGATTTAACGTAACGTTAAAATATTTCATTCTATTACAGCATTTCACAATTTTAAAGACCTTTTGATAGCTGCTATAATAAATGTTTACGTAGGTTACAGGAAGTTGTTTCTTTTATGTGGATCTATTTTGGCATATAACAAATGTGCAACTCGCGAATCTTTTTCAACGATGTAGCGAAATACACAAAAAAATATGTTTTTTTTAAACATACAATATTATCACCATGCGAATTATTTGTTTTGTTGTGAAGTTTTTCTGTTGAAAGTTATTTTTTTAAAGCGGACTTTCTGATAGATATTGGCTATAGCCACTATAGTGGCTAACACATTTCTGTTCCAGATTTGACAAATATCAAAGCGAGTCCACATCTTTAAATGCTTTGTTTTATATTAGTTTCAAGTTGTATATGGTTGTTGTTGTTCTTTTGAAGTGAATAAGTATGTTATTTCACTGGAATTAAATGTTTTGACGGTGGGGTGCGGTAACACAGGCCTCAGGACATGACGGCCTATCGACATTTATACAGCAACATTTATACAGAGCCAGTAAAAACGCAATCGGACAATCAATAATGGCCTGCTTTATAGTTATGGTCTATGTCGTTTAATCAGTATTTGTGGAAAGTTCAAGATATTTTCTCGATTTTTTCCCCACATAGCGACGCAGATACAACGTAACTTCCGGTCAAGTGATACTTCCGCAGCTGTGTTTCCGGTTCATGTTGAGGACAGGAATGATGAACCGAGCACATTCAACTTCCACTTTTATGCTGTAATGTGTTTAAAACGATTACAAGATTAATAATAGTGGCCCTTCCTGACTTGATTGCAATGGGGATTTGGTGTACTGTGGGACCTTGAATTGTTAATAAAAACTGTAAGATATGGAGAAAACAAATATTGAACATAACAGCTCCTTCCTAATCCTTTCCCTGTGTCAAATATATCTGTTTGGCTCAATAAATGATTGCATTTTTGTCTTGACCATAACTCGCTATCTTTCTCTCTGTGTGTGTGTGTGTTTCAGATGGCTGCTATTCGTAAAAAACTTGTCATAGTGGGTGATGGAGCTTGTGGAAAGACCTGTTTGCTTATTGTTTTTAGTAAAGATCAATTTCCTGAAGTCTACGTGCCCACAGTGTTTGAGAACTATGTTGCAGACATCGAGGTTGACGGAAAACAGGTACGAGGACTGCCGATGACATCAGTTTACGATACATCCTTATGTTTTATGATAAATACATAAGTCAGTTTTGCAACTTACTTTTACATATATGTAATATTGTCATACTCATAGGCTGCCTTGTATCATCAACATCAACACTTTCTCAGATTGTGTTTTAGGATGTTTTGACACACAGATTAATTTTTTGTTTTGTTTTTGCTCAGTTAAAAATGTTGATGTTTGTAGTAACTATTAAGTGGCAAAACTTTATTTTTGTTTTCTGTTCTCTTAGGTGGAACTTGCCTTGTGGGATACTGCTGGACAGGAAGACTATGATCGGTTAAGACCCCTCTCCTACCCTGACACAGATGTCATTCTTATGTGCTTTTCCATTGACAGTCCTGATAGCTTGGGTGAGCCTTTTCTGGCCCATACATTGTACTGAATGTTTTCAAGAAATTTAGCAAACTAAAAGAGTTCAATATGTCACTCAAAATCTGTATATGACTGTTCTGTGTATCACAAACACAGTTTTCAGTTACCAGCATTCTTCAAAATAACTTCTGGTGAAATAACTTTCTTCTGCAGAAGAAAGGTCATACAGTTGTCCGATCATGACATCTGAATTCAGGGACATTTATTATGATAACATGGACAATGATGGTTACGGTTAAGAAATATTGAGATAACAATCCTTGAAGAACAAATCCTTGTGTGTTAACATTTAAATAATTAAATGAGAAAAGTTCACCATTTAAAACCTGAAACTGTTTTTTTTTTCCTGCGTCACAGAAAATATTCCAGAAAAGTGGACGCCAGAGGTAAAGCATTTCTGTCCGAATGTACCCATTATCCTAGTGGGTAACAAAAAGGATCTCCGAAATGATGAGCACACGCGAAGGGAACTTGCCAAAATGAAACAGGTAGGGCTGTTTTGCTTTCTAGAATCAATTTCAAATGTTCTTTACTTAAAAGTGGAGGGTAAGCAATGAAATGCACGCACTTAACACACTCTATTTTATTTTTTCATTTAGGAGCCTGTAAAGCCAGAGGAAGGACGCGACATGGCCAACCGCATCAACGCCTTTGGGTATCTAGAATGCTCAGCCAAGACAAAAGATGGAGTGAGGGAGGTCTTCGAGATGGCCACCCGAGCTGCACTGCAAGCGAGGAAACGTGGCAAAAAGACTGGCTGTCTGCTGTTATAGAAAACCTGTAGAGGAGCGGGTATCAGTTAACACAGCCCAGGAGACTCAGGCACAGGGAGGGGGGGTTGAAGCCTAGCATTCGTGTCCTAGTACAATCGGTGTATCTGACTGATACTGGGACAATGTGTCAAACTAACCACAAGAGACCAATGGACAGACTTTGGGAACAGTTGGAACGGATTACTTCATTGCCCATCATCACAAAAAGTTGGGGTTTCCTGGTCACGTCGAACAATCATTTGACATGAAATTTTTAAACAGACTCTATATCTAGGGTATTCATATAGAGTTATTCTCTTTTTTTACATTTTAGTCCCAAACACCAGTTTTAACAGATGTTCTCCTCCAATAAGTGTCTCTTTTAGGTTAACCCTCCTGTCTTTAGTGACTGTTTTGTGTTGGACAGATTGTCTGTATGTTTGTATGTGTGAGAATATCAATGTCCGTGCGAATGAGCGCATGTCTCTTTGTTGTAAATGATTGTATCTGGCCTGCTTTATTCGGTTTTATTATTCTGTGCTCAGCTATAGCACACACTGAACGTTGAAGTGGACTGTATTGGGTTTAACCTTCCACTTCAGACTTTTTTTATTTTATAGCTGATGTCTCAAAGGATTCTGGGCTGTACATTAGGGATGTAAACCGTCTAACCATTCTGGTTTATTTAAAGCGTACCATTTTTTTTTAAATAATTACATTTAGAAATAAAACAGATGAATTTCTCATTCTAAATTTGTGTTCAGTTCGAGGGCACACGTCATCTCAAATGCCACCCTTCTCTGAAGAGTTGCAGAGTTCACAGTTTGTTGATGTAATGCTGCATTGACCTTTAGTTCTGCTGTGGAGCATGCATGGGGTTGTTCTTGAAAGAAAGTTCTGGAATTGCTAGCTAAAAGGATAATTCAATTATTGAATGAGAAACTTAGGCAGATTTCTGCAGATTCTATGTTTAAAAAGGGTGCATTGCATGGTATTCAGTAAGTATTTCTTGTAAAAATGAAGGTCTACATCAAAATTGGGATTTTTGTCATTTTAAACATTTTTCAAAATGATATTAATTTTATAAGTATTTTTGTGCTGAAAAACATAGTTGCACCTTTAACTATCAGCAGTAAATTAATATGTTCTAAACCCCCAAAAACTAATACTAACAGTCCAATATAATTTACCAAAATAAAAGCTCTATTAAATACGTATAGCTTATGTAGTTAGTTTACTAAAATTAAACTTTTGAAAACATTTTGTTTATTGAAATCCAATAAAATTAGCCTAAAGAATTTTGAAAAAAAAGTTTAATGTTTTAATGTTGCCTTAGAAATAAACTGAATTTTATGACACTAAAATTACAATAATAAACAAAAAAACCAAAATAAAATCATCTTTAGCAACATAAAAAATAAACTTAAATTATAAAATGACAAAAGCACATAACACAATTGCTGAAAATGTTAATAAAGTTATTATAAAATTCAAAAACAAAAGCTCATTTCAAATATTAATAATAAAAAAAACTATGATAACTGTGCCAGTGACAACTGACAAAGATTGTTTGATTTTAATAATATATCATGAAAACAATGTCATGACCTACAACACAAGAGAAATTCACTTCAAACATTAAAATAGTCAAAAAATAAAACTATAATTAATGAAACAAAAGAGAAGAACGTGCATATTCATATACATATAGCAATAATAATGTTCTAATTGTCTTTTTACATGTTAAACATTACGGTGTCTACATATATAACACAGATGAAGAAAGAATTCCAAGCCATAGTTTTATATTATTCTTAAAAAATATATTCATTATTATACATAACGTACATCTATACACGTTGACACAGTATTTACTCCCTTAACAATACATTTCAATGATTTTGAAAATTGCATGTGATTTTTGTTTGTTCCAAAGAGTTTATATGATTTAAAATCGTGCAATGTGATAAAAATCGTACTTTTGTGTACAGCCACTGAAAAAATAGAAGACCTTATTCGGTTTGTCTGAATTCACTATTTATAGGGAGGCCTTTATGCGTTAAGATAAAAATGTTTTTTTTTGTTCATTTTGTAAACCACAAACAATATTTCTCACAAATTTAAACTAAAAACATTTCTACTTGCAATTATTTGCAGAAAATGTCAGAATTACAGAAAAGGTGTTCTGTATTTTTTAAAACCTCAAATACTTCAAAGCAAACAATTCCATATTTTTTCTTTTAAGCAATACAACACATGTTTACATGTATTTAGGAACGAGTCAAAATAAAAAATTATGTGTCTTGTCATGCGGTCCCTTTATGTCACTCTTTATATTTTAGATTTTTTTACTCAAACTGGAATGACCACAGTACATCTAGAAATGCTGATGAAATAAAAAATGTGGAATGGTCTCTTAATTTTGTACCGGCTCCACCAGGTCATATGAATGATTGTCATGTCCAATGGATTTGCGCATTTTGTTCCGGGAGTTCTTTGAGCCAATCAGGTTGAGCGCGTTGTCCCCGCCCACCGGACTGGGGCCATCTTATCATACCGAGCTGTGCGTCAAACGTCACACATCTACATTGTATTTATTTTAATGCTGTAACGCTGGTAATGTAACGGAGGTAAGCGACTGTTGCATATTTTCGTTGTGCAGTTCAAATTTAATCGTTTAAAGGACAGCGGCTCGACATTGTTTCGGTTTGCAGTGTTTGTACTTATCGCGCTGCTTGCAGTTGCGCACTCTGGTCTCGAGCTCGTGTCCCCAGGACTGTTTGTAACTGCAGTGCTCACGTTCTCGTTAGGTTTAGAGGTCGCTGGCTATACTTATAGTTATATAGAGGTTTGACTTTTGTTGACGGTTGGTTTGAAGCCTATTGTCTATCATTTTTAATAAACACATTGACCCCTTGATTAGTGTCAGGGTCATTTTGGCATCTGCAGAAGAGAACAGTCCGACGAACAGCGTAGGATATCAGACCTGACAGCGGTTTTCCTGTTGTTGTTTGGATAAGTGATGGATAAGGTTTGGAAAGAAACTGCAGTATGGATGTTAGTTTGTGGCTCTGATCAATCCAGTGCAACGCATCACAGGGACTCTTGTCAAACTTTAAACGGTATATCAACAAACTCAAAGCGTGTTTTATTATTTACCTGATTGTTTGATTATTGTATTTTTGTCAACAGTCGTCAATGAAGCGGATAGAGCGAAAAGTGGGCGTTTTTCCAAACCTGCACTGAAACATGGATTTTGAGAGAAGGTACGTCAATGGTCGTTCAGTCTTGTCTTATGGATGCGCATTTAAATTTAGAACCCAAAAGGATGCGTTTATACACACCTGAAACATACAACAGCATAAATTTAACGAAACACCATCATTTGTTTAGAATGCAAATGAATGGGGTGGAGTCTGTATTTGAGTTGCTGTGTATTCTTTTAATAGTCTTGATGAACAATATCCTCTTAATAAACCAGACGTCTGTTAAAGGTTTGGAAAACATCTTCTGTGTAAAATCATAAGAAAGAGAAGTTTTACATAATTCCTAATTTACAGATATCTTCTAGATAACCTATTTGTCATCTTACATAAAACGTCTTGCAGATGTAAATGCATCAAATAGACGTCTCCCAGATGTGTGTGTCAGGAAAGGGCTCATGAAACGGAACATATTATATTTATATATTTACATATATTAATATATTTACATATATTAAAATTCATTTGAAAATGAATGTTTTTGTAAATGATGAATGGCCATAATCGGACATTTGCGTTGTGTGCGAGATCCTTTCTTTATCTTTCTTAATTCGATAGGGGTGGGCGTGGTGACCGCTTGGGTCGCTATGGCAAAGAGTCTGATGATCATGACTACAGGGACATGGACTACCGTGGTTATGGACAGGAAAATGGTTTGGGACAGAATAGCAGCTATAATAACGCCAGATCGCATGGGCGTGAGGAAAACATCCGTGATTTTTCCTCAAGTAATTTCTCTAGTAACCAACCAGGTGGTTCGCAAAGCAAGGACATCAACTCAAGATTCCAGCAAGATGATGAAAACTGCGAGTACGAAACGGATGATGCGCACCGGAGGGATACGCAGTCGTTTAGGTCTGGGCAAAAGATTTATCTCGATCAGAATCAAGATGGAGATGAGGGGCAAGAGGACAACACCTGGAGCAGACTCGGGGGGCGGTTCAACTCTCAGGAGGAATATGGATCAGAATGGAGAGCTGATGAAGACAAATATACCAGACACATCAGTCACAGACAAGTAAGATCCCGATCATCAAAATCTATTAAAGCTTTTGTACATAAGTTCAACCTCCAATGTTTTTTCTCTGATCTAGGGCTTCCCTGACCAGGTCCAGTTAGGAAAAGACAAACTAAGGGATGGAAGCATCCACCATGCTCTGGAAATGACCCAGGATGAGTCAGAACAGCATGACCAAGACTACAGGTCTGATAATGAACAGACACAGAAACCTAGCAACATCATCATGCTGAGAATGCTCCCACCCAACGCCACCGTCAACGAGGTTCACCCATATTTGTTCATTTTCAGGAATGAAACTCACTAAACCATGGATTTTGCACAAACATCATCTTGTTATCGCTCTTTAGATTCGTGGTCGGCTCCAAGAGCAGGGGATCCAGCCCAGGGAGGTTCGCCTCATGAGGAACAAGTCTTCAGGTGAGCATGCTCTAATGGTCCCCTTATAAAGTAATGGAGACCTCAAAAGTCTTTCTCCCACTGCCTTCAATAACATGGCTCATTCAGTGTTTTATTACAAGTCCAGCCATCTCTTCTTTTTCACTTTCTTCCTGTTGTAGTTGAGGTGGGTTGTGGCTGGGACTGTTTAGTGCTGGCGCTACAAAACTTCCAAGCGTATGTTTTCTATGTTTTCGCTTAAGCCATCACATCTATTCATTTCCAGTTCTGTGATTTTTATTTTAAATTTTTCGTATGCTTATACTGGCGATTTATCTTGTTATCTTTATCTAGACAATTTGCACATGCAATGTCACAAAAGCACAAACATCACACGTGCATACATGGGCACGCAAGCACAAAGTCCTCATGTGCCCTACCTGAGTTCTCTTCTTCCATCTCACTTTGATAGCTCTTGTTTTGGAATATGTGGATGATTTTGTACCGTGTAAGTATTCTAGGCTGTGCTGAGAAGAAAAGTGTGGTCGACCATCACGTAAGCTGCATTTGAGACCTGTTCACTTTGGGATGTACTGTAGCTTATTTTGCTGAACGTGAAAAGGTGGATAAAATAAGGAAAACACAGTTTAGTTTTAGACCGTTTAGTTGTATGTCTTATGCCTGAAAACATAGTTATAACAGTAAAAACATGTGAAAATACCTGCTGAACAAGTCCAAGTCAGATCCCTTCTATGCCCCCGGTGTATTACCGGATATAAATGTCATTGTCACCATCTTCTGTAGGAGCTCTGAATTTGCCCTGCTAAGCACATTTTTCCCTCCATCATATCTCAAAGAGCTGAAAGATTCTGAATTGTGTGATAACCCACAGCTCACGGTTGAGAACTCGTGGAGCTGTTCTGAAAGCAAATAGTAGTCTGCTATAGCATAGGTCCTTGTTAAGGCATTATCAGATGTTTCCTTTATTTTTTCATTAAAAGACATTAATGCGATTTTAGGAAGTTTCAGATGTTTAAAGATTGATTTGGCGTACATGTAAACGTTATGGTGCGAAAGAGCTTTTCACATCAGTGCCAGGCTTAGTATGTTTTATGATTAAAAATATCTATGGTTCAGATGTATGCTTTTCAGAAATTAAATGTATTTTGTCTGCAATGGGAATCAATGCATACTGATTCAGATTTAGTCGGACCATGAATGTTATAAAACATGAAAACACACACATATATTACAAAAAAGTTTTTTTATTAAATGGCATTTAATTTTCTAATGAAAGGGGTTATGTTTTGCACAATTATATTTTGGTCTACGAAATCATTTCAATACTATAAGAGAATGCCTTTAGTGAACGTCATATGTGAACCTGAACAACAAAACCAGTCTTAAGGGTCAAATAGAAATTGAGATTTATACAAATAAATATGCTTTCTAACAATTTTAAATTTGAAGGATCGAACAATATTTGACCGAGATGAAAACTATTTAAATCTCTAAATCTGAGGGTGCAAAAAATCTAATTATTGAGAAAATCGTTTTTGAAGTTGTCCACCAGAGGCGATGTAGCAGGCTGCTGCAAAGAAGAGAGAGGTTTGTTTTAACGCTCTCTTTTGACCTCCCGCTGTAATGACGTTGTGCAGAGTAGATGAACCCGGAAGCAGAAATTCTAAGCTTTACATATATAGATACCAAACTTGAGTGGGATATTTTGCTGAATCCGCTCACAAAAATAAAGTCTGGATATATTTCCGGTAGGAAGTTTACAAAATACCTAATGACTTTTCGAATGAAAGTAAAATCGATCATATTGACCCAAACATTGCCTTTTTGGCTTTTGCTAAACAAGTTCCCGTGGTACCTAAGACTGGTTTTGCAGTCCAAGCAGGGTCACGTTTGATTTTTAAGATCACAAAATACATTTCAGTCAACCCAGAAAATATTGCTGAAAATTAGTTTTCAATGTGCCATGTGGGTCAAGAAATGCAAGTTTATTCCTCAGTTTAACTTCAAAGGAAGAGATTATCTCAAAATCAAAATTGTGTTTTTTTTACTCACCAAAATGACGTTCAACATGTTTTAAGTTTTCCCGGCATCTTCGGAGCACAAATAAAGATATTTTAGGTGACATCCGAGAGATTTCCAGGCGTCCTCGTAGACATCATGATTGTTGTTGACATCATGCATCAAAGTGCTGTCCTGAACGCGCACCATAGACTGACAAAACAGAGCAGAAAATATCCATTAAAGTCATTATTTTGGTTTCTTTTTGTGCACAAGTATTGTCACTTCTTCAAAAAAATTCAATTGAGCCACTCTGAGCAGAATGACCAATTAAACGATGTCCTTAATACTTTTCTGGACCTTGACAACAACTATAACCATGATGTCTATGAGGAGGCCTGGAAATCTCAAGGATGTCAGGGATGTGTTCCGAAGACACCGGGGAGGTCTTAAAACATGTTGAACGTCCTGTGGGTCAGTAAAAAACAACGCGTCATTGTATACACTATTGAATTGACCACAACTAAATTGATGTGCACCTAACTGACTGGTATTAATGGCACGGGACGAGATGATGCCTCAGTTATGGCAGTGTAATCGCAGCAGTGTTAGAATAAAGCTATACCTCTATCCACCACTCTATCTTTCTCTCTCCTTCTCTCTGGATATGAAAACACTAACCCCTCACTGCGTTGTTGTTGTTCTGTCATTGTGGCCCGGCGATGGCTGTGTCTCCAGGTCAGAGCAGAGGATTCGCCTTCGTCGAGTTTAATCACTTGCAGGAGGCCAGCCGCTGGATGGAGACCAACCAGGTCACTGCGCACTGCACACACACATACACACCTACAAGACCACACGTGTATGGATGTATGTATAAACATGTGCATTTTTACAGCTGGATTCCTTATGATTTCAAAGATTCGCCATCCCTTAAGAAACAAGGTGTTCATGTGGCATAATCAGGCATTTGACTGTGTTAATATTGTAGTTGGTTGCGTTTGCTGCGACTGCCCAATATTCAGCAATGCTCTCGGTTGAGGCTGCATGGATTTAGATTGTGTCACAATCATCAAATTATTTTTTAGACTTCCTATGATATGCGAGTCTGTAGAGCTGACCATTTTTTCAGGCAATCGGAAGAGGAATGAAGTATTTTGTTTAATTATGTGCTTTTTTTGACTCTGTATATCGATAAGCCTGGAGTAACCATTGGGTTTAGGTTGTTGTTAATATACACATTGGTGATAAATTATTGCAAGTCTTCAAGGTTTGGTTTCACAGACTTAACTTAAGTCAGGACTAATTCTTATTTTAATTAGGATATTTAAGTTACTTTTCTAAAGATGTCCTAGTAAAAAACATTACTGGTGTGCCTCTTGAGATGAAACAATGTCACTGACATATTTTAAGATGTTTTAGGGCAAGTTATTTTCAGTTAACAGCTCAAACATTCATTTAAGTCTGGAACTAGCTGTAAAGGGATAGTTCACCCCAAAATTAAAATCGTCATCATTTACTTACATTTAGATTATTCCAAACCTTTATAAATGTGTTTGTTTTGCTGAACACATTGGAAGAAATTTGGAAGAATGTCAGATCGCATTCTCCGTTTACTGCCATAGAAGTGAAAATAAATACCATGGGAGTCAACTGGTGTGGTGAGATTTGACAATCTTCCAGATATCTTCCGGTGTGTTCAGCAGAACAAAGTAATTGATACAGGTTTGAGTAAACGATGACAGAAATTTTACTTTCAGGTGAAGTATCCCTTTAAGCCTTATCTGTGAAACCGAGCATTAATGTCTGGTCTGTGTTGCATCCTATTCTGACTATGAACTGACTGGTTAGTGAGAGGTGGTTTGACCAGCGTTGGAGTTAGTTACCATTCAAAGATTACTTTTATTTGAGCCAACTAAATTTGTTATGGATAAAACCAGCTCAAAATATAGTAAAGATGCACTATATGATTACTAAGGGACAGTTCACCCAAGAAATGAAAATTCTGTCATCATTTACTCATCCTCATATTGTTCCAAACCTGTATACATTTATTTGTTTCAATGAACACAAAGGAAGATACATGTAAGAATGTCAGTAACTAAACAGATCTCATCCTCGATTGACTCCCATCGTATTTATTTTCCCTACTATAACCAAACAGATCTCATGCCATATTTACAGCTATTGACATTTTTCCAAATATCTTCCTTTGTGTTTTTGCAAAACAAAGAAATGTGTACAGGTTAAGAAATGTCTGTCTGATCCAAAGCAAGCATAGAAGATCACAGATTTAAATTAGGATTTTTTTACAAGTAGCCTGTACTGGTCAAATCCTGCGAGTCTTAATTTCAGCCAATCAGATTGGAGCTGGCAATATCTGTGCACATTTTTACTTGTTTTGTCATCTCTCTGTGCAATTGGTGTCTTAGGATGAAACTAGTGCTGTGTCTAAAGCCGCTCCCTCGTTCACTATTCCCTATATAGTGAATGACATTCGAGTGCACTATATTGGGAAGAAGTGAATGAAGGTAAGTGAGTGATTTCGGGCACTGAAGCATATAGTGACAGTACTGTCACAGACGTTCATCATAAACATAACAATTAGCTTATACTGTATTACACGTGTGGCTTTGTGGATTGTTTTATGAAACACTCAAATTAATTTTCACTTTATTTGTCATGGTTATTGTATTAGTTTAAAATAAAGAGAACAAAACAGTCATTTTTTTAAATGTTTTTATAAAAATAAAATATTTATAAATACTTTATTTATCACGTTGAATTAAATGATTTAGTATATTTAAAAAAAAACATTAGTGTTTATCACATTGATTTAATCTGCTTATTCTTTGTCGCATGTACACTCAAAATCAGAGTGCGTTGTGGGTAAAAAAGAGTGAACACCAGATATAGTGCACTATATAGGAGATAGGGGGCGAACTCGGACACAGCTCTGGTCACGGTTCTTTTCTTTATAAAGAGGACCTACAGCCACAACTCTAAAATCAAACTAGAACTAAATGTTTTATCTCCACAAGTGCAAAGTCAAGTTAAATCATTATTTACCAGGCTGTCTACCTTCACAACGTCTCGTAATTAGATACCCGCAGACTTTCTTTGAAGTGTTAAGATCCTTTTGTCTGCTTTGCTTCAACATTCAGTGTTCTGACGTCACTTTGTGACGGTTTCTTTTATTTTGTGAGATTTCTTGTTGGGTTTGACATGTACGATGGGATGGAGTGAGCAGGGTTCTTTGTTCCCCTGAAGGGGGGAGGTTGAGGGTCCTGGCCCGCACGTTGGCCGGCGCATCTTTCCGAGTCCTCTCAAGCCGATGGTGATATCTGTCTTCTCTCTCTTCTATCCAGTTATCCCCTACCTCTTCTCTTCCCCCTCTTGTGTGAGATGAGGTCTCAAGTGTGCTACGACTACCTCGAATATATGTTTACTCTTTTATTTCTCTTTTTTTTCTTTTCTCGCTGTGTGTCTCACTTTTAGAGAGTGCTCACTATATTGGGACAGCGAGTATCTATGCACTACAGTGACCCAAAGCCTCGCGCGAATGAGGACTGGCTTTGCAACAAGGTAACTTTGTTTTACAAAAAAAAGCATACGATGTGATAAAGTGTTTTAATGCCTGTTCTCTTTGTGTCAGTGTGGAGTGCAGAATTTCAAACGAAGAGAAAAGTGTTTCAAATGTGCTGTTCCAAAGTCAGGTGTGAATCCAGTTTTATTTCCTTTGATCAATCACTGGCTTAAATGGAGAAAAAAAAATAGCACTTAATGCTTCCTCGTGTTTTCTTTTTTTTTTTTTAGAGGCAGAGCTCAAATTACCTAACATAGTACCAAAGAGTTTAACCTTGGGCCAGTTAAAGGACTCATCTCAGGGTTTACTTCCCCTTCCTGCCATATATCAGACTGCAACTCCAATTCTCAACATGGCTTCCTTGTCACAAGCGACTGAGGCAGCCAATGACAGTAAGTCCTGCCCAAAGTTCACATGACACAATTATCCGGGTCATTCCTACGAAACCAATTAAACATCATGACAGTTAAGATTTTAATTAGAAAAACAAACACAAAAAACGATCAGAATAAACATGATTGTGTACGCTACCTTGCAAGAAGCATCATTTTAACATAGAAATGAATAATGTGTTTAATTGTTTTTTATGCTAAAGTTCTCATAACCATAACATGTCCTGCACATACAGTATATTATATATATAGAACACAATGTAACATTTTTTTTTAAAAGTTGTTTCAATTAAATTTTTACTTTTTCTTCATAAAGAGTAACATGCTGAATAGGTAAAATCAGTTCACATTCTTTTTTACCATCGACAGTATGCACACAAAAAATCACACTTATTATATATTTTGGTATTATTACTCGTACGCAGAAACAACAGTTTAACATAATGAGTAAGAATTAATCGTGAAAAACTTCAGAAGCAGACATTTGATCGTTTTGGTCTTTTTTGAGTTCCAGACCTTGTCACCCATCATCTCTTCATCCCACCTTCCTTGTGTTACAGACATTTCTAGAATTTTATGACAGTGACAATTGGAAAATAATTAAAAAAAATACGAAAAAAAATTTGTGAAATATTTTTGTTTATTTAAAAATGCCAAAACATCCTAATAATCATAAACTCTTCCCTAAATTTACTTCAGCTAAATCTAAAACATTGATGTTGCATGAAAATAAATAGAACCACAATAATTAGCACCACAGAACTGTACATGAACTATAAAAAGGTTGGGCGAAACATCAATTTGTTGCACTTTGTGATTTATATAAATTAAAGTAAAATTAAACAATTCTGATAAAAAACAATCAGATGTTTTAAATGTTCTCGATGAAAAAAAAAATGGTTGACAGAATAGTCATGCATAGTAAAAATGAAAAAATAGTTGAAGAAAGAAGTGTCGATGACTGATATTCTCATCCGCCATACCATTCTGAATAGACTGTTTAAACACACAGTAATGGTAGTTTTCCACTTTTAAAAAAGCACATGTATCATATCTTTATTCAAATATACTCATTAACGTATGAATGATTAATACAAAATTGATTAGACAACACGGCTTCTCAGATTTTTTACAACAAAACATGACATCTATCATTTTCAGCTCTGATATTGAGAAACCTGGGACCTCACACAACATTAGATGCTATTCTGTCAGCTCTGGTCCCATTCGCTACCCTGTCGCCTTCAAACGTGCGGCTCATCAAAGATAAACAGACACAGCTCAACCGAGGATTTGCCTTCCTCCAGCTCACTACGATTGTGGTAAGAACACGAAGTGATGTGAATTGTCAAGTGTTTAGTCTTACAAACAGCACCAGGCAAACGGCATAAGCTCTTTCTTTTAAGGCTGTGACATGTTGTTGTTAGACTCAAACAAACCGGTGTCCATTGTGTGGTTTTTATTTTAGGAAGCTTCACAGCTGCTCCAGATCCTTCAATCCCTGCATCCTCCTCTCTCCATCGACGGAAAGCTCATCTCTGTTGAGTTTGCCAAGGGATCCAAACGGTAGGACATCTGCTGTTCAGATGTCAGAACACTTATGTGTAAGAGAGTGTTTTTGAATGGTGTTTCTATCTCTATCAGTGATGGTTTACTGACAGACGGGAATCGAGCGAGTGTGGCGACCGTAGCAAGTACAGCTATAGCTGCAGCTCAATGGGCCGTCACTCAGGTAGGTTTACTTATCTTATTGTATTATTCATTGATCATTCTCTGTATTATCCTTCACATTTGTTTTTCTCTCCACACAGACAGCTCAGCTCTCAGGTTCAGCTCAAAGCGGTGATTTCAGGGTACACCAGCAGGGGGCAGCATTGTCTGTTTTTGGGCAAAGGGCTTTGCAGGGCATCAGTGGAGAGGCACAACCCTTTAAAGTGCCAGCCGTGACCAATCACACGTCATTACTGACTCCTGACAGAGGAAGTGCATCTATAGGTGAGCAGATGTACAGTATGAAATGGCAATAAGACAGAAGGTAGATTCTCTGTGGCGGTTTACTAGTGAAAAGTCTATCTGAAGTAAAACACATATTTGACTAGTTGGTATAGAAGTGTTATTTTTAATAATGTTCAGGAATTTGGAGATGGGCAACCCGAGATTTGGTAAAGATCCTGTTGCGAGCAGCATGCTTCTTTAAATATGTAACTACCCTTTAGTGGTAGTAACTTGCTCTTATATTGGATAAAAAACAAACAATAAAACATTATAAATGCAATTTATTTGCAAGTTATAAAAATTAATGAAAAAAATAGAAACATAGACAAATAATAATATTATTTTGGTTTGCAACATGAACAATCCTACAAAACCTGACTGCAAATAATATATATTATAATGCTAAATTGCAGATCAAAAGGTTTGTTAGGTGAAGGATCAAGCACGAACAGCCCGTACATCACAGGAAATGAAATTGAAGTGCAATCAAACGGTCAATCATTCGTCCTATTTGAACCAGCCCTGTTTATATCGCATTGAGTGTTGTGTGTTTTTACCTTTAGTTCTGCCCATCTCCACGGAGACTGAATTTGCAGGTGCTGCCTCAATACTGTCTCTCCCACCATCTCAGTCGCAGATCATCACCACGGCAACCGCCTCACAGGACAGTCAGGTAATTGGCCATACAGTTTTTCTTTGTTTGTTTATTCAGTGAATGCTTTAGTAATGGACGGATCTATTTCTGTGATGTGTTTAAAACTGGTTAATGTTTGGTCTGTATGTTTTGTTTGTGTGTCTTAAGATGCCAGTCCAGATCATTGGAAAACCTCAACCTGCTACTCGCAGCCAACCGGCCACACCTGGAACTGCTTTGGAGTGTCAGCAGTACCGTGAGTCAACCAACAGAGCCCATAAACGTCCAAACGCAGGACTGGGTGCTACTTCGGACGCTATGTATAGGAAATGTCAAAAAACAATCATTTCCACCAAAGCATTCTATATTCAAAAGGATATTTAAAATATATATATATATTTCAAACATTTCATAATGCAATAAAAGTTAAAAAAAATTCTCTCTTAGGTTGATTTCATAGATTGCACTAATAATATATATTGACACTTTTGCATAGTTTGAAAATTACAGTATTTTTTTTACAATTATTGTTCCAGCTTTTATTGTTTTGTTGTGGTGTATAATCTTCATCATTCGGAATTGCGTTTCCTCTTTCTCCAGCGGATCCTGACGTGTCCACATATCAATATGATGAGAGCTCTGGTTATTATTATGACTCTTTTACGGGTCTCTACTACGACCCAAACTCACAGGTAACAGTTACTATAGAATCAGACACAAGTCATAGAATGAAAATGTATTCTATTAGCAAAATAAAAGTCTGCACAAAAGTCCAAGTGATGCCAAGCATGTAGACAGAGGTGACTAAATTAACCATGATCCACAATTCTACATAATAAAAGCATACTGATAATATCAGTTATTTTGGTCTTGTTTTTCCAGTACTACTTCAATCCTCATACACAGCAGTACATGTACTGGGATGGAGAAAAACGCACATATGTTCCCGCTCCATCACAGACATCTGAAGACGGGGCCGAGACCTCTGACCCTTCAGCTACACCTAATAATGGCAAAGACAGGAAAGACAAGCCCAAGAATAAAACGGCACAGCAGGTACATCCTCAGACCGCTGCTGTAAATACTATCCTGCGCTTTTATTTTGACGTAAGAAAGGAGAATAGATGATGTTTCTCATCACGTACTGATGATGTATAGAAGGTGATGCTGTAATCTTTACTGACAGGTTTGGATGGAAAAATGATATGCTTGGATAAATAATACATTACCTCACCTCCAAATATAAAACTATTCCTGTCTGAATAGGGTTCTGTTGATCATGATTTTCGGTTGATTCGTGATTAAATTGTTGTTGTTTACAGATAGCTAAAGACATGGAGCGATGGGCCAAAAGCCTGAACAGGCAGAAGGAGAACGTACGGTCGTCTTCAGTGAGCTCAAACCCTCGGCTGCAGGGCAGATCCGACGACCGCCGCGAGTCTGCTAGTGCTGACGCGGGTTACGCCGTCCTGGAGATGAAGGTGACCACCAACACCCTGCTCGTGAAGTACCATTACACCAGATTTGAACATGTCTGACTTACGGTGTGTCTCTGACAGGGTGCCTTACTGGAAAGACCTCCACTTCTGATGGAACACATGAGACATCCAGACGAAAGAGAAGTGCGTTTTGTTATATTTTGTTCTTTTGTTTAGTGAATTTGTTTGTATTGGTATTTCTTTTACTTTTTTGTTTTGTTTATGTTTTTTACATGTGAATGTAAGCATTTGGTTGGCGGTGTTATCCAGTGTGTTTAAGCTATTCAATGTTAGCACTCATGGATTGGGTTTAACGATTTCCCATCTATACCTATAGCATCTTTTTTTGAATATTATTAATACAGCGTACTATTATTAATACGGGGGTGTTAAATCACATTCTTTTTGTCAGTGGAGTCCTTCTCAGGGTCTTGTGGCGGGCTACAGTGGAGAAACGGACAGCGAGGAGGAGGGGGGCGAGAGAGAGGAGAAGCTCACAGACTGGTCCAAACTGGCGTGTCTGCTTTGCATGAGACAATTCCCCAGTAAAGAAGCTCTGATCAGACACCAGCAGCTCTCTGAACTACACAGAGTGAGTGACATCACCCCATTTCTGTTCCACCTCAACACATTTCTGACATAGAAGGTTCCCTTAAAGGGAAACTTCACCCAAAAATAATATTTTTGTCATCATTTCTTAATCTCATGTCGTTCAAAACATGTATATGAGTTTCGTCTTTGGAACACAAAAACGACGAAAAATGTCCATATAATGGAAGTCAGTGGTCAACGTTGTTTGATTACGCTCATTCTTCAAAATATCTTCTTTTGCGTTCTGCAGGAGAAAGAAAGTGAGGTTTGAAATGACACGCTTTTTCTTTTTGGGTGAACTGTCCCTTTAAGATTTAAAAAATTTGTGAACAAGACCATCGATATGTAATAATAGAAATATTGTAAAACAATGTTATTTCCTTTTGTGCGTTTAAAGCAAAACCTAGAGCAGAGGAGAGCCAGACAATCCCAGCCGGATCGATCGGAAATGGAGGTAAGCATCTCTGAGAAACTCCTGGTTTCATCCTGTGATTCTTTTGGATAGCACCAAATGTGTCCTATTGAAATGTTTACAAGAACCAATATCTGGCATTGTTCGGTTGTTCTGTGTAGTTTATTATTTAGACAGCATGTCCTGCAGTGTTTGCATTGACCTCTGGGAGGTGCTCTTCATTTCAGCTGACGTACAGAGATCGAGCAGCTGAAAGAAGAGAGAAGGGGGCCTTTCCACAACAACTAGATGCCAAGAAGAGAAAATTCAACCCTGTGTAAGAGGATGTGACTTTCCTCTTTTAGGTAAATGGCATCTTATTTGAGTTTTGTCTCATTGCAGATTCCACAGAATAACTGAACATTTATAATGGACACATTATTGTGTTTTATGCATCTGTGTATTTACTGTACAGTGACAATGGTACATACTTTAATATGCTCAGTGTCATGAGAATGAGACCGTGCTTGTCTTACACATATCATTTCTCATTCTCTTGCATATGACAGTAGCGTGGGATCCAGATGTTTCCAGGGTGAGTGTAAAAAGGAGAACATCTCTATTTGTTGATCTTTGGACTCGCTTCAGTATGAAAGAATGGAAGCATTAAAGAACAGTTTCTCATCTGTCTGTGCTGAACGTGTGCACAGAGCAACAGTGCAGCTAAGAGATTTCTATCATCAGGGTGTGTGGTTTTGATTCAGGTGCGTTTAAGTGGAATGCTCAGGAATCCGAGCGAGAACCAGAACACATAACACATAAAGTGTTACCATGTGGAAATATTGTATGTGACCCCACCGTCTGCAGCCATTCCAGACAAAAATGTGTTTATGAATCATATTTTCTACCCATATATGACATATAGGCGCCATGAATTTATGCAAAAACTGGTGGAATTCTAGAAAGCATGTATACTGATGGTGGGTAAAAAATGCTTTTTGTAATTGGCCTCATGAAAGAGCTTCAGTCTGATGTGCTATGCAGTTTGCATGTGTTATTTGACATGGCAATCTATGCAGATAATCACAGACAGCATCTGTCTGTGATAACTTGGAAACGCACAGTAGCTTAGTGATTATATATACAGATGTTATCCGTTTACGTACGTATATGACTTTATATAAAAACTCACAGTTTCAATGTAACATTGTATTTCACATTATGAGCTGTATAAGACAATGTAAGCTTTCAAACTATTTTTAAATGTGAATTTCAGATGGACAACATGAGTTTAAAAGTGCATGTTTGTATCGGCACTAAGTGCCAACATGTTTTTTTATTTGTTAAACATGATTTCTTTGTGTAATTATATATGATTCTCACATTTAAGTTTACTCACTTTAAACACAAATGAATGAAAGTCGTTTGAAAAGTTAGATTCCTAATGAGAAATGTTTAGCAATGTGGGTTTTCCTTCATTATTTTATGTGAATATAGAGCATATGGTAAGAATGAATCTAATGTTACCCTTGTTTTGAAAGCACAGATTTTTTATATATTGATGCAGAGTCTATGAGTTACGTTTCAAGTAAACCGATGAATCTCACAAACTTAAAAGGTCATATTTAACTCACAAAATCGAAATAAAGAAAGATAAAAAATATTCATAAAATATTGTTTATATGTTATTGTATGATATTATTTAAATATATTGCCTGAAGAAAATATCATGACGGCCATTCCGTTTTTCGGATTTTGATATTATTCAATGTACATTATAGACCATTTTTAATTCTTTATGTTAAAATAACCATACAACACTTTATGCAAAATAAATTCTCTTTGAAGTGATTCTGCTGTAAAATATGACTTATCCATAGATATCATTGCAGCAATTACCTTCTTCAATGAGTGAAATTGTCCTGGATGGCGTTATTATTATAACTTATTACACGGCTCGTTGGAATGCTTGATTCTGATTGGCCAGTCGCGACCAGTGTTTGGTGTAACTGGTAACTAATGAGTTACTGTAATTTAATTACTTTTCCATTGAAAAGTAAAGTAAGGGATTACTCTTTTCTGTACGTGAATTACAGTGTAATACTGAGTAATATATTCAATAGTGGAAATGAAATCAAAGTTATAAGTCTAACTTTAAAATGTATGCTCTAATGTATCCTCACATTTGTATACTTTTGTCAGTTAATAAGAATAATTCATGTAGTTATTTATTATTCATTTGAATGAATTAATTAAGCCGTTTCATGTGTATCCTTAAATCAATTCTAATCAAAGTTAATGAAGGATATAGAAAGTGATTTGTAAGAAGTAATTCAATACTTTTTGGAGGGAGTAATTTACAGTAATCTAATTACACTATTGAGTATGTAATTAGTAACTAGTAATTCATTACTATTTCAGAGTAATTTACCTTCAGAGTTATTTTGTATAACAGCTCACTGACACATCATACTGCATGAGAAGTTGTGGGTTTAGGGTTTAAACTGAGCCTTGTGCCACAGATCTGCATCATTCACAATAAAACTAGAACATTCTTCGCTATTAAGATGACTTGACTATGTACCAGGCCATAAATGAATCCACTACAAATAGATATCATTGGCACGGCATCATCGTAAGGTATAAGCAAGTGAAATTTTGTTGTTCTTTCTCACAATAAATAGGAACATTGCACCTGGATTAAGCGTTCGAGGCAAATTATTGTATAAGTGCCATGGAAGCAAGTGCAGATATGTTTGCTCATTTAGTTTTCCCGCCCTGTCCTCAAGGGAATCCTCATGCAAATCCTTCATTTGTTGGTCCTTAGCACTGTTTTGTGTAAAGCTTGTTACATGGCCCGAATGGATTTAATGTATGATGTCACGATGCAATAATGGCGTAACATTTGCATACACGCCTCGTTTTTATTCACATCCCGTTGGAAAATGAGAGACACTTGCTCGGGTACAAACACAGGTCATCCGATGATGTTGGGTCACGTCAAGGATCAATATTCACATTCAAACCATACACTAGAAACACTAAACAGCTCGCTAAACGTGTGCTTTTACATCTCATGCGTCTAAGTCACAAATACAGACAATATAGGAAAATACAATCACAACCTGTACATCAGATTCAGCGTGGATCTGTTATTCCAACATGGCACGTGGGTATTTTGGTAAGGAGGCTCGAGTCATTCTTACAGTATTCTCCAGTGATAACAGTTTTTTAGTAGAATAACTAAAATCTGCCACAGTTGCGTCTAGAGTTATCAAGAACTTTGATCTTTATATTGGACTGAGGTTCCACAGATGTCTCAACGTTCTACATTTATTTCACAAAATTTACTTCGGTCAAGTGCTGTCGTTCTTAAGCACAAAGGTTGTGCAAGGATAATGATCAACGTCAGTAAAGCCAGTAAAAAGATTCGCTTTTCATCTAATGGGCTAGTCACCGGAGTGCATATTGCAAGCGTTTCTACAATATAAGCAGTGACAACTCAATAAATTACAAATTAAAAGAATAAAAACTTATTTCAGCCAGTCATAATATTTACACATTTTGATGTTTCAATGGATTTTCAAAGCTATCACTGTTTTGTATATGACACTGTAAAAATAAGTCCTAATGGTGATATATGGCAAGTTTCTGTACCTCCGCCCTGACTCCAGTTTGAAACCATATTAGTCGTGTGTAAACTTGTCGCTCTGTGCTCACTACTGTACTGAATATAATCACTGATTATCCAGGTTTCCACGTCATACAGGTCTGTGCATCTACCAGACTTTCTTTCAGCTAGACAGCCAGTCACGGCCGCAGATGGACTCATGGAACGGAAAGACACCCCATTCCAAGGCACAATGATTTGGGTCCATGGGTCCACATCTGTCTGTAAGGTGCTTCTGTTGGCTTTCTGCTTCATGTGTGTCTTTTGGTCCTCCAGAAGCTGGAAAATCCAGCAGTCGTGTTCCTGCGATATTCTCGCGTGCTGTGCGACAGAAAGGACATGAATGAGCTGTGGCAACAAGCAATCACTGAATACCAAAGAAACATTTACTACTAAAATAGCATGTATTAGTGTAATGACTGTAAATTTATTTTAGTATTTATTTCAGTGAAGTTCCATTATTATAAATATCGAGAACATTTGCAATATTACCATGTATTATATTTAGCTATTCCTTTTTATTTTCTTATAGATTTATAATTATAACATAATCGCCTGATCGCAATTTTATGATTATTTCCACTTTTGGAAGTGACACTAGGCACATGGTCACTAGGATCGTGTTTATAGTCATTGTTCTAGTTACTCTATTTACAAAATGTTTCACATTTGTAGAAAAAAAAATATTGTAAATGTATTTAATATTTTATATTATTTAATATTTAAAAACGTGAAGTTATCTCATATAACAAGTTTTAATATATAGTTAATTATCATAATTGTCAAAGCCGTAAAACGGAATTAATCGCCTGAAATATTCAAAATTACGTGAGCTCATGCTGAACACAAGCAAAAATATCACACTTCAATTGTTTAACTTTTTTTGTTTAAGTACTTTATTCAAGTACCAAATTTGTTTTGCTTGTTCTAAGCATAAGCATGAACTTAATCTTTATGTTTCTTTTAATCAGAAAACAAGAGTTAATACATTTTTTCAGAGATATAAGATATCAATATCACTTTCAATTTTTTTATATTGTACTGGAAAAAACTAAGTAAGGAATGAATAACATTTCTGACCTGAATTTGACCTAAAATAATTTTTACAACTGTTTTAAAATCTTAATACCTAAGAAATATTTTGCTCCAGAATCAAGATCGTTTGACTTTCCTGCATTTTTATTTTAGGCAAGCACAGCTATATAGGAAATGTGTGTCCAGGGGCAACTGTCAGAATGGAGTGCCAGACCATTCAGAGTCAAGTATTATTTCAATATGTTATTATTACTGTTATGAAATAACATGTTGATGTCATTTCGTGGAAATCACAAATGCCTCTCTCTGTTCTGTGAGAATTGAGGTTGTGTGATTATATAACCTCAGTTATGAGGTTATGAACGCAGTTGTAACTCACAGTCTGTGTCAGTCTCTAACGTGTCAATGAAAGGCAATAAAACTCAACTAAACACAATGAAAGTAATCCGAAATGGCAGTTTTATAGCCGACCTGTCCTTGTGTGCTCTTTAATGGTCTGCATCAGAACAGCTGGCCACGTCATCGAACACTTCTACAGGCTCTGATGTGTGTGATTCTGCTGGGAACCTGCTGCACACAAGAGGAAAGAAACACTTTAACAAACACTATAAATCCATGAATGTCAAGTATGTCCTAAGTTAAACCTTCTCTGTAAAGACACCATACAGTATGAGAGTGTTCCAGAGAAAAACTGAAAACAAACTCCACCTTTTAGGGCCATAAGGGTGCATAATAAGGTCTACAGAAAATATTGTCATATTTACAAAACATAAAATATCTATATAAAACAATATCTACTGATGTGTTGCTTAAAATAATTTAAAGAAGGTTAATTAACACTTAATTGAATTCTAAATCAAACAGTTAAAGTTTGGCCTCTTTTGTGACTAAAAGCCACAAACTCTTAACGTGTCTTTAAAGTGATGTTCTTCTCACCTGTGTGTTGGACTGCGGCTGTATGATGGACTGTAAGCCCCGGCACCTAAGGGAGCGTCTGACAATTCACTGTCATTCAGGCCCACGGTTAAATGATTCTGCCAGTTTCCCCCTCCGCTGGCAGTAGATGACACTAGTGAGGGGACGTGAGAGGTGTAATATGTTAAGAAGCGTTAACTAAAAATTAACCAGACCAAAAAATCATAGATTTTTACATATTCAAGGAATAGTTCTGTCATGAATTACTCTTCCTCAAGATGTTCCAAACCTTTGTATGTTTGAACACAAAGATATTTAGAAAAATGTTAGCAATTGAGAATTCTGAAATGTTTTTTTCCTACATTCCTCAAAATATCTTCTTTTGTGTTCAATAGAACACAAAAATACAATAATCCTTTCTACGATGGTAGTCAACGGTGCCCCAGAAATCTCAGTTGCTAACATTCTTCAAAAATATCTTTCTTTGTGTTTAACAGAACAAAGACATTTATGCAGGTTTGGAACAATGTGAGTGTAGTTATTAATGACATCATTTTCATTTTTGGGTGAACTGTCCCTTTAAGGCTAATTGATCCTGATCCAACAAACGTGTGTGAAACATGATGTACACATGTGTGAAACCCCCTGTTAGAGTTTGTTGGGTCAGTGAGAATTCAGAATGATGCCGTTTGTTGGATCTATGTGAATTATCCCTTATAAGGAAAGGGATGCTTGTCCAGGTAATACTCGCCACAAAGATTCTAGGTTCTTTGCCATGGCATGCTGGAGTGCATTACTAGGTTGTTGCTTAGCGATGGATGGGGTATCCATGATATTATGGTCCCTAGAAGTGGCTTGACCCTTACTAAACAAAAATATATGGAAATGTACTGAAAAATATAACGCGATATGTTAAATATTACATTTCCATATATTGGATTTAACATATTGACAGTTAATATATACTGTGGGAAAATATATGTGCTTTGCATGAGAGGAGTAACTCCTTTTAAGCACACCCTAGTTAAAATAGCTAGTCAAGGAAACTTACAGGGAAAAGCTCTGGCAGTTGACAACAAATCAATAACTTTGCACTTATTGATCACAGATGCACAATGCAAGTTTGAAAAAAATCAATTCTTGAACTCGTTTTTGGCATTTTTTAGCCTATATGATTCATTGTGTCCGTGAGCTATGTTGTGTGAAGAACAGTTTAGTACCTGAAGAGAATGAGTTGGTTCTGCTGGAGTGGCTGAAGGGTGCCGGCAGGGTCTGGTAACCCAGGCTATGCTGAGAGCCTCGATCATATTTGTAGGTATAAACCAGGTGACATCCACCCGGGTCCCTGTGCTGGCCGGCGCTGCGGTTGTACCATCCCTTCAGATGTTCAGCCACCAAAGCTTTGTACATGTTCTTTGTCAAAACCTCATTCAGGTGCCCCTGCCGCCCTCTTGGAGGCCTCACAGTGGCGTACGGGTTCTGGGACAATTTATCCGACCCCTCCATTCCATAGTGCCTGTTCCGACTACGCCCATGGTAGCCGTGTGTTGGGTAAGAGGGGTTGAGGTTATAGTGACCCTCGAGTTCGCTCTCGTAAACGTAAGCTCCGTTAGAGCAGGGCTCATAATCAAAGCCAGGGTAACCCGTCACATAGTATGTATGTGGTCCGTAGTGATTTTGCTGATAGGAGTAACAGCTGGAGTTTTGGGGGACCAGGTTGGGCATGCTGCCCGTATTGCCGTAGATTGTCGTATTGCGGTGGGACCGGTAATCGTAGGAATGAGAGTCCAGCGTGCGGTATGGAGGCGTGACTGAACACGGGGGACAGTAGTCCATGCTGGAATAGGATGAACAGTCGTCCAACACCTCGGTGCTGTTGCTACGGTGGGATGTAGATAGTGGATATACCGACTTTGAACAGCGAGAGTGGAGAAGTTGAGACTGAGACTCCAAACTGCCGCTGCGGTGCCGGAATCCACGGATGTGACCTTCTGACCTGTGGGGCACAAATCAAAACATCTTACTGGACTTATCATTTCTGTGAAATGTATTTCTATCAGTGCTGGGTAAGTTACCTGAGCTGGCTGCTGCTGTAGGCGTTACGGGGCATAACGGGGGTTTGAGGTAAGCTGTGGGGGGCCTTTGGCATTCTGGTTAAGGTTTTACATGGACTGCTTTGGGCGGAAAACACCTCACGGGGAGTGTAATAATTTCCGGGCCCTTGGTGCTCATGATCTAATCTGAAGTCAAACAGAAAGAGCATGAATGAATGAAAATACAAGGGCAATAACCAACATACAATATTTCTCACTTAATTTTTACTCCTATTCTTTGGATGAGTTACAGTGTTGACAGATGCCAAATCGAATTCTAAATACAGCAACACTGTAATGAGTTATAGAAAAACACATTCTCATTACCGCAACACTGTTTTGTGTAATACCAAAAAACACATTCTCATTACCGTAATGCATAATACTGAAACTCATTCTCATTACCATACAGCAATGAAAATAATTTTAAATGTTATAAAATTAATTAGTTACCACCCTCGCACACCTGTAGGAAATAGGTGAGTCCGAAAAAAGACCAAAAAATGGTCAGTAATCAGGAACAACGGAAATATTATAAAATTGAAATATTTTATATAATACCATTCTGGCATATATAAATATTTTAATAAAGTACGTAACACATCATTTTTGCCTTATGGTAATGACAAAATGCTCCCTCATTTGTAAGTCGCCAAATGAATAAATGTAAATGTAATAATTGTAATGACAATTTAGCCCCAGAAGATCACCACAAGTTTCCCACCTGTTAGGAGACCTGTCAAGCCGTGTGTCGATGGCTGGAGATCGTCTATCTGGATCATACTCCAAGCCGGAAGAAGACAAAGGAGGACTTAGACATGGTGAACACTGGACGGAGCGAGAACGTGGCCTCTGGCTGCCATCATCTAAAGAGTGAGAAGAAAATGTTGTCGTTTTTGGAGATAATCAGGTGTGCATTTCACAAGTTTGCATTAACTTTTAATCAGATTAGATGAAGCAAATTTGGCGTGCTGTTTAAGGAGAGGGCTCCAAACTCAGAATTTTAGCTGAAAGCCTGAGTACTTGGGTGGAGGAGGGATTCTGCAAAAACTGTCCGAGACTTCTCAAATTGGCTGAATTACCTGATCATGCTCGTCCCAAACGTAGTGAAATAAACTTCATTTAAAAAGATGGCAAACTACATGAACTCGATGTTGGTTTTGTCCGATAAGTGATCTATGATTTTTGTGTCAATATTTATGACACCTGAGGTATGTCTACAGCAGGGAGTAATGTTGTGAGAGCAAAAAATAAGTTTTTACCGTCATCGAGCTGAAGACTGTCACAGAGAGAGCTGCACTCTGATTTAGCCAGTTCATCTATGGAGGAGGAATAAAATATATTTGGTTGAGAAAATACACGTTCATTGATCTCACGTGCTGTTAGGAATCTGCTGAATGTCAAACAATAGTACTGAAAATCTTAAATGCCACTTGTTCAAAGAAATTAATTGGAACAAAACTGTTGTATAAGTAAAAATAAATATTTAATACATAACATTTTATGTTACATATGACTTAAAGGTACTGTAAGTCGTTTTGGATAGAAGTATCTACCAAATATAAATATAAATTTAACTTCTGCACCTGCTATGAGCAAGGAGGCTCTTTGTGTTGGTTTTTGTCCTTTCTTTAGTCTGTACTGGTTCATTTCATCCTCAATCTCCTGCAGTCTCTGCATGGCATCCAGACAGTTCCTCCTCCTCTTCTTCCTCGCTAATTTAGGGATGTCAGGCTCAGCCGCCAGCTTCTTGGCCGCCTCCACGATTTTCTGCTGAAGCGCAAAGCGGCTCTCCAGATTTCTGAGATATGGATCCTGGGATTAAAGATTATCAGTCATGAGTTTTTTTTTTCTATTCAGTATTCCGAAACCATAAAACGGTTTGATGAGCACAGTATTTTTCTGCTATTAAAACAAGAAACTGTAGGGAGAAATATTGAAGGCCTCTTCTCATTTTTCAAACAACCAATAATATTTTTGGTTGTTTGCAATGGGGAAAACACTTCATCAATCCGTAATTTTGCAGTAGGTCTGTAAATGACTGTCGGTCTGGTAGAACCCACATACTCATTTGTATTGCGCAAGTGTTGAACTCGGACGCGATTGTGTGTGAGACGGAATCAGACGCGGAAAGTCAAGTATAACCGGGCCTCCCATAACTTGAAATCAGTTTACAATTTTCATAAATTTACAGCTTGTGATTGGTTTTCATCGGTAGACACCACAGGAGCGCATCAAGTCGACACATAGGAGAAAACAGCGCGACGTGCGTTTTCTTGTGACGTGACATGTAAACGGCAGAATGAATTAATACTGAGTACTGTTTTTGCATTTAGCATGGGAATAGAATGTATGATTCATATCCGTTTAGCTTATGAGGCCGAGTGTAAATGGAACAGTTTAAAAAGACTAACGCATGAAGTGACCAGCTGTACGAAGGCCCCTGTATTATTATATATCCTTCGTCTATGTTCACTCATTAATGTAAAAGTAAACATGAACGCACTTTAAAATGACCAGATTTGCTCTGATGGCAAATTATTACGCAAGACATCTGTAATAGCAAACCCTGTGGTTGAAACCACCAATCAATGAGCAGAATTCATTTTCTTATCCAAAGATGATAGACCAACTCATTAAATGTAATTGAAATACAAACCCTTCAAGATCAATCAGTCAAAATGTTTACAAACATATGCTTAAAATTGCATGTTGGCATTTCATCAGGTCAGGACAGTCTCATAGTGATAAATGCAAACCTCCAGTGTCTAATATATTATTCAGACCTTTTCTTGGCGACATTGTTGTTTATGGGAATGTCTAACACTAACCTCATTATATGGAAAAAGGTCGTCCAGCTTGAAGGCCGTCCCAATTCTTTTCCGAACACGAGGAGGCGTCTCGCCCTTGCTGGCAGGATACTCTTTTGGGAGTTTTCCAGTGAGCTCCTAATAAAGCAGATCATTAAATCAAGTGTTTGTTTATTCCAAAATGTACATTTTGCCACATTATTTAAAGTGAAGCATCATATGGATGAAGTCACAAAAAATAAAGAAATAATTGACTTGTTGTTTTAATTTACATTGGTAAAAATATATATATATATTTACTGTACAAAATCATTCTTATGGCAGTCGTGTTAGGTTATTTTATGATACTTTACTAATTCAGCTAATTCACTCATTTTACTTCCTTTATATAAAAGGGGTCAAATGAAACACCTAAAGCAAATATTATCATTAGTTTTAGATGTAATGCAATGTGTATACAGGATTTGAGGTTAAAAAACGCTGTATTTTCCACATACCGTGCATGTTTGTATCGCCTCTTTGCACCGCTCTCTGAAACGAGCTGATTTTTTAATAAGCTCATCGCTCTGAAAATCAAGGTGTGCTATGATTGGCCAGCTAACTAGTGCGAAGTGATTGGTCGAATACTGCAAGCGTGTGATGGAAATGTAACGCATCTTACCATATTTGGAACATCATGTTCCAAAGCAATTGTACTGACTTGCGTATACATTTGGGCGTTCTTAGGGATATCATACCACAAACTGACAAAGATTGGTGGGGGTGTGGTTACACAAGGCGTTTCAGGCAGGTATGTGTGAGCATTCACTTTTTGATAGAATGCATCTTTTGTTCCGACACTTAAATGTTTGCAACTTTACAATTTTCATAACACATGCATGGGCAACTTATAACACAAAAGACACAGAAAAACACATATTTGCATCATATGACCCCTTTAAAATATTTTGGATTACAGAAACCTGACCAATCACAATCAAGTATTCCATAGAGCCATGTGATAAAACACAATTTTCACTTAATAAGTACAGTACGATCTACAGTATTTACTAGACAGTGTGTTTTACAAATTGTTAAAACTATTTATTTATGCACTTACAGCCTCTCGGAGGCATATTTCTTTCAGCTCCGTGAGCTTTTGGCTGAGCTCATCCTGGATTTCTCTCTCTTTCTTTCTCAGCTCCACGAGCTTCTCTTTTTTCTGGTCGTCGTTCATTTCTGAGTCAGCCGAACCTATGAAGTTATGAAAATAAGATCACAGTGTGGGTTTGTAATAACGCTGAATAAAATGAAAGGTTATAAAAGAAAATATCATGTTTGCTCAGAGAATAAAGAAGCATAAGAAACTAGTCAGAAATAAAGAAGTCATGTCAGCTCCTCAATTATCTCATAAATAATTCAACAGAGATCTGTCGATGTGTGTCGACACATTTTGAAATAAAATCTTTCTGGAGCGGTTTAGAGCAGCCATCAAACACAAACTCTCCTGAGGGCAAAAGAAGATCTGATTTATACCTGTTGAAACCAGACTTCCATTACTCGCCATGATGAGCTGATTCTTCACTCCTGCACTCAGTTTGTTCATCTTTGATGTTCCGTTCTCTGTCAAGTCAGATGCGATATCTCCTAAACTTCGGGCTGTGGTGATTTTTGCCTGAGCAGACAAATTTTAATGTTACTCTAATCAGGAGTGTACCTAGGGGTGGGCCCCGATGGACCTGGGCCCACCCAAATGTCAGTCAGGCCCATCGAGTCAGCTGCCTCGCAGGGTAGCCTAATAAGTGAATTCTATTGCAATTATCACAAAACTTGACCTATAAAAATAAAAAATTTTGTTTCTTGTTTGCCATACAACCTTATCAGATCTACGCTTTAAAAAAATATGTAAAAAAAACCTGGACATTCTCAGTAAACTGGAAAAACAGGAAAAAAAATTCTGTCAAATTCTAGGATTCAAACTAAATAGTTTTCCCCATTTTTCTTGTAAAAGTGTTGTCTTATTCTTTAATTTGATTTTGACCGTATTTCCAAAATAAACTGTAAAAAATAAATTTAGTTAAAAAAACTGTAAAATAACGTGTTTTTCCTGTAAAAATAGAAAACTGTAAATTTTTGGTTTTGACATTTTACGCAATCTGTGAAAAGAACAGAAAAATTCTGTAAAATAAGAAAAAATTGACAGAGTTTTAGTTTATATTAGTTGGTGACCAAATACATTGTGATTCCTGGCTACGCAACTTTCTCAAATATGTTTCATTAAAAACATTTCATTTCACAAAATTCTTAATACATATTGGTGAATTTTATGAGAAATGTTTGACATCAACTCTCTTACTATTGACAGTATACCTAAAATGATTTATGATCTAAAATGACGGATTGTTTACATAAACCAAGAGCCTGTTTTAATAATATTAATAGTTCAAGGTCCAGTTCATGTTGAAAAAAATAAAATGAATAAAAATGGAATTAAAAAATTTCAATCCAGCAACTGTCTTTTAAACCAAACAAACAGTTAAATTAAGTTAAATTAAATAAAATCTTATTTGTGATTTTCACACTACAATCAAATGCTACAAGTGTTCGTCATACTATGTTTCATCAATGTTAAGACACCCACCATTGTGTTTTTGCACACTTTGCAGTGATTCAACCAGACAATGAGTGTTGATGGGTGTTGAATGAGTAAGAATAAGAGAAGGTTCATTATTCAGAAATGATTGTAATGTCAGCAATGTTAATTTTAATTTAGTTTAATCCCTTAAAGTTTTTATTTCACTGAACTACACCAATCAAAAACGATTGTTGTTAGATTTAATACTAACTGTGTTTTTTGCGACTTACTTTGCTCTGTTTTCTGTTCAGGTAGAATTGATGTTGACTGATGGCCATGGCCCAGATGGTTTTGATCAGTGAGTGACTGGCATACCATGTGTGGATCACCAGTCCCGTCTGGCCAAAAGTGCGTTTAGTCACTGTCCTCCTGTACACACAAAAATATGCTTTATGTCACATGTTACAAACTACTATTTTAGATGTAAAAAATCTTGTCAACACAACTATTACGACACACCTACAGAACCTACAGGACCTGCGGAGTATGTAGATAGAAATAGCTCATTCTAAGGTGATAAAGACATAACGCTTCATTATATAAGGTGTTTATACACCTTTGAACACATGGTTTATATTTTAATATATTGCATTTCTGTCAAAACATCCTCCAAACAACTAAACACTGGACCTTTAAAAAAAATTCAAATGAAATGGAAAAAAATTGTGGTCAATAAAGCTCCATTCTGTTAATATATTTAGGTAAAATCAGTTATGAAGTAGTGAAAAACTGTGGTCTTCCCATACCCCGATTCACAACAATAAGCTTATAATAATGATTTATAATTTTAACTGTCTGGTACAATTTTACAGGAAACCTTTTAACAGGGACATCGCCAGACCCCTTTTACTGGGGCACTTGCCCCAGTATACGTTTACTTTGCCCCAGTATAAATTTCAGTTTAAAAGTTTAAGTTTTAACAGTTTTATTTATTTGTCAGTGTAATCATTTACATTGATCATAGGCAAAAAACAAAGAGGTAAGTCTTGATAAACAAATCACTGTACATCAACCGAGCAGTCAGATGACGGCTCTAAGACATTAGAGAAAAATGTCTCAAGAAAACAATTATCAGGTTTGTAAAATTGCATTGTTGCTTCGAAAACATTTTTGTTCTGTTCTTTCACAAATGAAATCAATATTGAATTGACTAACTCTAGTTTAGGACATTACATAAAAGTAGGCAGTAGGCTGAGATAACTATGTGCTATTATAGGCAGTACAGTTTAATGCAGTTAAGTTGGTAAAACTAACTAACTTTGTTTGGAGTGGTTGTGAAACCATAAAATAGTGTTTTTTATGATACAAAAATGTTCTTTATATTAGTTGGAGCCATAAAACGACTGGTTTCTTGAAATATTGTCATTGAATAATTACATATTTTCAAGAATTTACTTTGTAATCATTGTGTAATGAATGCAGATGTACAAGAAACAATTCTCTCTGCTTTCATTATTTCCATACAGTGCATGCAAACATGTTAATAATGTTAAGTATGTTGAAGATACTTAAATATGTTTAAATCCATAAATGTATACTGTAGTAGAGTAGGCGGGGCGAGACCATGGTTCGAGTCCGGTGAGTAATTGTTAATGAGTGCCAGCTGTGCGCACAGCGGGCTCGAATCACGTAGGAGATGGGAGCATATAAAAGGAACGAGCGACCGGACCGTCGAGGAGAGAGGACCGGGCCCGAACATATGTTAAGTTTATATTTATGTTCTTGTGTTTTGTATGTATGTTTTGTTCGCCGGCGGTCATCCGTGAGGGGCCGCCGACTGTTATTATTTGTATTAAATCTTTATTTAAATGTCTGCCGGTTCCCCCCTCCTTCCTTCCATATCTTGAGACGTTCTACATTGGTGCCATTGTAATAAGATTCAAGACATGGAAGGAAGGAGGCGGGAACCGGCAAACATTTAAACATTTAATAACAGAAATAATAAAAGCTGGGGGCCCCTCACGGCCGACCGCCGGTGAACAAAACGTTTGTATAGTGCATTGTGTTGCATACTTCTTGCAAACGGCAGTTTTCTATTTAAAGTGATCTTGTTACACATGTTAGATGTCTTTCCTATAGTATTTAATATAAATTATGCATAATTACATGTAGCTAACCCTGAAACAAACCCTAAACCCAACCCTAGAGTAACTACATGTAGTTCATTTTTATTACTATAATTACACTGTAACACAGGCACTGTAAAATAAAGTGAAACCGAAAAAAGGTGATAGAAAATGTAATGGGGGCCTGTACCCCCCCTTTAGGTCTAGCAACGCCCCTGGTTTTATAGATCATTCAAAATCCTGTAATCTTAATAAAAATATTAATTCATCTGTGTCCAAACTTTTAATTGCAAGTTCAAAATTACGAACATATTACTTTTGATATGCATATTACTTTTATTACTTTTGATATTCCATATTAACAAAGTTACTTAGCTTAGAGCTTGCCACACCTATCACGTACTAACTCTACGGTGCAATTTACATTATTGTATTCAATGCACTATACAGTACACAATAATTACACACACTTATCCGAGATCAGTGTCAAACAGCTCAGTGTCTCACCTGTGAGGATCATTGACCTCCACAGCAAACTTCTTCTCCCTGAAGTACAAGTTCTCCAACTGCTTCCACTGAAAGAGCTAATGAATGAAAAGAAGAAATCACGTATCAGTCCATTCCAGCAGCTGTTCACAGCTCACAGTGTTCTGTCAGTCATCATCTGATGTTCTCTGACTACACCTCACTGAATCATCTCACTGACTTTCAACTCGACAAGGTGTGCCAACCAGTACACAAACACAGAACTTCATTATTATTCCATTCGGTTGTGATTTTGATGCTTTTATTTTATAGTCCCAGTAAAATAAAAAAATACAATTCCTATTTTTTCATGAAATATTGCACATTTATTGTAAATGGTGAAGTAAAAACGATCGCAACTTCCGGTTCATGGGGACTTTAAAGAATGTAAAAATCAGCTAAAGTTAAAGCCCATTCATTTCAATGATGATAACAATAAGATTTTATTTTAGAAAATCATTCTTGATTTAGGAGAATTGCCACACCAAAACCATAAAAATAATGCTATACAGTTAATAAATATTGTTGGGATTTAGATCATTTTTCCAGCTGATTAGAAATAAAATTGACAGCCAATCAAAATCCATGGGGCTCACACACTTTAAATGTAAAGTTTACATAGAAGAATTTAAATAATATTCTAACATTTATTTTCCATTCATAACTACATCCGTCAATCAACTGATTTACATGCAAAAACATCATGTTTTATTTACTATTTACATAGAAATAATATATGAATAGCTGCAAAAGTGCTCATTTTTCTAAAAACAACACACATTTTCTCCTCCAACAGTAAACATAGCGTTTCAGCAAAAACCTGCGTGTTACAATATACATTCTCAAGTTTTTAACTTTGGAAACCTCCTGTGTGAAATTTAATTACGTTGCTCTTAAAGCTTCTTACCGTTAGTTGAGGAGGTTAAATCCTGATGTTAATCAAATCCTGAGGAACATAATGTTATCGTCTACTCGCTGTTTCTGACTTGTCTCTTCAGGTTTCTACAAAGCTTCAGGCACACAGTATTGGCCCAGCCCGCTGCTTATGACCTCACTTAAATACCAATGCAACTCCTCACAGGTCTTAAGCATCTCCCTCCCTTCTGTGTTTCTTTAAGATTAGGAAAAGCACGCATGTGAAACTATACGGGAGCCCAGGGTGGGTCCCTTTCACTTATAGGTTGGGTCACTATTCCGCCCGTCCTGGCCAAGCGAGACAAACTTATTTGCATAGATTCCTGAATGATTAGTTTAACTGAGATTTTATATAGGTGTTGTATAACTTTGTTACATAAATATGTGCCGGCTCACATGTTAGATGCTTGTGATGCAGGCTTGCAACATTTCCAATTTTATTTCTAATATTAATAATTTACTAAATATGCTTTATTTATTTACTATACACGTATTTATTGCAATTTTTTATAAAATTTTATTAAAATTCAAGCGTTCATGCTGACAGCATGTTTGTGTTTGGTTTGTGTTGTCGTTGTGCAGCAGCGTCAGGTGTCAGGTCAGCTCTGGGTGAGTCATGAGATCGCTGTGTACAGCCGCGTGTCTCATCACAGATCTCATATTGATGTTGCGTAACACTTCACCCAAACAACCTGTACAGACAGCACTCGCTGAATATAGCATCTCGGTTCTATATCGCTGTGATCTATAGTGTCTGGATAAAGATGCACCGTATGTCACACACTATATTCCTGCTAATGAGCTGAAGTGCAAATGAATTGTGAAAGCAAGATCATACATAAGCCACCTGAGGATACTGAGCACTATGATGCAATGACTGAAGATTCTGGTTGGATGGCAAATATTTGTAGAGTGCCCAGAGATGAAAACTGCAACATACCTTTCGAGGCTTCACTTTGTCTTGATGGTCATATTGTCCTATGCCTTTATAGCTGATGCCCAGCCACCAAGGAATGCCTTGCTTATCCTAGAATGCAAAGTGTTCATTTTAGGTTTAGTGGTATAATCAAAAATATAAACAATCGTTGCATAAAAAGTTAGTCCATAGAGTGTATATTATAATAAAACAAATAGCTCTGATTGTTTAATACAGCCTTTCAATAGCATTACAGAATATTACTTCATGGATTTGCTCAAAACTGCATTCTTATCATTTTTCTTAAATGTTTCTTAAGTACTTCAAATTCCAGTGATGTAAACTGTTTCCTTACTTTACCCTGATTCGCAATGGTAAGCTTATAATAATGATTTATAGGTTGAGCTCTTGGGTCAGGTTTTAGGGGTGGTTTCACGTGTTTTTCAACACACGTAATAAGTAGGTAAATTAACCTGCAACTTAATGTTTCAAACAGAGATGGTGATAGAGGCATCTTTAATAAAATAGCATTTTGATGTCTCCACTAGGGTTGCATGATGTACCGTATACACTAAAGCTTCAAAATACTGCTGATTTTTAAAACTGTAGTATCGTACTATCATACATAATGTTGCATATGCGCATCAACATTTATTTTAACAACTTACGTTTGCAAAAGCGTCACGTTTTGAGTACCCAAAATGCTGTTTCATCCTTAAATGAATCCGTGCTTTGAACGATTTGGATGAGTCAATGTTTCAGTTCAGTTCAAGACACACACTTCGCTTATTCTCAGTAATTTTGAACGAACCGTCTACAGGCCGTTTCAGTTTCACATTCAAAACAGCATCTCTGTATAGATGTAATGTCGTACACTGAATTATTGTACTTTCACATTAACATTTACATTAAAATTCCTAACACTAGTGTTTTTGAAGTGTACCACAGTATTTACTACAGTTTTTCAAATGGCTGTTTAATACTATTGTGGAATAAATTAAATAAGAAGGTTTATGAACAAGGATTATGAAAAAGGCATTTCAAATCTTACTATAGACAATTTCAGCGGCAACAAACAGCCCAAACATAACTTCTGGTAGACCTCTGCAAAGAATCTATGCTGAGTAGTTTTAATTTAATAAAATATGATTCATATAAAATAAAATATTAATAGAAAGTTATTTGAATATAAATGAAGTATAAAATAAATTGTTATGTTATAACCAAACACAGCCCGAGGTCACATATGTGCCAGAGTGTGCATCCGAAGAAACCGTCTATATCTCTCTTTCTGGAAAACAAAAAAAACGATCACTATAACTGCCATTGAGCGAATGATGGTCCATATGTAACATAAAAACAAAAGATTAAAATAAGATCAAAACTGCACCTAACAAGCCATGTCTGAGTCCTTTCACAGTTTTTTTATGGTAAGATGTCAGAAATCTTCATGCACTGTTGATATTTTTACCTTTACTTCATAGTAATGCACTCCATACGTAGGCACGGACTCCACGAGGGTCAAATACCTAAAACAAAGTCACTGATCAATGTTTGCCTCAGATTGATATTTGACAGCATCTTAATGTTCTTAAAGCACACAGCATTAAATGATTTAAGCAGCCAATCATAAATCATGTCTTTCCCGCTGGCCGGCCCCCCTGAGACGAATGATTGTTTTTCTGATACTCACTGCACAATGGCCTGGCCTCTGGAGAGCCCTTTCAACAGCTTGTAGTTCTCAATAACACGCTCCTCGCTGCAAAAGAGAAAGCTGATGAAATCTGCAGGGCCGGAGATATATTCCCTCACCTCCCCTCCTCCCGCCCCAGTCCAATCTCAGCGTGTCAGCATAAAGACACGAGAACACAGATCATAAACCATAAAGCTCTCATCAAGAGCTGTAAACGCAGCTTCAGCACCGCTGATTCATCTGCTGTACATTTACATTTCATTCTTGTCTGTGAAGCTTTCTTAAATGACAGATATGACTGGAGAACATCAGTTAAAAACTTTGAATGAATCAGACGTTCTTGTAAAGAATGATAAATATAAAGTTTACTATAACAGTACCTATATAATCCAGGTTTTCATAAATAATTGTTGAACTTTTCCAAAATACATACTGTAAACATGACTGTTGTATTGCTTAAAAGTGAATCTGAATGCGAGTCTGAATGCGTTTCTCCAGTTTTCAATTTTTATAGAAACTATATTTTTATTTTAAATGTGGGATAAATATTGTAAGGAGTTCACAGAATGAAAAAAAACGGTCACACTTCAGTATATAGGGGGATATTATATTCAGGGTGTTATTAGTCTTGAGAGGTTGTTATGTGAAAATAACAACCCTTGGAAATTTGCGACTGGCCAATAAGAATCAAGCATTCCAAAGGGGCCATGTAATAAACTGTAGTTCTGTATTGGAGCTTTTTCACTGCATTGTACTGCACGGTACGGCGCAGTACAGCTCCCTTTTGGGGGGTTTTCCACTGGGTACAGAGCCTTGTACCTGATACATTTTTTGGTACCACCAAAATGTTACGTGTTTACACACAGATCACTGATTGAGAGAGAATCTTTACCAGCGTCATTGGATTTGCAAAACACGAATACGCATTTTAATATGTAATATTGACATTTCGTTATAAGCTTGGTGACCGTAATATAGAGATTGAGACCCTTAGCGCAATGCTACATGCAACATTAGCAAACCAACCGGGCAAACCAAATGATCGTTGTCTGCTCTTTGCTGTAAGATTTCCCAAACTCTATGCTATTTTAGCAGTATTTTGTTCTTCTGCCATCCGCCATCGATATCCTCCATTACTCCTGTGTTGTGCGTATGTTTTTCGCGTTCACAATGATGCTACGGCAGTAGAGGCGGCGGAACCATGATGATAAGTTACCATCCTAACTCACTGTGAAGCGGTACTAAACTGTTGTGGAAAAGCAAAGTGAGCCGAAGAGAAATGAGCTATACAGAGCCAAGTCGTACTAAACCTGACGGTACCATGCAGTGAAAAAAGTGCCATATATCAGTTCATTCTTATGATTATCTCACATTTGTAATTTATAATTCTTTATTGATCTGAAGCTTTTATCCAAAGTGATTTACAGTACACTTCTTGAGCCACTGCTGACCAAACAGCTTAAACCAGTTGAGGGAGTTTGCTGGCCTTAGCTGACCAACAGACTGGTTTCCACTAATAAAGCTTAGTTGTGGGGGAATTGTTCGAGGAGGGTTTGATCAGTCGATCAGGCTGGTAGATTAACTAAATAAACCAATTGAATATCAGCTGGAAGACCAGGTATTCCATAAATAAAAAAGGAAAAACAACAAAAAATGTGCTTGTCTCTTTCTCATAAGACTTTATTACTGTTGTAAATCACCTAGGGCCGTCCTTTAATCCCAACAATGTGTGTGTCAATGCATGTGTTTTTGATTCCAATTGCTATATTTAAGTGTGTGCTTTACCAGTATGCTAGTGATGGATGCTCTTGCAGTACTTTAGTGGGCAGTGCTGGAAGTTTCTTCAGGTCCGCTCTGGTGTTTTCATCACTAAAATCCAAACAAATATACTTTCATATGCAGTACATTTTCATCGTACCATGAAATTAATGTTTGGAGCTACATTACCACACGTAATGCATTGAATAATAATAAGACACATTTTTACACAAACGCTAAGAATGCCGGAAGAATGATTTTTGTTGTTTAACATGATACGTTTATTAACATTAGTAAATGTATTAGCTAAAGAATGGAATACACTATACAAATTTTAAAATCTGAACAGACATCAAACACTTGCAGTCTTTTTGAAAGTTTGCAGAGAAAAACAGGGAATCACACACTACGTAATAAAATCTGCCACCTAGCGCAGACTTTATGCAACAAGTCCAGACTGAAAATCTGGGCAAAAGTCTTGTAGTGTATTCCAGCCTTTACATGAACTAACAAACAGCAATATAGTGTTCCGGCATTTATTAATCCTTGTTAATATTGTTTAATGTCAATGCAATTATTAACAGGTCTGGATAAAAACTATTGGTCTCGATTTTAATCGATCTTCAATTGAAAGATAAAATCGATTCTTAATGCACCTGCATCAGAGAAAAGTATCTGTATTTCGACCTAAGGTGGCGCCATTATTCTTGTTTAATTTTATTTCATAAACATGTTTCAATTTGTTCTTGAATTTCAAGTTGTGATCATGATAATAATTATAAAATAACATTTCGTTACATTTACTCAAAGTAAAAAGGAATTCAAAACATATCTGTGTGGGTTCTACTATTAATGTGAAGGTGTATTTCATTAATTTAGTCGAGTAGAAGCGTGTTAGTTACAAATTTTGATGAAAATGAAGTATTAGAATTAAGATTATAAATGCTATAGAAATATAAATTTTTGTTTGTTCATGTTAGCTAATGCATTTACCAATGTTAACAAATAGAACCTCGTGTTTACACATAACATATCTGCGGCACGTCATGGCTCCGCATCAACCTAGCACCCAAAACCCCAGACTCCCATTATAAAAGGCCCAGATGGATATCTTTACTGATACATGCTAGCAACATGCTAATCTTGTTAACGTCATGCTAGTAACATGTTAGTTGTCTTAGCATCATGTTAACAACATGCTTATTTTGCTTGCAAACATGCTAACATCATGTTTAATCATGGTAACTTGATGTTAGCATCCGAGTTTTGCCACAGCAAGCACCACTCACATTTTCTTCAAAAAATATTCCTATCTAGTTTTGACAAAAACTGTGCGTCTTGGACACAGCGTCCATCAAAAATAGACTAAGAGAGTATCTTTAGCGCGGTGAAACGGAGAGCCACTTCTAGGACGCTTCAGTAACGTGCTTTTGCTAGTGGCAGCGATCAGCTCCGACTGCCGCGTCAGAGCCATAATGCGCCGCAAACGTCTGAAGTGTAAATGAGGTTTACTGTAAAGTTTTATGGCTATATTTTATTCTTAAACCAAAGGTTTGCAAAATTATTGTTTTAAAATTGTATCCTTACCTTGTATAGTCTCCTTTAGATTCCTGTCAGATGAAATTTTATTAGTATGCACAGATGTAACACTGACTTTTAGTGTTAATGTTTTGATAAATCTGACAGTTTTACCTGCAATGCGTGAGCAGCTAATTTGAAAACCAGCTCACTGTCCACCTCTATATCACCCTGTGGACAAATAAAAAATATGAAGGACTATTATGTGCTATGGATGTTCTTTATGACTTTGAATCCATTTATTATTATGACAGACAACTCTGTAATAGACAAGTGGTATCCCTGCCATGAACAAACAATACTCACATCCTTAATCAATGCGCCCTATTTTAACAAACTAAGAGCATGGTGTAAAGCGCATAACTCAAGTGCAGGTAGGGCGTGTCCGAAAACACTTTTGCTAGTTTAAAAATAGTTGGCACGCCAGATGTATGGTCTAAATAGCTGCCCACTGCTCCGGGAGTACGCGTGTTCACCACTTGCTGTGTGTGTTCACTACACACTTGATGGGTTAAACGCAGAGGTCACATTTCGGGTATGGGTCACCATACCTGACAAATAGGTCACTTTCATTAAAAGGATTGTCCCTATTCTCTTACTGAGCAATGGATGTGTTTTGGGCAAAACATGAAGTAAACCAATAAGTGTCTCATTTCCCTTTAAGAGGCAGTTGTGCTTGCACCCTGGCGGAACCTTATGTGTGTATTAAGAAGAGTGTATGCACGCTGTGCACCTGCCTATAGGCGCATCTTACTAACATGCTCTTTCAATAAAAATATATGTATTGCGCCATTGACTTTAGACCAAGTTTTAGTTGGTCAATATCGCAGTCTATTTAAGCTGCCTCAAAATAGCAACGCGCCAACAATGTGCCTAAACACACCTCGTTTTCAGATCAGCACGCCTGTGGATGCACAAATCGGCCCAAATGCATTAGATATTTTAACAACGTGGTGCAGGTAAATTGTTAAAATATGTTAAAAATGATTAATCACTATCATTTGTTGGCAAACACTTTTATCCAAAGCAACGTTAATTCAAGCTGATGCCATGTATGCATGTATCAACTACATTTCAACCCACATAAAGACAAACATTATACTGGTGTTCATAAAATGAAAGTTGCAATGCAGTTTTCTTCTGTATAGTGACGTATATCTCAGTAAAACTGCTTCAGTAATGAGGAAATTTTATTTGTAGTGACTGGGTCCAGTTACAAATTTTAGATGCAACCAGTCACTTAACATTTTATTGTTTAGATCCCATTTTTACGGAGCGAACGATGAGCCAAAAAATCATTGTGTCGCTGGCAATAGTGAACATCTCACTGTTTCCTCTGATTCACAAGGCAAAGATTTGCTCACATCCTCTCTCTATCCCAGGGAAACAACAGCATTTCTGGCATGGAGATATGTTAGCCGTCTGAGATCTGTCATTTTGTAATTGTTTACAGAGGTATAAAATGAGACAATGAATCACTTTGGAGGGAAGAGTGACTGTACTTACATTATAAACAGCGGATTTAGCATTCAGGAAAAACAACTCCACTGTTGTGGGATCCTTCAGGAGTGAAATGCTTTCAATATAAAACCTGAAAATAAGAGAGGACTTTCAGTTAATGATGATTTACTGATTATTAATGAACAGAACTTGCAATTTCAAAAGAGCATTTATCCACTAAATCCCATCCTCAGAACTACAATCTGAAACAAGGTGCTTATTTAAAGCAGCACCACAGTGAACTATGATTCAGTCGAGGAATGTGAAAGGGCTGAACTCTGTGGTTAATGTGGTAATGTGACATTAGACATCATGAGGTGGCGATCACATACCTCACGAGGAACTGAAGAGCAATGGGCCCTGATTTCTTGGAGAAGTCATGTTCCAGCACTTTGCGGTCCAACTGCAACCATTTGCACTGACCACTGCAATAGGAAAGTTCATCTGACTGAGATGTGCGATCCAATATTCTGATCCAACTCAGTTAAAACCCTGCCATTTAACACTTATGGAAGAAATCAGCAGGAAGACTACTAAATATCTTTCTGCCCAGCCCTCTTTAAAATATATTCTGGGTTTATTGTAAAATTCCGGGTAAATCTCATGAACGTGGGATGTATTTTTTATTTATTGACATCAATAAATACGACAGTTGAACAATTAATCACATCCGGAATAAAAGTTTGTATTTACAAAATATATAATGTAATACATATAATATTTCATTATTTTGTATTTATAAACACATAGACATACATAAAAATATAATACATGAAAATGAATACATTTTTATATATCCTTTAAATCAGCGGTTCTCAAACTTTTCAAAAGATCCTCTGGCCCCCTGGATCCATTTTGAGATCCCCCAGGGACCCCAGTTTGAAAACCACTGATTTAAATAATATATTACTATACATCTATGTGCATGTGTTTATGAATACAAAATAAATATGCACAGTACACAGACATATATTATGTAAACACAAACGTTTATTCTGGATGTGATAAATCATTCACATAAAGCCTTAAAGCATTGGCAAATGTCCTAGCTTAGTTTTCCCTAAAAATACCAATAACTATAGGATTTAGTTGCAGGATAAAGTTAAAATTATTTATTGCAATTTAAGCAATAATATAAGCAATTTGTTGAAAATTGCTTCAAATATCAAATTTATTTCATTGTTTTTCTTTTAGTTAAATTAGAAAATCAAGACAACATATATTGTGAGGAATAATGTACATCCATTGTTATTGTTATAGTGAATAAACCAAACCATCCAAATAAACATCACAATGCTATTGCTCTTAACTCAGGCTTGACATGACCTTTGATGTCCAGATGATTTTTTTAAAAGAGCATTAAAAATCCATTTAAAACTACTTACATGTCGTCCAAATAGGTGAAGCCAAAATATTCCTTTTCTTTAAGGTTAAAATGGGACGATACCAAATCCAAAAGTTCACGAGATAACAGCTTTGGCTGCGAGAGAGAATCCACCGATCAATATCATGCATGAGATTAATCAAGGTCTGTTATATTTGTATTGACATTGAGCTAGAATCGGAAGTGAGACATTCATCAAAAACGGTACCTGAACCAACAGCTCCAACTTCCTGTCATCCAGGAGCTGCACCTGGCAGAGTCGGCCCTCTGTCATCTATGGACACAATGATGAGATCATACAAATCTTTAATGAACTGCAGGGCTAAATCTAATTCTGGATTCACATGTCAGAGTCAAAATAAATGTTTTGTGCAATACTCTTTTGATATGTACACAACAGTTCAAGTAAACCGATCCAAAGGTTTCACTTCTACATGATAAATCACGACTCTCAGCAAGAACAGTCCAAACAGTGCAGAAAGAATCTGTCAGGACAATGTATTCAAAACACAAACAATTCCGAACTGACTATTAACCTCAATTATGTGCGGTTACATGTACCAAGTTTGTGAAACTGTTGTATTTTTACTGTGCATTCAGTTTTTTAGTTTTAATAAATAGTTCCTTTGTTTCGGTGTTTCCCTAAACAATCTTTGAAAAACAATGAGAAATATTTGACCTAGCAAAAAAAAATCATTTGTGATCTTGACTGCACATGTGCCACCACAAGACATACATGAATGCATTATTAAAGGGAACACAAACGTTGTACACAGCACAAAACATAAACTTATATTGGAAACACTAAAACAACAACAAGATGTTAGAAGTTGGTACAATTTGAAAAAGATTTCTTAACCAGTAGAATGTCAAACAACCACAAAAATGTTGCATAGTTATGTGTGGCTAAACGCACAATTGCTTTGTTTTTCAGCTTGACTCACAACTACGTGTTATAAACAAACCAATACTAAAATTGTCTCTTTACAAGTTTTATACGTGATTCTGGGAAAAGTCTCGGCAATATGAGTAAGTCTTTGGTCAAATGTTGTAGAATAGAAAAAAAAGACTTTTAATAAAAGATTGATTTGTTTAACATATAATGGGTCTGAAAAAATAATTCCTTGCAGGCTGAGCTATGAAAGAGTTGGTTATTTAGAAATCCTTTAATTTTGTTACCAATTTTTTGGGAGAATTTATAATGCCCTTTATCAGATCTATAATTTTCAAAAGGATGAGATGCATTCTGAGAAAAAAATATCCTTGTGTGTAAAAATACAGTGCATAGAGTTCATAGTAAATCATAATTTTTGAAAGCCAGAAATCAACAGTGAAACAAAATCTAATTAAACTTGGAAATAAACTTTTTATTTATCCTATTTTGAAATGTTGAAGTGCTACAACAATATTTATTTAATGTTTTCATTATATTTGTAATGAATACAAATATTAACAAAATTAATAAATAGTATTAATTATTTTATTTTAATTATTTTATTTTTGAGTTTTCGTAATATGTGTTAATTAACAAAAATATTAACTTAATAAGTAAATACATAAATATTTACATAACTAATGACATTTACCATGTTAACAAAAGTGTAAAGCTTAATTTCTTTCTCTAGATTTTCTTGATTTTGAAAAACAAACAATGTTCTTTAAAACAATCTCAAACCAGGCTTTATAAATCATCCGGTTTTAAACTTTTAAATAGTTTTTGTACAAAACTGCTTTTATGCTTATTGGTAATAGTAAAAGTAAGAGTATATAGAGCATAAAACAGGACATCATACCTCAGATTTTAGTCTAATTTTATTCTGAAATCTGTCTTTTAATTGCAAAGCTTGGTATCTTGACAAATCTGAAAATCTCACAAATCAAACCAGACTATAATCTTCAAACTAAGCCACCAAAATCACAGCCTCATTTACAGTCTCATCATGGCACGAACATCAAGAACCTAAAAGAACTTCAAACTCCAAATCAATTTTAACCCTCGACCCCATTCCAATACAAAAGACCTCCTGTACCTGATAGACTTCTCCCAGGTAGAAGCAGGTTTGTAGGCACTGTTGGCATGACCTCATCCTTTGCAGGTAACACCTCCTGATAATCCACAATACGATCTGCCATACGAAACCGCCGCTCCACACCAGCAGAGTTTCCACCCCGCACGCTAAGCCCCAAGCCATGGCAGCACTGCCGCCGGCTGGTACCCGGGTCGCCCCCACCTTACGTGACCGGACCTAGTTTGAGTCCAACCCTAGACAGAGCGTTCTTTCACCACGTCTTAATCTTTGCTCCCTAGCGTGAGATCGACAAGTAGGTGACATGCGTTTTGACTAAATTCCCCACATGCGTGGAGACTCGGCTCTGGATTTGCAGTGAGAGGAAGGGAAAGGGAGTTTTTGAGAGTCTGTGCACTGAGGTTACAGTCATAGACTCTGGGAGGGCAGCCAGGCAGCTGAGGTTTGCGGGACTCTTTTGCCAGCCACGATTTTAGCTCCTGCTGGCCATTTTCAAGCACACATGGAAACATAATGGCTAGATTTAGGTCTGCTCCTTTTTCGAAAGCAAACCAGGCTCTGCCACATTCTCCAGGGCATCTCCAGCCTGTCCACGTGTCCACGTGCCTCATGTTCACAGTCCAAAAGCTGGTCCAAACGTCCCTCCTATGGCACTTTAAAGCTTGACAATAACTGAGACGATTTATAAAGCAAAATACCATAAAGACACATAAGTGAATGTTATAAGTTTGAGCTTCCAAATATAGGAATTAAAGTGGGATCAATTTTAGTTGTTTCTTGAAGACGAAATGAAAAACAAATTTTTAAGCTTAAATTTTCTACATCCTAGATTTTTTCCCAGAGACACAATTGTAGGTTTGGTTACATTTCTCTCAAACCATTGCAGAGAAGATCTCAACAGTATCTCACACTATGCTCGGATAGAAAAAAAGTCTTCAAAAAGTCCAAGTACAATACAACTGACTCAGTTGAGTTTTATATCCTTTGAGGAATTTTAGACACATGGAATTTTACTTTGAGTGCTTGTTTCAACACTCAATGTTTCTATTGAATTAATTCTTTACCGTATAATCCAACCCAACCATCATGTAGTTCAGAGTTCAGATATTTTTTGAATGTCAAGGATTGCAGTGCAGAACCTGTTCAAATAAATTTTCTTTCTTTCAAAAAATTCCATTCCTTAACCGACTCAACGTGTTACGACACGTATGCTGTGCAAAATAATAGACAGGTGAGATTAAATCAATCTTCTAATAAAACCACCATTAACAACCGTCTGATGCCCTTCTGAGTATCAGACCATGCAGGAATCCTACTGCAATGCATCATGGGTGGAGAAAGATGGAAAAGTGCGGCATGTTAAAATTATAAACCGCCTCTATGCTGTTATTATAGGAAGGAACCAGCGGAAAACCAGAGTAACAGCGGCAGCTCTCTCCATTCAGATTCCCATATGGAAACATTATTGCATTGTTAAAGGGCTAATGTGTAATGACAGTGCTAGTTTGCCATATGTTAAAGTGCCAATTCTAAGAAAAATGAAGGGCTGTGTCCAAAACCGAAGGATGCTGCATTGCTTCCCGGTCAATCAAATTTTAAGTAATAATCGGAGCGACCATATAAAAAAGCTCAGTCTCACCACATATTTCCGAAGTCAAATTGTTTTGTGAAGCCATTAAAAGTTTTAATAAAGTTTAACTTCAGAAGAGCCATGTTGACACTTGCATTGAAAAGCGCATAAATTGATTCTCAGATACAATTTGTATTATTTTACTATTTACCAAACCTCAGAAAGCAAGCCAGGTGAATTGTGGGATGTTACCGAACAACAATATATACAATATATAGGATCTATAGACCACTTTGGAAAACACAAACAATGCTAGTCTAGGAGAACTGTACAAATATTTAAACAAAATTACAACCAACAAAATATTTATAACTAAATCAAAATCCTAAACTATTACCTTTGGGTTTTAAAAGTAAATTAGATAAAAATGAAACCGGAAGTGCTGCTGGACCAGTGTTTATATTTTGCTAAGTGGTCTATATCTGTGCTGGCTTGAACAATTTGCCAGACATACGGTACATTTCCTAAAAGCATAGTTTACCACAAAAGGAAAATTACCATATAATTTATGTATCCTCATCCCATTTTATCCCATACTAAAGGAACTCAACTATTCCTTTAAAGCAGGGGTAACACAGATTTTCTGCCAATCTCATATTAATCTTGAGTACCTACACAGTAGTGTTGCATACTTCATATCTTTAAACAGTATTTTGTTTTATCACTGTTATAAAAGACGGATACAGCTGTGCGATTATTTCCGAAAACAGTCGACTTCCTGAACGCCTGCAGGGAGGGCAGAAATAAAGCACGAGCACACAATACAACATTGCATTGTCCCATGCAGTTCATGTCAGGCATCTTTAAAAGGGCCAATCGGATGAAAATCCAAATTTTTCTGTGTTTAAGTGCTATAATCGGGTCCCCGGTGTATCTAGCAACTCAGAAAATGTGAAAAAGAAGAACCTGGTAACTCTGTTTTGGTGAGACTTGTTCTGTCAGCATGTGAAAAATCGAGCTGATCAGATTTTGCTCCTCTTGTGACATAGAAAGGGGTCTTATTATAATATGACCACCCAATAATCTGCATATTTACACCCTGGGCATGACCATAGCATGCACTATATCATTGTTTCCCAACCCTGTTACTCAGGGCACACCTCACAGAATGTTTTAAATGTCTCCCTAATTAACACACCAACAAACTGATCATTTGAATCAGGTGAGTTGAATCAGGTTGAATCTAAAACATTCTGCGAGGTGTGTCCCGTGCAGGGATGGGCATAAATACATGTAAATGTATTTAAAATACAAATACAAAATACTGTGTGGAAAAGTGTATTTAAATACAACTACAAAATACTGTGTGGAAAAATGTATTTAAATACAAATACAGTATTTTGTATTTTGAAAATACACAAAATACATGTGAAATTGGTGATTCAGTGCAGGTACCCCTATTAGGCTAAAATCTATCTGGGCCTATTCTAAATGCCAAAAAGCATGATGTGTTTAACTGCTAAGAAACTTTCGTTTTCATTTTATTTACCGCTTCCCTTCCCCTGCCTGGTAGGAAATACATAACTACAAAAAAAGACACTTTATAAAATGTTTTATTTTATTATGTTTTATCACCCACGGTGGCTTAACGGTTAGCACGTTCGCCTCACACCTCCAGGGTTGGGGGTTCGATTCCCGCTTCCGACTTGTGTGTGTGGAGTTTGCATGTTCTCCCTGTGCCTCGGGGGTTTCCTCCGGGACTCCGGTTTCCTCCCCTGGTCCAAAGATATGCATGGTAGGTTGATTGGCATCTCTGGAAAAATTGTCCGTAGGGTGTGAGTGCGTGAGCGAATGAGTGAGTGTGTGTGCCCTGCAATGGGTTGGCACTCCATCCAGGGTGTATCCTGCCTTGATGCCCCGTGACCCGAGGTAGTTCGGAAAAGCGGTAGAAAATGGATGGATGGATGTTTTATCACCATCATAACTTCAAACTCAGTAACAAAAATAGAAAGTTTGTCTAAAATTAGAATTTGGCATTATTCAACCAAAGGTTGTTTTTTTTCTACTAAAAGCTAAAGATTTTGTGTGGTGTATCATTAATCAGTGTCATCACAGATGCACACAATCAATACAGATTGTTGGGTTGTAGCTACAGCTGAAGCTCACGTGCATGAATGTTAGGGCTGGGGAAGGGCGTGTCTGGCCTGAATTATGTTGGTTGATGCACGAAAACACCCTGATAAAAAGGTTGACTGGCTCAAAGTATTTTGAGTATTTTGAAAATACAAAAATACTCATCTTAAATGTATTTAAATACAAATTACATTAGATTTTTCCAAAGGCTTTAAAATACAAAATACAAAATACTATTTTGTATTTCAAATACGTATTTTAAATACATGTATTTGAAATACTGCCCATCCCTGGTCCCGTGGACCATCATTGGGTTGTGTCAACATCCCGGACGGAAGAGGGGTGGGGTGTACAGTAACTCATTAGCCTTTAAGGAGACATACAAAATAGTTTTTAAGAAAAAAAATATGTTCATGCCAACTTGTTAAAAATGTCTATCTGATGAGCCCTTTAAGTGCTGGGACCGCTCCATCAGTTTCAAACGATCTCCAAATCCACCATTCATATAACATTCATCACCGAAATCTAGTGAACAAACAAACACCTCTAAACCTCCGTAATGACACACATTGATGGCCGTGTTTTTTCTCACACTGCCTGGTTGACGAGTGGGCGTGCTTTTCCGGGAGAGTTGTTCAATAAAGGACTAAGAAACCTTGTTATAAAAAGGGAATTCATGTTCGAAAAAAACTTTCCGAAATCTGTACGAACCCTGGCAGAGTGTATTGAGCAGAAAAACACCAAGACATACGTCCAACCCGTTTTTTGAAAAGTTGATCATGTTAAGCTTGAGAAGCAGCACGTTTAACATTGTGAAGAAGTCAGAATGCATGAAATAGCTTGTTACCCCACCTTTAAGAGATTTATTAAGGTATTGCTTTTCAGTATCTACAACAAAATATTTTTTTAGGTGGCTAGCTTGAATCATTTCGTACATTTTCATTTGTACATTTTAGCATGATTTACTTTCGCCCCAGTGACTTTAGGTTTATTAGGGGTTTGGGTGGGGCTTCAGTATTGAGTTTTTTCTACTAGTTGTACATTTTTGTATGATTCTCAGCGTACAAAGTCATACGAGTTAGCCACCTCGTACAATAGTAACAAAATACAAAGAGCCCATCTTTACACGTCTAGGATCTTCAGCTCTACATATAGATTCGACCCATCAGACACATAACAGAAAGGGTCAGTACTGAGGATCAGTCATACCCATGAGACCGGTTAAATTGATTTATCTCCTCCCATAAGAGAGTCCAATCACTCACAAATCATGTGACCGGCATAACTGCATCAATTAACACCCCATTCTTCAGCCTGACCATCTTTACCCCACTAGAACACTGACTGTCACCAGTTGGGGCTCATTTCAGAGAAAGTGGGATCATGTTCATCTTTGTCAATTTCATATTCTCTGAGCAAACACAACATCTATTTTGGTATAATAATCTTCAGCTATTGCAGCGCCTGTCTGCCATTCCATCTTTTTTGGCTTTGTGTAGATTTAGCTTTGAGAATATATGACTCACCGCTTTAATAAGACAGCAGGTTCGAATAAAAGCGTGGATGTTATTTGCCCTGACAGATATTAGATGTTTATCTGTGACATTTGTTATGTGCTATTTATAAGTGGCTCTGGTTATAAGTGCTCATATCCTCTCAGAGTCTCCTGTCTCTTTGCATGTTGTAATTGCATGTGCTACCAGCAGATGGAAGTGCATTTCATTTACTCAACATCACTTGTTGTCTATGAGTATTACGAATATTACTTTAAACCAAGCAAACCTTCACATGAATAGTGACCGTGTGCATTCAGTGCATTTCACTTCAGTGAATACAACTGAATTACTAAGTATGCTAATTGATTTGGTTTTGTTTAGTAAATAGAAGATTGACAATTGCTTTAGTTGAATATTTAATTTGAAAAATAAAGGACATTCTATTGATTATTTTATAGATTTTTTGGATTCCAGTCAGCCCAGCAACAGGTCTATAAAGAATTTGGTATGGTTATGATTTGCATTGATTTTGTGTCTAGTAAATGGGTACCGCTGTTTTATCAACATTCTTCAAAATATGTAATTCAGAAAGTCACAAGTTTGAAATGAAAAGAGGGTGATAAATGATGACAGAATTTTCATTTTTGGGTGAACTATTACTTTACCCCAATCCGAAATGACAAGAATGAAAGTCATACGTCTGAAAAGTGTTCAAACAGGCATGCAGCATTAACCCTTAATAGGGCAATCATTAAAATACTTAGAATTTCAAGCCCTGGAGTGGTATTGGAGGTTATTGTAATACTTTTAAGCTTTTGTGACTTAAAAGGAAAAAAATATTCTTTAAAAAATCATTTTTATGTTGAAAATCAAGGTCAATGAAGTTCCTAGCCGGTCTATGTTCATTTTTCCCCCAAAAAAGTTAATATATTTAAAAGTTTTAAAAACATAGTTTAATTAGGAATATTTAGTATTTAATTATATAATAAGAAGTGACATAGCACAAAGTACCGCTGGAGCCTTTCCTTAGCAGTAATACGGCTCACACTACAAATAAACACAAATATATGCCATTTAAGGTATAATAAAAACTGTAATAAGTTTAAGTTGGCCACTTGATCACAGTATGATGTTATACAAACCTCTGGCAACCTTCAATGCACTAATAAATAATATTGCCCTATGTTAATGTATTATGAGTAAAAGTTGGCTTACTAGACGTATGTCTATGAATTTACATTTTGTCATTTACCTGAACAAATATGATCACATCATGAGATTGTATAGTAACTCCAACAATGAGAAGAGAACACACCAGTATAAAAATTCATACAACACAACAAGTTTATTTACTACTGCGTACAATCAGCTGCTATCTGCCTTGTAAGACTTCCTATAAATATTCGTCTTGTATTCCTGTAAAAAGTACCCCAACAATCTTTCCTGAGAAATTTAACTTCCAAACTGACTTTGTAGGCTTGTTTTAAGCTGGACTGTATTAAAGTGATAGTTCACACAAAAATGTTGTCATTTCAAACCTGTATGACTTTCTTTCTTCAGCAGAACACAAAAGAAGATTTTTTGCAGAATGTTGTTAACTGGACCCCATTAACTTGCAAAGGTTGTATCCATACAAAAGAAGTTAAGTCATAGTCTGCTATATTGTCAAATCTGCCACATGTGTATTACATACATATAGAGGATTGAAATTGCGTTACTCTCAGAATCATGGTGCATACAAATAACACTACACAGAATAAAAATTATACATTACAAAAATAGTAATAGTAGTGAATGAGGGCTAATGCTGTTCGGTTACAAACTTTCTTCAAAATATCTTCTTTTGTGTTCTGCTGTAACAATGCTGGATTGTCCCTCACTGGCCACACCCTCTACAACGTCACTCACTCACAGACTGTCCCATCCTGCCTTCCAGTGGTTCCCGAGCCTGTCCCATCCGGCCTTCCAGTGGTTGCGGAGCCGGTCCCATCCAGCCTTCCAGTGGTCTCCAAGCCGGACCCATCCAGGCTTCAAGTGGTCTCCGAGCCGGTCCTGTCCGGCCTTCCAGTGGTCTTCGAGCCGGTCCCGTCTGGCCTTCCAGTGCTCTCCGAGCCGGACTGTCCAGCTTCCCAGTTGTCTCTGAGCCAGTCCCGTCCCGCCTTCATGTGATCTCCGAGCAGGTCACGTCCGGCCTTCCAGTGGTTTCCGAGCCGACCTTCCCCGAATCCGGTAAGGAAACCTGCCAAAAGCACCATCCCAAAGCCTGCCCTGGGGCAAGGGACTCACCCAAAATATGTTTTGGGGGCACCATACAGGCGTGATGGCCGCTTTGGCCAGAACGATTGTCTTGCTTCCGGTGCGGCTGGCACCCTCCAGGCCTCCTGAATGGACGGCACCCTCCAGGTGTCCAGTGCGGCTGTCACCCTCCAGGTCTCCTGAGCAGCCGGCACCCTCCAGGCTTCCGGTGTTGCCAGCACCCTCCAGACCTCCCCATGGATTCCAGGTGTTGGTAGCAACGTCGGTAGGACGCCCACCCTGTAACAATGTACTGTGTTTGTCCCTCACCAGCCCCGCCCTCTACAACGTCACTTACTCACGGACTGTCCTGCTCTCACTCCCCTAATTATTGATCACAAACACCTGCCTTTCATTACCAGACTCTATTTATACCCTGCCTTATGGTTCAGTTCTTCATCGAGTGTTGTTGTTGTCAGTCGGAACCTGATTCCCTTCATATGTTTACAGTTCCGCTTTTGATACCCGATTCCCGTTTTGGAATACTCACAAAGATTTGAAATGACAAGAGGGTCAGTAAATGATGACAGAATTTTCATTTTTGGGCGAATTATAAATTTAGAACTGTTATTAAATTAAGGGGGGTCATAGGGTTAAAGTCTAAGACTAAAATAAATAGTTGACAAAACTGAAAACAGCTTGAACTGACCTATCTTAAAATACATCAGTGCCAATGTTCTGTCTCAAAATCCACACAAGTAAATTTTTTGTAAGGCTTGATTGTAAGAAATTAGTCCAGCCTTAACCCAATCCCTGTCTGGGAAACTGTCTCTAAATGAAAAAGTTTTTAAATTAACTGCTCAGATGTCTAAACTGTCCGCCTACCCTCAAGACACTGATACAGTCTATGTTTCAGAGGTTATTTGATGTCATTTGATGTCACAATGTTAGTTCCACAGGGGAGGATGTATAGGAGAGACCCTGAGGGCTTGTAAAGTTTAAAGGCCAAATTAAAAACATAATTCCAGGGTACTATAGGACAACCCCCCCACCAGAATTATTCCATGTCCCTAACAAAACATCTTTTGTTCTCTAATCTGCAATCCTGAGCAGGGCGCCTCTTCTTCGTAAAAGAACACAGTTGAGTAAAGACATTTCAGTAAGAAAAACTGCATGAAGATGATCATTCAGTTATTTATAAAATGAAACACTGTAGAAGGTTTTCATTAAAAGTGCTGCACTGAAATCCTATATTCCAAAGCTTGTTTATCAATGTTTGTTGTTTGTTGCTTATGTGAGCAGCTTTCACATAATCCAAAGGCAAAAAAAAGGTGGATTGTTTGCAGTAGAACACTCGCTAAATATGAATAGTTATTTCTTATCAAACAATGGAAATTATCTAAAAATAATGAACACCCTTAGAACATTTATCAGCCAACCAGAATGAAGCACTGCACAGCCCCTACGCAAAATGAGATTTCCGCCGTGTTATTCTGTTTTCTACCTTTCTCTCCAAACCGCAATATATGCCAGTCTCAGTTCTCTGCAGAATGCGATATATCCGCTTAAACCAATCCCAGCACACCATTCCACGCATTGTAAACAGTAACTTTGACTGCATTGATGAGCCTGTGCTGGTTTCTGCGGTGATGAATGACAGATTGAATGTATTTTTAGTCCAGTGCCTGTATGTAAGATTAGTATTGTATTGAATTCAGAGGCTGTCATATGGGGATCAACTCACTTTGTTGTGTATGTTCAACAGTTTCAATATGAAAAATAACTTTAACGTTAATAATAGTATTGATTAAATGGTTTTATTGCATTTTGAAAAAAAAATTGCAGTTCATTTACAAAATCATTTAAAATCTAAATCTGTATTTGAATTTTTTATGTTACTAAAACCTAAAGATGCTATGTGAAACTTTGAAACAGAAAATAGCGTTTTACATCTTTTTCATCTTGCCACAATAAAACACATTTTTACTCAAATTAATCCAAATGGAATTATAGCGTTTTGGAACCAAACTCTTCATAGGATTGGTAAATTTGACTGTGACTTGAAATTAATCTTTCAAATTGATTTACTGCTCTGTTAGCAGTGTGCCAATCGAAGACCCCGACATAAGCACTTTCGACTTTTATTGAGAATAATATATTCGTTTTTTTTATATAATTTTTAAGATAGTTTAGGTCATCATTGAGGGCCCTTAGGGTTCGCCACTGATTGTTTGAGACCTACCAGCTCACACAATGAAACAGTTTAACTACTAGAACATTGACACCTCTGAATTAAAGCCACTGAGGCCTGGGAAACCTCTTTTGGAGAGGACGAGAAAACACTGCTGAATGCTGTGAGAGTCTGTGCTTTGTTTAACTAATAGCCACCTGTCCACTTTAACTTCAGTGATCCAACATGAAAATTGCAGCTGGGCCACAGTTTCAAAACATCCCACAGTATCTAATGTTTATGGGCTACAAAAATAGTGCTGTTGGAAAGTTTAGAGGTCATATTTGTAGGATGCGTCCACTTAAGTCATTTGGGCTGGAATTCGACATATTCCCGCTGGGCCGATGCTCGGTGGGCCATAATGCGAGCGAACTAAGGGGGACCCCCCTCGAAACTGTATCGCAGATGGACCGCAACTGCAAAGAAGCCAAAAGTGGAAATCCAGGGCCACTTTTTTGTCCAAATCCACCCCTGGCCGTTAGGAGGTGAAATATCAAAACAATTGTTTGATAAACATATTCCTAATGTTTCTGCAAAACAGAATTAACACTCAACACGCTTCAGCAAATCATGACTTCATCATGTCAATATTATGTTCACATCTATCTAAATTTCTTGGAACCTGGACAGGACACAACTGTTTACAAGGTCACATGAGAAACACTCTGCAAACACTATTAAATTGTCATGACACACCCGTGTTTGAACAAAAAGGCACACTGAAGGAGACTCCACATTTTTATTGGATGGAATGCATGGAAAGATAAAACTGTTCGTCATTATTACATTAAGATCGATTCCGAGAACACGGCGGGACAGAGATGTGTGGCTCCAGCCCATCTATACATTTAGATTTGTTGTGGATATCATGTCTGCAAAGCAAACTCCGCCTTGTCTGTGTTATTAGCTTATCTCTGTTTACTCCATGTGATGAATAATTTATCACCACTTGTGTCACAGTCTGTCTCGGTGTATGAGCAGAGACGTACCCTTCTGTCACTCTGTGAACATGTTCATCTCCTTATACACTGAACGTACTCATCCTTTCTATTTTCCAGTCAAAAAGATGAAGGTCAATTGTGTGAATGAGAATATAGCATCATTAGTGTTGTGTAGTGTTGTGCATCATAATGGTGTTTGAGGTATTTGGATTTTTTGCATCATAAGCATTGTGTTACTTTCAAAACGTACATGCAGAAGTCGGATTACTTTAGATCTTCAAAACACTTTTGTATTACTTACATGTTAAACAAGAAAGGCGAACCTATTTTAACATTGAAGAAATGACACACATCAGCTTTAAAGTCCCTGTGAACTGGAAGTTGCGATCTTTTTAACTTCTGTATTTGGGTGCATTTCCGAGTAAAACAGAATTAGAATAAAAACAAATTGGGCGTGGCTTGCGTTTTTCACTCCTTGCATTTTAAAATGGAATAGGCAATAGACTGGGAGTTGAAAGGGAGGAGTTAATGGATGCTCCACCCAAGCCGTCTATTTTAGGTCAACTGAGCAGGATTGCCACTAGAGGGTGGAAGTCCATTTTCAGATTTTAACGGAAGATTATGAGGGCATATGAATTTTAAAAAGAGAATGAACCATATTGATCCGCTATTTAAAATTAACGCTGCAATATTTCATGAAAAAATAGGCATTGTAAGTTTTAGTTTTACTGGGACTTTAACATTGGCTAATTCTTCATTCCAAGAACGCAAAGAACAGACTTGTGTTCTCGTGGAGACCGGTCTTGTGAGGCAGCTTTGGAAGAACGAACTTGGATGGATAAGCCCCAGTGGGAGTTCAAGTGGGTTCCATGCATCCTCGATATCAGGAACACACACAGGTACTTCCATGGGTTCTCTGTTCTTGTGTTCTTGAGTATTGGAACCTGACTTCCACGGTTATTGATGACGTATAGCAAGAACACGAGGACACAAGACCACTGAAGAACGTATATTGAGAAATGGCCGCTATCTATCAGAGTGACTGAGACGGGCAATGAACTCAAACATGCTGACCAGACAACCTCAAGAGTTATCAAGTCACTGCCTCACAACAAAGCAAAACATTCCTACTGGCAGACGATGTCTTCCTGTCAGTCTACATCCCCGTAAACAACCTCAACCATGCAGGATGCTCTCTCGCAAACAACCCCGTCCTTGCCATACATATGTTTACCTCAATTCCAATACTGAAGAGAATCTTCCTTCTGAGCTACATCTCCAGTCTCTCCAACTGTTTCTGCTGTAGACACTCAAATGCCTGCAATGACCTCTGACCCTCTCGACAAGAATTCCTCCACATAATTCAATTCAAGCCTAATTCAGTTAGTGGTGAACTGTGTGTGGGTGTGTCCATTTGAGCAAATTCACAGAGGATTCAGACTCAGTGCTGAAAGTCAGTGCAAAGTCCAACCAAAACCTTTGTGTGCCAAGACACATGCAAAAAAAGTCAATGTGTGATGAGAAATCCAACAGAGTGAGAATGTATCTGACTATCAACTGCTTTTTATCACTAATTCATTCGTCTCTAACCACTATTCAACAACTGTTATGGAATTGTTGTACTTTGTTTCTGATAAATACTGTATTATGATCACAAGAACATAAGCCCCTACTGACCAATACGTTTGACAGTGAATTTGGGTAACATTCTGGTCAGAACTTCAATTATCAGGGTTTATTGTGATTTGTGAATTAATAAATCCTGTGAGCCGGAACTTCTAAGTGAGATTTCTGAATTAATTTGACTCATAAATGTTTTCATGTCAGACTTTAATGACCGAAGAAGCAAAACTGTGTTATGTGTAATTAAAGTGATAGTTCACCCAAAAATTTAAATTCTTTTTTTCTAACGCAGAACACAAAATAAGAAATTTTGAAGAAAGTTGGTAACCAAACAGCACTGGATCCCACTCAGTTCTATTGTATGGAGACAAAACCAATGCAAGAGAATGGAGGCCAGTTGCTAATTTTTACAAAATATCTTCTTTTGTATTCTGCGGGGCGGAAAGATATCGGTATTTAAGTCTAAGCCTATTTTACGGACATTTCTCATGAGTCATCATTTACTTATACCCATCCATGTCTGGATCGACACCCACGTCATATCATGAATATGCAGACTCCGGGTCAGAAGAGTCTCGCACACCATCAGTTTCATGATCAAGAAGCATCTCAATCACCTATGATGTATTTCCTCTTTGCCATGTTTCGTTTGCCTATTTTTATTTTACTTGCTCAAAAACCCTCTAATCTGTCTCACGCTCTCACTCTCTGTTCGTATCTGCCCTCTACCGCTCACCACAAAAACTGACGCTAATAGCTTATGAAATGCAAAAGATTACCATAAAACATACATCAATTTCTTTACTTTTAGGAGCAATTCAAAAATTTTTGATAGCGTAAATGGTTGAAGCGTTACGGTTAAATGCGGATTTAAAGGGTTAAATAAATTAAATATAAATGTTCATATTTACTTTTGATAATTCTATCAGTGTTTAACTTTAATGATAAGGGAGTGTGTTAAACAGCATATTAGTTTTTACTATGGTATCAAAAGTGTGAAAGACTTAAGCACAGGCACTTTAAATAAGATACAAAGAAAGACAGAAGAAAATGTTTTTGTATGTTCATTTGGAACATTTATCTTTACAGTTACAGTCCTTGCTGTGAACGGGCTTTTAATGCTTTGTTTCAGTAACTATTTATTTCTCAGCCGTGGTATCAGTACCTGCTGACCGTCATGTTCATGTCACATAAGAGCAGAACTGCTCCCCAGCACCATCAGGAACTGCAGACTTTCTCGGAGAGAAACTGCACTGGTTCTCTCTGCAACAGATTTAGACCGCAGTCCCCACGGGAGGGGGGCTCTCCCTGACCGAGGGGGAGAAGAAAAACCTTTCAAGCCGCAAATGAACTGAGGATACGGCTTGTCACCCATTGAGAATCAGAGCGTTTGTAACCTGTGCAGACAGCTCTCGCAGCACACGTGTGTTGTTTGACATCAGTCCAAGCCTGAACATGCTGCCTAACACAACTCATCTGCTCTGCGGTTCTCTTCAGAGATATTTGCTATTTTCAAAGCTGACATTTAGAAAGATATAAGCTAGGGCTGTGCAGAATATTGAAATGATCGCAATATCGCTAATATGCAACGGAATTATAAAAAAAAATCTAAAAATTACGTATAGACCAAACAATGACGTAAACAATGCTGATCCAAACTTCCTATTTCAGTTTTTTTAACACTTCACAATGGTTGAACAAAATGCAACTCACAGAACATTTGTATATCTTTATATATTATGTCTTTATATAATTTGAATATCTTAAAGTTTCAATTATGTATGTGAGATTCAATAAAATAAATAAATAAAACTGAAACAGGAAGTTCTTCTGGACCAGTGTTTACATCTCGCGAAGTGGTCTATAGTCTACACGTTTTAAGTTGATGCATATACATTTACATTTATGCATTTGGCATACGCTTTTATCAAAAGCGACTAACATCGCATTATCCTATGCATTTATTTACATAGGTATGTGCAATCCCCTGGGATCAAACTCACAACCTTCTCTTTCCACTGAGCTACAGGAAAGCCATATAGCAGAGAGACTGTGTCTGATGTGAGAAAGATGATTAATAATCAGAAATAATGTGAAATCTGTATGTTGGTTATATAATTTTCAGTTTATATACAGTATATTTGATTAACTTGAACTATTGTACAGTCGCACATTGCATTATTAAGCAAATACAATTTCCTTTTTCTATGGGTTATATACATTTTAAATTGATTTTAGAAAAAGAAACACTTCAGTATAGGGGCAGTTCTTGCTATTAACAAACCCTTAACTACGACTTTTTCCCCAATAAACTATTATCTTCTTGCTTATTAATAGTAAGTAAGGTAGTTGTTAGATTTTGGTTAGGATTAGGGATGTAAAGTATGGTCATGCAGAGAATGTGTTTTATAAGAGCTATAAGAGCTAATAAACAGCCAATATGGCAATAATAGGCATGATAATAACTAGTAAATAGTGAGAATTGCCCCCTATACTGAAGTGTACCAAAATATCGTATCACATTATTTAGCATGCTATCGCATTTTTCTTTAATATTGCACAGCCCTAATAACAAATGTGGTATTGTATGTTCGCATTAATATATTTTTGATTGGAATTATTGAAATAGATAAACATGTTTATTAGAAGGAGGCATCCAAATACTTTTGTCCATATGGTGTATATGTGTGAAAGATTATGTATATCCATCCGCCCCAGGGTCTGTCATCAGTATGCTTTGGATGCTGTCTAGGTAGGTAGACATCAGACAGCACGTCGTCTCACTAGATTTTGGGCCAGAGCCATTTATTTAAGCAGATTTTTGTGTAGCTACAGGCACGTAGTTCCCTTGAGAGACTGTTCAGGGGCTAAGTGGCTCAATCAAGGGCACAACAGATGTACTTTTCAATCAGACTCTTTGAACTTGCATCCCTCAAGTTAAGATTTCATTATTCCAGTGGGGCAATATTGGGAAAATTTGAAATGAAAGAAACAAATCCGAGAAAAACACCTACAGCACTTAACTGAAATAAACATGAACACATTCTGTCTGGTTTTTCAATACAATTCCATAAAGATTTTGTGATTTGCTTTAAGATAATTTTTTTGATATTGTTGTTTTTATTTAAATAATCAGTTTGTCAAGGGGGTAAAAAAACTCAAAAGGAAAAACGTTGGCGGCAATAGCGACCAGAGTTCCTTTCCTGTCTCAGAGGGTCCTTTGCAAATCCCACTCCCCTATCTCTACCCCGCACTACTGTCCTGTCATAATAAGAGCCATCGGCAAACAACTTAGACATTAAAATATACACTACAAAATATCTTCTTCTTCTTGCATGCATTGAATATTAGCTCTGCTCGGTGTTGAATTTTAAGGCATCATATAGCTGTTCCAAACAGTCCTGTCTTTGAAGTCCGCTTGTTCAGGACCATTTTCTTTCACATCACAAGATAAACGTCATGGGGTAATTGCATCAGCTCCTCCAGCACTTTCTTATTGCCTCCTATTTTAAAAGCGAACTTACATCCGTGAGTCCTAACCTTATACTAAAAAACTGTTTTTTACTCATGTCATTTCACACAAATGGTGATTTCTATACTTTGAAATAAAATTCAGAAACTAACAGAAAAAGAACATACAGAAAATCTATAGACAAATGTCAATAATGGTTTATCCCATTTGGCAAAAAAAAAATGTTCTTTAACAAGTTATAAAAGAATCATTATATTGATGTTATGTAAAATTGCCTTTCTGCTTTGTAAATGTTGGGTGTTTTTTGTTTGCTTTCTGTGTTTATTTTTTAGAGGTTTATGATAGAGGTAATTAATTTGAGGCAAGGTTTTAAATATTATTATTGTTATTCTTATAAATATTGCTGTATTTATTATTATTATTATTTCTCTTTGTTGTTTAGATGGAGGCTCTGTACAAGCCATTGGGGGTTTTCTGCCTCCCCGTGCACAGTATTTGTGTTTTCTTGATTTTAACTATAAATACATTTTACATCGTGCAAAGAATAAACTTAACATTAAATGTATGAAAATCTATATTTTAAAGCACTGTATGTGTTAGAAAAGAGCTACTGAGACCTATTGTTGTGTACAATTTGGTTTGTTTAACATATAGTGTGGTTATCCTCATGAAACAGATCTGACAAGGACAATAAATCTTAGCAGGACTCAATGGATCAGCATATGAAGACACTGTATGTAAAGCTACTACAGTATCTGGTTTACAATCCACCGATGCTCTACTATACACACACATACAGTACAGAAGGCGATAGTTCACTCTCACTGGTTTCTCTCTGTAACAATAGAGGTCGATATCATGACATAGGATCCAGCTATAGAGTGATTACACACACCTCTTACATAAACACACACACACGGTCCCGTCTGCAGCTCATATCCTATGGGCGAGTGATGTTCGTATGTTTGTCACCCACCTGCAGCTCACAGTCTAAACAGCAGCTGTTGGGTATATATCATATCTGGGATTTTGAAGGTCAGTGGTGTCACTCCACTGAACCGAACGATAAACTGTATGCGATTATCGCGTGTTTCTACTAAACAACAGAATTCTCTCAGAGATGTGTGAGAACGGTTTATCATTCACGTGGGAACTGGTTTCAAAGCACTGGGTTTTTTGACAACCTACAAGTGGCTTTCAAATGCTTTTATTTAAGATTCCGTCTTGGTGTGAACTGTCAGATCAGATTTCAAGCAATTATTTAGTCATTTGGGATGTGATGCGTATGTAACACAATATAAAGTGTTTATCTAATGCTGTGTTCGAATGCACTCATTTCCTCTCACTCTTTCCTCTGAATTGCGATCTTTTCGCAGCTTCCACGTGATGAACAATGAAATATCAGAGAATTTGGACACAGAATTACTATATTCTATTGGATGCATTTTAAGTTGGAAGATGTAACAGACATGAACAGATGAAAAATGTTCATACTCTTTTTTTCGCTCTGACAGCCAGTCTTGATGTTTATGCTTTGAGCTTGAACTTTAAAGAAACGGTTCATTTAAAAATATTAATTTTGTCTTTATTTATTTACCCTCCAATCCTCTATAAAACTCTTTGTTCTGTGGAACACAAAATAAGATATTTTGAGAAATGTCTCTGTTTTGTGTCCCTACAATGCAAGTCGATGGGGTCAGTGTTGTTAAGTTATCAGCTTTTGTGTTCGGCAGAAGAAAGAAAGTCCTTCAGATTTGTGATGAGGATGATGATCTTGAAGCTAAATATAACGCGTAACTTTCTTGACTTTCTCTCAAATGTTTCCTACTCCTTGTTCTGTTTTTGCCTTTATTGTGAATTATCAGGGGACCGTGTCCCATTGAGATACCTGCCAACTATGTGCTGAAACCAAGCGTACAATAGGGAAAAGAGAAATTACCATAAACTAAAAATATGTTTGGTTTACCTGCTTTTAACTAAATCTGTACAAAAACAGCACTTTGATGGTGAGATGTGTAAAACTTGAACTTTTCAAAGAGAGATGTCCTAGAGGATGCAGAAAAACCCTGTCACTTCCACACGTTTTCAGAGGAACAGCTGACACGCAAACAAGGAGTTATCTTCTCCGATATAGAGTTTAAAATAGTCGTTGTCTGTTTTTGACAGGACTTCCCGTACAATTCCTGCAGTTGTTTCTCACAGAAATGATGGTGGAAGCTCATTTCCACCCTCAAAGATTCCTCTATAGCTAAGTTCCTGTTTACACAGCAGACGTACGTCAAATTCACTGTCTTTTCCAGAGAAGTTCGATAAAAACAAAGAAACAAAAAACAACAAACGGGTCCAGAGTCATAGTAATTCGGTTAGTTTTGAATCCGTGCAGCTTGTGTTGCAGCTCCATTCAGTGTTTTGGGAATTTATGACGGTTTCACTATTTTGGGGAAAGCAACACTCTAGAGAACCTACAGCATGGCATGCAAATAAAGGGATGCAAATTTTCCTTCATCCTCCTGAACTCTTTTAACTCAGGTAATGTGTCAAAAAATAACGAAAAACGTGAAATGAAAATCGAGAGTGTCTGTCTTGTCCTCAAAAAAGAAAGAAGTTGAGGAACAAATGCAGCAGTTAAATGGATAGAAAGGGAAGATAAATGACTACAGTACATTGACTACACTACAAGATGCTTAACATACGGTTTCATATTTGCTTTAAAATTTGCATCCAGTCAACCAGAATAAAAAAATGCATGTTACCAACAGCAATTTGGAGTTCAAGCTGTTAAGCCACTAAAACCACAAAGCCATGCTGAAAACACCACACAATTTGCACTTTTTTGCAGATTTGCATCTCTCTTTTCATTCATTCACTTATTTACGAACAGGACAGATTAGGGGCTAAATATGACATCAGTTGTGTTTGTAATTTCCTGTGTCCTCATCAAACAGGAAAGGTTCATTTCACAAACCACCTTACACAATCCAGTCTACCTTTACAACTGATAACCAAAGAAGAGCTAGACACATTGGCTGTGTCTTAAAACCTAGCGAGCTGTCTACCTAGAAAGCATTTTGCCATTATAAAGCATTCGATCTACTGTAAGGCTACCTGACAGATGCGCTTCAAACACGTTGCTTTAATACAACACAAAATGATCTATTGAAGACTTAATGAATGAATGAATCTTCCCTCCAGCGCGGATGATCTGATAATGACAGATCCTATCTTTACTCAATTTCCCTTAAAGCGAAAATAACAAACCCATTTGTCGAATTCACGCTATATGCACACGAACTGTGATCGTACGCAAACCTCCGCTTATTTTTTTATTCACGTACAGCCTGTTGTCAAGCCGAATTGCGAGATAAAGGATAATAATACAAAAGCGACTCATTTGGTGAATGCATACGTGAATAAATCTTACCTTTTCTATAAGGGCGTTTCCTTGTAATTCAGATGGTCTCTGTGTGATATACCGCCGCACATCTGCCTTATTCCCTCAGCATCATTTCATTCCGAGCTCTACAGTCACTCACCACGCCTTCCCTTTACCGGCTACAAAGAGACTGGGGCCATGCCGTTATCTACACACACAACACACACACACAACTCAACACACACCGCTGTTACTGCCCATCCACCGGCGAAGCTGGGAAATATGTCTCGATGTCCCATATACGTTCGATTAATGATTGTTTGATTAAAATATAGAAAGAGCAGATGATGTGAGGTGGGGATAAATAACTTATAATACTTTACACGCATATCAAGTCTATACAAAATTGATAAAATAATATTTATACATTTTTACTTGAACGTAAAAGAACACGATTAAAGGTTCATTTTAATCTAACTGAAAACTATTATTACGGTACAGTACTACACATGAAAAAGCAATAATAACATATTCTACAGTCTATCACCATTTTCGTGTTGTCTATGATGTCATTATTCTTAATAATTCCTTTCATTGTTGAAAAAACAATAGAACCATACCCAAAACACAATAATGTAATGGATTTAATGGTTATAATAGGAATCGTATTGGTTTTAAAGGAAACTAAAATGGTGTTGACTGGTTTGATGGTGGGGTGTTCTCTGACAGAATAATCCTATTGGAATAATGCCCTAAACACACAATAAAAAGGAATTTTGGTATGTTTTTAATGAAAAAAGCGAATGGTTCATAAAGGGATTTAAACAGAACCAATAACATTTCTATGATGGTTTCGATTGTTTTTGCAGCAGGGTTGTGTTTCTTCTAAAATGTTTTTTTTCTGCAAACCCCCTTTGCAACAATGCAAAATAGGAGAAAGCACTATAGATATACAATTGAACTGAATCATACAGTAGGATTACATAATTAAGTCTTAAATATATTTGTTTAGCATTTTTTATTTCATTTTAAGCATTGGTTGTATCTCTTGCGTAGCTTTGAAAAACTAAAAAAGGAAGTGCTTTTCGTTTACAAAATTGTCTATATGCACTGTAATGATTTATTACAATAATCAGTACCATGAACACAAATAAATTGTAAAAATAATATCTTTCAAAAACTTCTCGATTGATCAGTTTAGTAACTTGACAAAATGAGTGAGCGTGAGTGGTAAATTACAAAGTCTTGTTTCTTGTGGGATAATTAAATAAAGCCCAGGGCTCAGGCAATGCACTGTGTGAGAATACATTAACATTATTGAACCTGTAGCCAGGGCTGAGGCGCCTCCATACAGATCTGATGTCTTCTGTCCTTTAAAGTCATTACTCTTTATATAGATTAGACAGTGCAGAGTGCTAAAAGGGTTTTGTCTTTAAAGGCTTACATGTACCGCAAAACCGGATCAAACTGAGCTGATATTTTTGAGTTTGTTAAAATAAAAATAAATATTTATCAACAACGGGTCTCCTTTAGTACCATCTTCTCCCTGCCCACTGCAAATGCCCATGGGACCCTCCTTTCTCCCCAACACACGCACACCATCTGCAGTGAATGAGCGGCTCAATGTCCAGCTGGGAGTTAGCCAATCAAAGCCCTGTTAAAGTTTAATTAAAGATTGTGAAGAATCTACTCTGCATGGGCAAGCAAATCACTTGGCTGGATGTGTTATTGAGGATTAGTGGAGATGCTCTTGATAAATGACTATCAATAAATCTGAATGTTTTAGCCTTTCAAAGCTCTTTTAAATGACTCTGCTATCTTTTAATTACACAGTTCAAAGTTGTTGCTTATCTTACATACAGTTTTGTTGTTTTGCATCATCGAGGATGCCGTAGGACTAAAATCACTAGTCAAACCATATAGACTCTTACAGACTCTTACAATAATGATGTACAATATGAACACGATAACTGTTTCACGATTAGAGTCATTGCAGTAATTTATTGCTTACTTTCCATTACCTAATATTGAAGCTAAACTTCCTATGTCTTCGTTTCCTTCCTGATTGTCTAGACTCTTACGATGCACACTTGAATGATTTTGTAAGTGCACTAGGCAAAATAAATAAATAAATAAACATAAAATCATTTAAAAAAATGGACAAAGTAATTCAGGTTTGATCTAAAGGAGAACACAAACATGCCAGTATTCAAATATTAAACATTAAGTACTAAAAGTGTGTTGACAGTATGTGAAGCATTTAAAGGGATACTTCAACCAACAAAATTAAATTAGGTCATAAATTACTAACCTTCAAGTTGTTCCAAATATGTATGCATTTCTTTGTTCTGATGAACACAGAGAAAGATAATTGGAAGGATGCTTATAACCAAACATATTTTGCTCCCCCATTGACTACTATAGTAGGAAAAATACAATGGCATTCAAAAGTGCCCCAGAACTGTCCTACATTCTTCAAAATGTCTTCTTTTGTTTATTTTTTCCAACTATAGGAGTCAATGGTGGAGAAAATATTTGTTCTTCCAAATATCTGTCTCTGTGTTCATCAGAAAAAAAGAAATGTATACAGATTTGGAACAGCTCGAAGGTGAGGAAATGATGACAGAATTTTCATTTTACAAGTATCCTTTTGCACCTAAAAATCAAGAAATTTTTTCATGTTTGGTTATATTTGACATCTTCCTAGAAATCAGTATACACCAGTATACATCTTTCTAGTAATGTAAAGCTCTAGAATACTTTATAAATTTTAATTGAACAAAAAAATTGAGAACTTTCATTGAGAACTATTCATTGAGTACCTCTCATTTACTTTCACCAGGAAAAACTGAAACCTTATTTACTAGTAAATTATGAATAGCTCTGCTCAGTGTATATTATAATTAATAAACCAGCAAAACCATACGTTACAATCCAATACAATATTTGACCATTTATGAGGCATTAGATTAAAAACTGACGCGGGATATTTTATTGATTTGATTACACTGCCACCGCGTGGCCACTAATTGCACTGTTTACAAAATTGTATCGATAATTTAATTACATAATTCTTTCGTGTACTCCAAAACAAGTGAATATTTATCCTCGGTGAAAGACATATACACGCTTTTTTAATCATTAAACAAATAAAAATCTTACCTCTACTTCACGTTATTTTAACAGCCGATAAAGTTTGCGACGGATAAAGCCTGAATCCTGAAGCCCTCTTTCAGTGACGGCCAATGAAATGTTGCTGACGCATGACTATAGTGGCTCTGGGGTTTGTAGTTTCATAAGTCATTTATCTCAACTGGCATTAACTTAAAATGCCCCTTAACGGACTACAAAACGACAGCAGCACACTACTGGAGGGCACGAGAACTGAAAGCTTGACATCACGGTGGCTGGCACTTCGTGCGTCTGAAAGTACAGCTTTGGACTGACGTATCATCTTTTCCACCTGGGAGCTGACGAAAGTTGACAACTTGGAAAATGCAGTCAGAATCGGGGATCGTGCCCGACTTTGAAGTCGGCGAGGAATTTCACGAAGAGCCTAAAACGTATTACGAGTTGAAGAGTCAGCCGCTGAAAAACAGGTCGGTGAATTACGCGGAGCGCGTCTCTTATTTCTGCTTTTGACAGCTGTGATGTGAACTGCCTTTTCTATATTGCATGCGCTATAAAGTTGATAAAGATCAGAACTTGTGATTTTTATCATATTTCTTTGATTTGTATTTGTTATTCTACTGGTTTGTTCTTTTTTTGCGACGCGAACACAGCTTTTATTTGAACCAGCGGGTAGCGGCCGCTTGCAGTGTAGATTGCTCGTTCATTATACTAAACGCGCTCAAGTTGGTCGCGTCGCGTTGCTTGCAGCCTAGATGGGTGTTAGAGTTAGACAACGCCTTGGGATACAACATCATCCTCAAATATTTACTCACTCATGTATATGTCTGTTAAATTATCAAACTCATAATGAAAACTGTTTAAGAAGTTTAATAAACTTTGGCGAGACTTTATAACTTTCATGAATACTAATTAAATGCAATTGGACATTGCTGAACAGATTGTTCATATGAAAATATAATTATATTAATTATAATATTAATAATTACATTGAATGGGGTATATCAGATATAGGTGCAGCCATGTTACTGTACCAGGTGAACAAAATCCACAGAAATAAGTAAATAGAGGATCTTGTATCATAATTTAGGGAGGAAATGATATATTAAATACATATTTGTCTCTAAAACTGTACTAGACATTACAGGCCATACACTTTTATTATTGGTTGTCTTAGGTTGACAAGCTTTGTCATATATATGAGCACATAAGAGTATGGTTTGATGTCTAAATGCATAAAATGTATTTAATATATGGATCCATTGAGTTTATCTCTCTCTTTATCTCAGACTTTCTGGCAGAATGTACATTTTATGCCAAACCAAATGATTTGAAACAGTTTCCATCAGCACTAAATTAATTTTCCTTCTGTTAAGCTGCATTGGCAGATGGAGAGATCCTAATTTAGATGAGACAGACAGCTCTGGCCGCCATGAGGTGAAAATTAACAACATAAATTTAGAAGCGCGGGCTAATACCTCAGATGCTGTGGGTAAATTTTGGGGGCTATTTTAGGTCGTGTCTGAGATATGAGTGTAAATAAATAGAGGTGTTGAAGCACAGCAGGATTCCAAATGAAGTTAATTTAGAATATGATTTTTCGGTTTTTTACGCTTTTGTGTGGAGGTTTAACGTTTGGTTGATGTTTTTAACATAATGACTAAAGATTTTGACATGCCATGCATAGGTGAAAGTTGTCACAGATACCGGTCCATACTGTAATTCGCCTTTTCTGAGTTTATGATTATTTTCTGTCCCTGACAAGCACTCTATTCATTTCGAACATTTAATCTACTGTATAAAATCTTTATGTTAAGAATATATGTTTACACACTTCTGCAATTAATTCAGGTCGAACTGTTTATTCTTTTGACTCTCTATTTTTTAAGAATTGGACTCCTTAAATGTGCTATCGAATATAGTTTTTATAAATATAAAAACGTTCTTACTGAGTACTGACTTATATTAATAGAAGAGGCTACATTCAAAAATATAAATCTATCCGATACTGCTTTATGGTTGTTCATCTTTATTTCATATTTCTTGCATCCTTGCAAAAAACCTTATGATGCCCTCCAAACAATATTACTGTTTCCACTAATGTTGTTCTGTTCATAGTTTTTGTTTTAAAGGTGCCGCGAACTTTGGCCTGAGACACCCATTGAAATTCCATTACGTCACAGATTGACCTGTGCTGAAAATCCCCAAATACGAGTCTAGCAGTTTATGCAACCCAGTTTTATATGATCCAGTTTTTTCTGGCAAATAAAATACATGTTATGAGAGAAGATCCATGGTACAAACATTCAACAGTGTTGTCTGCAGGGTCGCATAACAAATTGTTGCCTGCTTATTCTGAAAATTTAGCAGCATCGTGATGTACAATTGATGTGTTTTATGCTTTTATGCTGCACTTAGTCTAAGTAGATGTAGTCTAAATACAAATTCTGTCATCATTTACTCATCCTTAGATAATTTCAAACCCTTGTAAATGACTTGTTTTAATGAACACAGAGAGAGATATTTGGAAGAATGTTGGGAATTTTCAGTTCTGGGACATCATTGACTACCATAGTAGGAACAATTAAAATGGTAGTAAAAAGGGCCCCAGAACTGTTTGTTTGCCTAAATTCTACAAAATATCTAATTTTGTGTTCAACAGAACCAAAAAATGTACAATACTGTTTGTCGACTATGGTAGTGAATGATGTCCCAGAACTGCTACCATTCTTCTACATATCTTTCTTAGTGTTTATCAGAACAAAGACATTGTTACACAGTTCAAAGTAGGGAAGGAAAGAGGCGGGAACCGGCGAACATTGAAATAAAGTTTTAATAAAATAAACCAACAAAAACATGGAGGTAAAAAGCCAAAAGAACATACATACAAACTTAAAAAATATGTCCGGGCCCGTTCCTCTCTCGTCAGCAGTCCCGTCGCTAGTCCTCTTATGCTCCCGATTTCCTCCGTGAGATATGCGGGACCGGTGTGGGCACAGCTGATTCCTACTATATTTCCAACACCGGCCCCGCCTCATGTCCGCCTGGGGGTATCCCGATTTTCTCCATGAGATCACTCACACCACCGGCCCCGCCTCACGGCTCTCGTCACGCCTTCCTCACCACAGACATTTATTCATGTTTGAAACAACCTGAGGGTGAGTAAATGATGACAAAAAAATCATTAACTCTTTACTCTTTCCCCATCAGCCTTTAAAAGAAAAGTTGCCAGCCACCGCCAGCTTTTTTTAGCAATTTCACTCAACTTTGATGGTACATTTTCTAAAACTAATTTATGGACAAACAATATATCAAATGAAAGACTCTGCTTTTAAAGAAAAGAAACCGTATTCCTCTTTCTTATATGTTCTTTTTTTACCCCCCCTTAGATGTGGGTAGGTTTCTTCACAAAATGCATCACTTTGATTAAACAGCTGACATAAAAAAATTGTGAAAGACTCGGCCCAGATCACACAAGGAACAAAAACAGCTCAAATATATATGTTATGGGTTCAGAGACCCTGTACTTTATCCAAAGGTGTGTAACCTGCTGTACAACAGTACAAAAACTGATTGCCGTAATAACTAGTCATTGGCAGGAAATGGTTGATTGATGACAAGATATCTTGTCAATAGCAGGGAAAGAGTTAAAGACTGTCAACGGTGACACTGCCATTGCCAGTCGACTTGACAGTTTAGTGTGTCTGATATGAAAATCGCACCTGGCAGATGTTGCAGTCTAGTAACACAGTGGCTGGCAAAAGGAACATCATCACATCTTAGACACATTCACTAGACCATGTCCAACACTTCTTGCTTCTCTTTTTCCTTAAAACCATTGTTTTAATTCATGAACTGTTTTATTTGAAGATGGTTAAGGTGTTTGTAACTCTGGGGTGGTGACTGTGCTTGTGGTTGATTCACAACTGAAAAGAGATGTGGTTTGATTTTTCATTGCTTTGTCAATTTCAAGGCCATTGTGGTTGGGTATTTGACGCAAGACACAGGAATTGTGGAGTGTATTTTTAGGTGGTCATCGGCATAACTCCTGAGTCAGACTTCAAAAGTTCCTGTCTTTTTTCTGTTGCTCCTTCCAAAATTCCCCAAATTAGATTCAGACGTGACTCTTCAAACGGGCGTTCTCAACCTCTGTGGTGCAATTTGTATTATTTCTGAGGCAGTTTCCTTAAAAGCAAATCAAAGATAATAACACTTTAATATTAGTTTATTTTAGTGCAGTAGCAATCAGAAAGGAACAAATATGCTTCCCTTTGTCCCCTTTTAGGGCTTGACCCCATAATTGCAGCTTGCAGCTATATTATATTTTACCAACGCTGTCAGGATTTATTGTAGGTATGCACCGATATGTAACTTTCGGTCAATAACGATTAACTGTTATTTCTTGAGCATTTGAATCCGATAACCGATATATTGACCAATATACTCTCTAAATAATATAACATTTTCTGAGACTGAAAATCATGTTCCAAGCCTACGTTAAACCAATTTAAGATTCTTCAATTCTTCTTTTAAACTGGTATAATGTTTATTTACAGGTCCAGTCAGTGAAATTTAGCGGCAAGGTTGCGAATTGCAACCAACTGTTCACTCCACCCCTCCCGTTCGAAAAACTATGGCTGACAGAATATGGAGTATTACATGCAAGGGGTACTATGTGATAGAAATAACTCATTCTAAGGTAATAAAACATACGCTTCTCTGTATAAACTCTTTATACACCTGAAGGCATAGCTATGTATGTTATATTGCATTTCTATCAATAGATCATCCCAAAAATTACACACCGGACCTTTAATAAACAAATTGAATATGTTCTTCCAGAGCAACTCAGAAAGGTGTTCTCAATACCCACAAATCTATCAGGTCTCAAGACAGGAAGCATTCAGACAGCAGCCGGTATCAAACAATATGCTTTTGTTCCTATAATTTACACATTCATAAATATCTACATACTACATCAACAATGTTTTGCTAATAGCAGTAAGTGAATGATCATGGCAGAAAAACTGCACTGTGGTGGGTTGTAACTGTGAGCAGCATGCAGCTGAAGTGGTTCAACCAGAGGAAATGATTCATAATTTATCAGCTAAAATATATCGGCCTAAAATTTACATTTACATTACATTTAGTCATGGGCCAATACCGATAATATTGAAAATGACCATTTATTGCCCGGTACCGATATAGCCGATCATGTATCGTGCATCCCCACTAAAAACACAACAGTTCTTAAAAGAACAGTTGTGAAATCAGTGTTGTATCATGTGGATTATGAGACATAGAGAACATCTGTGACCTTTTGCCAATGTTGGGAAACTTGAGCTAGATCCTCTAACATAACGAAAACAAAATCCTTTTATGCACATTAGAAATAGGCCTAGTTGCCAGTTTGTCTACGAGAATTGTTGCTTTTATCTGATTGTTAGCTGTTATTATTACAATATATATTAATCATTATTCATTTAATTCATGTAAAATCAGAACACATTCAATCCTGCTGGTAGACCGTAAATCCCAAACCAATCACGATTACAAATTCAGACCGAAAACAAACATTTTAAGTGGTACTTGTAACAAGTCATAAAATGTGATCAGGTACATCAGCCATTTAATGGTCTAAAGACTTGTTTTGCTAGTGACTTTATTTATAAAGCGGTTATTATATAAATAAGTAATTTATACTCAATAGCAAGAATGTGAAAGAGACGATGAATAAGTGCGGAGCAACGTTTTAAACCCTGCAGTTTCATTCACTCTCCCGAAATGTTTCCGCCTTAACACCTCTTTCTGTGAACTGTGAGTGCGTCAGTGTTTCCAGGAGGGATGAATAAAGTTGAGTTTCAAACAAGTGAAGAAAAGAAGAGAAAAAATGCAAATTAAATGATTGACTCATCAGTCTAGCATAAATGCAGTGTTAAATGTGCTCAGTGTGAACATTACAACAGTCAATTACTGGAATAAAGATCTAAAGTCAATGACACAAGTCAAGAGGTAGGAGTTTCATCTTTTTATATATTGAAGATTTTAAAATCAGAGCAAATATCATCGCTGTTTCAATGCTTAACAGTAACATTTGTTATGGTGATGTAACTTAGATTTGAATTCAATGCTCTTTGCAAACCTTTAAAATAGAAGAAAAAAATTGCAAAGATGTTATAGAAAATGCTATGACATTCGGTTGAGGAAAACTGCATTCCATAACCTTTTTTGGTTAACAATAATACATAATAGTAAAAAAATAGTACATTTATGAAAGTACGTTTATTATAGTAATTTATAAGTTGAGCTGCCAGGTACGGTTTCGTGGGAATTGTTAATTTAATGTTATGTTACTTCTTCCTTGTAATTTGACTTCTTCCTTGTAAATTTGGGATTTTTTAGTTTGGTGTAATTGTTGAAATCAACATCTAATCAAACTGAATTCAGTGCTGGAAAACTCTAGTTGAGGACATATTTTACATTTGTAAGCCGTAGATGCAGAAAAAGGCACTATATTTATAGCCTTTGGAGGCCATTTGATGGATAAAAGATAAAAATCCTCCGAATTTTGAGGTGATAATCTGTCTTTCTGCATTCTGCTTCATTTCAAGCCCTGTGTGAATTTCCATAATGTATGATGAATGATGGGAGATAGCTGCTATATGAGTATCTCTGTCTCTAAATCCCACCCATACACCAAGCCATATTGAGCCTCTGATGTTTCCCGCCTTAAGTCACCAATTCTGTTACACAATGCTGGAACATCAATACTTCTGGTTGGTTGTCCATTTTTTCTGATGTTTAATTTGAATAAAATGTATCCTAAACTTCTATATTTCATATAATGCCACAAAATCTGTTGCTCCCCTGGATCCATCTTGGAGCCCCATTTTAATAACCACTGCTTTAGATACAGTTTCTGAAATATGTGCCCTAGATTTTAATCTGAGTATGGTATACACCATTTGGCATATTGAATTTGTCGTAAACAAAAACAAGGTTATGAAGGATAAACAAACAATAGGCTAAAGGTTGTCTCTGTGATGTCTCCTCACACTTTACACAGTTGAAATGGGACTTCTCAGCTTGTGTGATGTTCAGTTAGAGCTCAGTTACCTAAACAAAGAGATAATGAAAAAAAGTTGATTACGGAAAAAGGAGGCAAGGTAAAATTGAAGTTATTTCCACACATACTGTAAATACTAGAACACACAGTCATTGATGACTGTAAACATGAAATAATCTTCCTCGTTCAATATCACCTTTTGGCATTTTTTGTCTAGGACAGATTACTTGTCACTGTGGTTTTGAGTCAACGTTTTTTGTTTGCAATAGCGTAATAACACATTATGCTTACTATTTCTGAAGTGTATAGTATATATACTGTGCATAATTTTCAGATTTTTTATATTGTAGACATACATTTTTCATAATACCTCATAATACCACAATGCAATGCTCCCCACTCAACTTTTTATTTTTTGTGTGATAAACGAATACTAGTGATACACCTACAGTTAATATCTACACAGATATATTTCCTGATTCAATTACACAGTTTTAAACAAAATTGGAATAAAAATGCAGTTTTCCTAAAGGAAATAAGCGACACTGACCCCTTTAAACATTTAATGTTGTGAGGTTTTGTGGCAGTTTCAGCTGTTTGCTTTTCAGTCTTGCGTACTGCTAAAAATATAAATAAGCGTAAATCTAAAGTATAAATAAAATTGTTGGCATTAATAACTGTGTGGTGTTCAGTAGGCAGCACACTAGTATGGACGCAGTCAAGCGCTCTAATTGTTTGTGCTCCTCACTCTGTGTATGTGCGGAGCGGCAGGCCTGTCGAGCTGTGAAAGGAAAGTGTGCTATCAAGCATGCTTTGTTATAATTAACACAATGCTGGATGAAAGGAAAGTGAGCAGGAGGGTGAGAGAGAGAGAAAGTTTGCAGGAAATCAGCGACTGCACCTGTTTCTCTCCCAAACCACCTGTAATGACCTTCCTGTATAAGAGAGGGTGACTGTGAAGGTGAGACATTAAGCCACAGAAAAGAGCGCCCTCTAGTATATAGTCAAATATAGAGATGTGCCATGATCAGAGTCCATTTTATATTGATTAGCTACCTAGTCAATGTATTTTAATAGTGCTCACTTGAGGGGTGCACACTTCAAGTACATTAATGTTATTAAAATCAATCCATTGTACTGACAACGGAAAAGCTGTGCAGTATATTGAGAAAAAAATCGAATCAATCTTCCGTTCTCTTAAATTAATTTATTTTATTTTACTTAACAAACAAAAAATACTCATATTATGGTTTTATTATATATTATTTAACAATTCAGATTAATGCAGCATTGTACTAAAACTAGTACAAATATAGCGTAGTTAACATGAACTACAGAAATTGCTAGGGATGTAACGATTCACCCAGCTCCTGATGCGATTCACGATACTGATCTCAGGATACGATTCATTCACAATTATACAAAATTAGTTGAGACAAATTAGAAATGAACAACTGCCCTTTGATTATTTTTCAAATGCTTTTTTGTCAAATAACACAACTAAATCAACGTTTTTAACACAACTAAATCAAAATCTAAAACAAATTCTACATCAAATATAATAATATGAATAATACAAAAGGTTCTTTAAAATAAACTAAGACTTTGTCCCTGCTTTTTTTTTACATTTGAAGAGTAGATATTATGAGATCAAGTAAATAACATTTTATGCCATGTGTTATGTTCCCGTGTGTGAATGTAAGCAGTCTGCCAAGTTATAAAGACGAAGGTGTTGACTTCAAAAAAGGGAGTCGAAACCGCCACGGATTTTATGTCACTATAGTCCCTGACTATGTTCTGCCGGAACTGCCGGCAAACTTAATTCTCCCCCAAACACTGTAGCTCTTGAGCCTCATTTGCGGTTAACCAATCACAGCACACTAGACCATCTGACCAATCTGAGCAGAGGAGGGTGGCGAGAAGTATGGTAAGAAAAATATAACAAAATAATAGTGTTTTTATACCTTGGATGGATGTAAACTTGTTGTTGGACACTAAATTAACCAAAGTAGGACCTTAAAAATCAAGGAATATTTACTCTTAAAGCAGAGTACCTTTTTATCGCTTGAATCGTCACATATTATAATCGTGAATAATAATCGGTGAATTGTTATATCCCAAGAAATGCCTTTTCTACTTATTCAAGTAGAAGAATTGCATTAATGCGACAGTTCACTCAAAAAATAAAAATTCTGTCATCATTTACTCACCCTGGAGTTGTTTCAAACCTGTTTCAAAATGTCTGCTCTTTTAAACACAAAATTAAAAAGAAACGTAGGAAACACACTTCTGGGGCACTATTGACTACCATAGTAGTAAAAAATCTATAGAATCTATAAAACCTAGAGAATGCCCAAAAACTGTCTTAAAAACCAAACTAACTTTTTTTTATCAAGGAAGTGTTGTGTACTTATTGCTTCTAATGAAGCTGGACATGAGTTTATCCTCATGAGGGTACTCAACATCTACTTTAGAGAGAGAGATCGAGAGAGAGAGGTAAAACATGACAGGACCTTTACTTAAGAGGTTTAGTGAGAGACACACTTTAACTCCTCCAGCATTATACCCGCTGTAGTTTTAGTTATGCGCACGACTGACACGTGCAGCGGTGTTGTGTGTTTACCCCGGTGAGCTCGTGTGCGTCTCTCCTGTCTGCCCTCTGCCTGTGGTGCCTCCCTTTTTGACACACACCCAATGCTGCCGGACCAGCGTGACTCCCGCAGCCATCCAAGGGCGCACAGTGCACCTTCAGCACGGGAAATAAAGATGGAGCCTCTGATTGTCCACAGACCCGGCTTATTTCATTTCAGCCGCTTGTGAGTACCTGTGAAGGAGTGATTGTGTGTGTTGAGTTTGTGTTTGTGTGACGGAGTGAGGGAGGTATGAAATGTTTATTTGGGTGAGCTATAAATAACAAAACCTGCCGTGACTATTCATATCACTGTGTCTGGTAACTTTAGGCTATTAGTAGAATCAGTGTGAGGTGAGTGTCGAAGTGTCCTCGATGGCATTTTAATGTATCGATATTAGGTTTGTGTTGTTTTTGTTATTACAATTCTTTTGTTTCATTTACTCAACAAGAATGCATTGGTGTAAAACTTGTCTTTTTTCATTGCTATTAAATGTAAGTTTACACTGTCTTAAAACAACTGATCTGAAGTCTGCAGTACACATAGGATATACAGCACTGCTCTGAGGTGAGTGAAGGAGGTCTGACACAGCGCTCTGATTGGTCAGGCCTCTGTACGGGTTAGGGGCGTGGCCACGCAGGACTGTGTACTCATTGTTTTTTCCTGACACACATACACACGTCGCAGCAGAGATGGCCTATGCATACCACACACACGAAAATGGAAAATTACCCCGAGCATTACACATACACACATTGTTTCTATAATGACAGTAGAAAATGTGCTTGGAGTGGGTAATTCAACAGAAAAGATTTACTTCATGGAAAGGATTTTTTGTAGAACTGCTATTGGATTTGGTTTTGTTTGTAAATTTACTTTGTTAAATGGCCTTCCCTTACAAGAAAATATTTTATACTTAAAAATAATTTACATGTAATTGTACTGCACTCGTAAAAAACAGCCCACTTTTTTTCTATATAGAACTGTTCTTTTAAGCATAGTTCAATCGTAGTAAAAGTACACTTAAAGTACACAAGTAGTCTACAGTTATGTATTTCTGAGTAAACATAAAGTAGACTTAGTATATTTGACTAAAGCATACTTTTAAAAGAAGACTACAATAAAAACTAATATATTAATATACCTGAATAAACTACTTTTTGTTAAGAATTGTTTATTGATGATAGAGCATACACCATGTTGTACAGTTTGTCTAATATTGTAACTTCTGTAGAAGTAGTTTGTAATTTCATGTCATATTAAATGTATGCATTAAGTTGTGAACTATATACTAGAAATCAGGTACTTTTATTATTTTCTTGATGGATGCAAACCGAAGGATGATAATGCATTTCCAAAACCCTATTTGTGCTCAAGCCTAATGTCTGAAAAATAACTAATGGTCGAAGCATTGCTTTTTTGGTGATTAAATGTCTTTAGGAACTGAAAAATTCAGTGTCCGGACATTATACCAATATGTGACCCTGCACAACAAAACCGATGGGTCAATTTTTTCAAAATTGAGATTTATACATCATCTGTAAACTGAATAAATAAGCTTTGATGTATGGTTTGTTAGGTTTAAATTATGGTTTAAAGTTGTCCATCAGGGGCGCTTAAGCAAGCTGTAACTAGAAATGGTTTTGTTTTAATGCCCTCTATAGGTTTACCACTGTAATGACGTTGTGAAGAGTAGATGAACCCGAAAGCAGAGATTCTAAGCTTAACCTATGCTGCGTCCGAAATCACATACTGTGACAGTATGACAGAATTTGAATAAGTACATACCTATCAACCATTAAAACAGTACGTTCTATATAGTATGAGTGGGAGTAATATGAATACATTTCGGTCCGCCATGTTTTATGGTCATGTGACCTATGATGTATTAACAACAACCTAAACGTGAGCGTATTATAAAAACAAAATTTAGTCACAAGAAATTAATTTATTGGCACTTACATTAAAAACAGACCAAAGTTTAAGTTTAAAAAGTTTAAAGTTTTCCACTATATTTATTTGATTTACTTTTGTAATTTGACCGTTGCTCAGCTCCCGTTGCATCATGGGATTGAGAATGTGTTCCATTCTCACAAATTTTGGCGGAAGTAGTAGACCATCCGCCTATTTCTCGTCTACTGTTTATTGCAAACTGAGGTTTCGGATACTATAAATGCCTACTATGTAGTATGGAAGTAGGCAATTTCGGACGCAGGGACACCAAACTTGAGTGGGTAATTCTCAAACAGCGGGCAGCAGTGAGTGAAGTTTGTAGCCATGTTTCCCGCCATATTTGCTGTGCATCCACGACAAAAAATAAAGTTTTTATAAAATGTACAAAATATCTTCATGGAACATGATCTTTACAGATTGTCAGTTGTACGTTATGCAAATAAATCAACACAGCTATTGAAGGACAATAAGTAATGAAGGACATTACATTTTGTCCTGTTTTGGTTATTCAAGGACTGTCAAAGTTATGATTCAGTAGTGCCAGATGCATCATGATCAGTTTATAAAAAGAGGAAGCATGATGCATCAAAGACGTGCAAGCTGGCCACTGCTGACCCAGAATCAATGCGTCTGCATTTCTTCTATCTCTGCTCTCTTGACTTCTTTTTCTTCCCTAATATTTGCATGCAATACAGACATTGGTACACCGAATAGAACAGCAAAATTGTCATTAAAACAATTGTAGTCACAGCACAGAAAGTTTCATATTGCCATTTGTAAACAATGGGGGCGGATATGACCAAAATCTTATCTGAATGAATTTGTTTATATAATGGAAAAGTTATTTATCACAGTATACACAATATGAATAGCAACAATATTGTGATATCAGCCAATTCAACTTATTGTTATGTTAAATAATTATGCGTCGATTGTAATTTTTTATAACTGAGTCAATACTTTAGTCATTTATAATCAATACGTTATACTTGCTTTTCTTACCACCCAGCCGTATAGACGGTTTCATTAAGGCACACACACATGGCCTGTTAAGTTTGGTCTGTGTTTTGTTATAATAACTATATATTTTGTATTTAATTAATTTGATATCAATTTAAATTATTATTTTATTACATTTACATTTGGCAGACGCTTTTATCCAAAGTGACTTACATTGCATTGCATTATACATTATTTTTATTTCTACGTGCAATCGCCTGGGATCGAACCCATTACCTTGGCATCGCTAGTGCCATGCTCTAACCACTGAGCCACAGGAAAATTTATTAAATTGCATAAAAATTTCTTGCTGAGGTCTACCAGAAGTTAAATTTAGGCGACATAACGTTTGTTTATGTTGTTGCCGCTAAAACTGTCTATAGTTAATAAGTAGAGGGGCTGTGTCCACCAAGGGGCATTTACACATCTGAAAATGGTAGGAGCTCGGCTGAAAACGCCTCTGCAGGCGCAGCGTTCTGCTCAAAGTTGAGCATTTCTCAACTCTGGGCGCTCGGTCGAACACTGGTGCCGATCGTGGGAAAACACATAGCACTAGCGCTGAGCGGAAAAAACCTGACAACTGATGGCTTTTTTTAAAAGCGCGGCGTTACCGTTGAAAACAATTGAAAAAACACGCCGGCCGCAGGCGTAAACGCCTCGGTGGAAACACGGCTTATAGCTACAATCTGTAACATTTGACTCTCTATCGCCATCCCTGTTTAAAACTGGAAATTGCAGCTTACATTACATACTTGTCTTATACAAGTGTTGAAGTCAAATGACAATAAACTGACATTTGAATACAGATTATTTTAATGTGCTTACTCAATAACTCATTAAGCTTTTTACTTTAAAAAAGTTATAGTTTACAGCTTTAAGAAAAGAGAAACGCTATTTCCTTATTTCCTACACTGCAAAACGTAATTTCGCTGAATTTTACTGTTTTCTTTTACAGAATTTTCACATATATTTGAAACTCAATAAAAATGTGAAATTACAGAAGTAGACTGCAAATTTACAAGCACGGTCTAAATTATCACGAAACATGTACTACTATTACTTTACAAAAAATGTTATGTTACCATTTTGTATGGGTATTTTTTTACATTGTTTTAGCCTCTTGACTTGATTAAAATACAAACACTAAAAATGGATGAGCAATGGAGTCTTAATATTTCAGACGGACAAAGAAATGGAAAGCAGTGGAGATTACACGTGTTTAAACCGTAAGGTTTGTGTTTGACAGGGCCAGACAGGCTAATTAGAGCGATTACTGCACAGCTGGTTTGGGCCGGCTGCTCTGTGGAGGATCAAGGGCTCTAAAAACTTCATCTCCACAGCTTCTGCACCGGCACATCCCCGGAGTTATTGGTCACTGTTTGGTAACAGCAGTTCCGCTTTGATTGATTGATGAAGAGAACTGAAAGTGGATGAGGGAGTGTTGTGTAACTTCCTCTGCCTTCGTCAGCTGGAAGTAGAACAAGGGATACGGGTCTTTGCGGCACTCCGGACGGAAACGGATGTCGAAATATGGGGAGCAACGTTTTTCTAAAGCTGTGTGAGAAAGACATTGTAAACAGCCGCAGTGATCAAAACATCAGCTGATGTGGAGGAAGTAAAGTCTAGCATTTAATTGAGAATAGTGTCAGTAAACTCATAGTTTGGGTCTTCACCTTCAGATTCTTTTGTGAAAAGCCAGCTGAGAATCTGCGTTACGATTTGTCACATTGAATCAGTATCAAAAGGTATTTGGCCTGTTTTATGAACAACACACATCAACTACACACTGCTTATCAACAATGACGGTGAATTTGAGACATGTTAAACTTAGACTTAAGTTTACATAAAAAGATAAACCTTAAAAAACTTAAAGGGATTGTTCACCCCCCCGAAAAAGTTTCATGATTTATTCACCCTCATGTCAGTCAAAATCTGTATCCGACTCTTTCTTCTGTGAAACACATAATAAGATATTTTGAGAAATGTCTCAGTGGTTTTGTGTCCATACAATAGAATCCAATGGGGTGTTGTTTGATTACCGATGTCCTTTCTCCACCTATCTTGTCGTAATAGCTTCTACATTTTCAATCCATCTGTATTCTTGTTAAATCTTTAGACTCTTCATTAATCTCAGATGTTTTAAATTTGTTCAGTTATCCAGGATATCATGCACCACTTTCCATTGACACCGCCTCTGTTTTTTACCTTAGTCGACTGTCTCTCTTTTCTCCCTGTCTGTCTGTCTGCAGTAATCCATCTGAGCAGCAGCATGGCTCCTCGAAGCCCCCGCTGGGTTCCTCGGCCATGACCTCTCGTATCCTGCTCCGCCAGCAGCTGATGCGCGAGCAGCTCCAAGAGCAAGAGCGCCGCGAGCAGCAGAGACGCCAGAGCGCATCTTACGGTCAGCACTCCGTCACCCAGACCCCTGCCATCAACGTCACCGCACCCTCCGCTCTGTCCAGTGCCACCCAGGTGCCCATGGAAGTCTTGAAGGTAACCACAGAACATCAGCTGGATCTAAATCTCTAAGATTGAATGGCTTTGCTTGTAGGAAGTCGTACTGTATTTTTTAATTTTAATCATATTAAAAAATGTATTGTTCTGAAGTTGCTGTTTCATAGTTGAGGGGATTTGATGAGCTCTCAGGTGTGTTTTAGGTATCAGCCTAGTCTGATGTTTCTCCCAAGAAATTAGAAGATATAAAATCAGAAACAAATGAGACAATTGTTCAAATACAAACAAAGTATGGAGGTTCAAAAACCCATAATTTTACAAAATCTTCACATTTAATGTCCAAAAACAGTAATTTTACAAAACTTTTTAATGATTTTTTAAATACGGTCAAAAACGTCAAATTAAAAAATAAATTGCAAATTTACAAGGAAACACATAATTTTATCGGGAATTTAATTATTTTCATGGTATAATTCTGGTGCCCCAGCTGCTGTAAAAAAATTGTTACAGGTTTTTTTTATACAGTCTCTTTTTGTTTTAAGTTAAAAAAAGGTCAAATATCAAAAAAGACTACACATTTACAAGAAAAACATGGAACAACATGTTCTTTTATGGGGAAACAATTATGGTATATTTGTGGCAGCCCAGCTGTAGGAAATGTTATTTTTTTACAGGATTTTTGTTCATTTTTGAAATACGGTAAACTATTTAAAATTACAAAAAAAAGATCACAATTTACAAGAAAACATGTAATTTTACAGGAAGATAATTTGTTTGACGGTATATTTCTGGCGCCAAGGTAGATTATAGAGGTAAAATAATCTGGATTTGGGATTGTTTGATGATAAATCTTTGATTGACTTTTGATTACTGTTCTGAAACTCTAATGGAGACATTTGTGAGATTTCGCCAAAAGTTTTCATTTTCTCTTCATTTTTCTCATTGCTAATGCTAACAGTAAACATTTCAACCAGTGGTGTAGTGGTGCCTGGAGAAGTGGGTGTACTGTTAGTTTATGCCCCCATTTTTAAAGCGGCCCAGAAAAGGATGTAGCCAGGTTTCTACCCTGGTTTTATGCACATTTTGAAGTTTCGTATCAGAAATGAGTGATCGCTACATCATAATTTGTAGGTCATATTTCTTATTTTCTATCGAAGCATTTCAAACAGTCTTTTTGGAGATGACATTACCACATAATGCATTTGTTCTTCAGCGTTGACCGCTCACTAAAAGTTGAACTGGAGTCTTTATCAGCTCAAGCGTGTCTGATTATGATACTGTCCGCACAGGAGGGGCGAGGACGGGGTGGGCAGGGGACAGTGAAGTGTGTTAAAACGCATACGGGGATTATCTTTCCCTAGAGAATTCCTCTTTAATGCATGCTGTGTTTCCAGCCTCTTGGAATTAGCCATCTTTAATCCTATTTGCTCAGCTACGTTCAAAATCTTTTCATAGCTTTGATTCCTTGTTAGTCCGCAGAACTGTGGACTGTTACTGATTCTCCGTGCTTTTGCGAACAGACTGTGATAATTGCGTAGAAATCTGAGTCGTCCCAACGGAGATGGTAAGAGCTGCTATGTTGAGTTTCTTCTATTCTGTAAAAAGTGATCGCCGCACTGTCACTGTGATGAGTTATGGTGGCATTAGAAACAGCTGTTTGCATTGAGAAAAGTTTAATTCTGTGACAATGTTTTGCGAATGATGATATAATGTCTCTGTTTTAATTTGTCGTACTTAGTTTACAGTAAGTGTTATGTTTCTTGCTATGTTATAATCTTGGCTTGTTAACTTGAAACTGTTAAAAAATATTATTTTCAAGTGCAGTTTATAAACGTTTTTTCCCCTCTTATTTTCTAAGCGCTCAGTTTTTTATTTTATTTATTGTTTCATTCAATATTGTCAGGTTAATTTTATAAATATTAGTTATTCATTGTTTTATAAACTATTAACTTTTTAACATGTCTAATCATTAGTATTTTTTATTACATTTAAAGCAATTTAAAGTTTGTTGTGAATATATTTGTATATATTTTTTTCCAAGTTGCTTTTGCACACTTTTGCTGAAACACCTCAGGGGATTTTATGAAGGCGTTTATGTTCTTGTCAAACAACAGTTTTCAGTATATGTGTGAATTATACTTTATTTAAATGTTGTGCCCCTTGTTAACAGAAGCTGATCACACATTACAAGACCACCCAACACGCCAGAGTCAGTTTTAACCAAATCCTATTGAATGAATGCAAAACAAAAGAGAATTTTAGGCTGTAGGCCTTCTATAATTTATCTCTTGCTAATATTGCAAAAATAAAACTGATGTCCGAAGCTCAGTTTACATTGATTGTAAAATGAACAAAAACAGATGGAAAAAATATAGGAGATATAGAGTTAGAAAAAATGTAGGTAAAAGAAAATTGTTGGTCCCCATTGACTTCCACTGGTTTTGTACGTACTCTATGAGTTTTTGGATTACCAACATTCTTTAAGATATCTTCTTTTATGTTCTGAAGGAAAAAGAAAGTCTTAAAGGTTTAAAAATGATAAATGATGACAGAATTTTAATTTTCGGGTGAACTAGCCCTTTAAACGATGCAACGGAATATCTGTTGGACAAAAGATGATCCTTCGATGTCTGGTCCAGATTTCTTATATGAAATGAGTAAAAGGGCATGTACTACATAATCTACCGTAGTATTGATGTTCAGTCAGTCGTTACTTATGCTAAGCTGATGATATGCCGGTCCTTCAACCCACCAAACGCCGGTCGACTGTTAACACACACTGCCTTCTATTGTAACACATGCAGGTTTTATTGTAAAACAAACACACGCGATGTGGGTTTAGCAACAATATTTATAAAACAAACAAGTGCAGAACATGCAGAGAAATAGATTAATGAGCAAAAAACTACAGTACAGTTATAGAGTAAATGTTCATTTGAGTTTTCTCTACTTATTGAAGTATTTAATTGCAAAATTGATACATTATAGATATAGATTGGGAAATAAAGACTAACATTTCATTGTCCCTAGTTCTTATTTATGTTCAGTTAAATAAATGTGACCCATAACCTTTTTTTCATTATCGGTTATCTTATGTAGGGTCATTGGGAGGGCTGGAATCTGTCCCAATATCTCCGGCCACAGACAGGGAAACACCCTGAACAGGTGGCCAGAGCTAAAGTCTGGTACAAATAATTAATTATATTAAGAATTATTAGTCACACCATAACTTCATACATGAATTTGTGCTATTTTACAGTTAAAATACCAATGACAAGCAAGTGTTCTCCACAAATGTGTTATTGGTAGCGTATTTGAAAAATAATGAAAAGTGGTTGAAACTACCTTGAACAGAGAATTTTTCTTTGGTTTTGTTATAATTTAAGCTTTAGAAACATTACTCGCTTAAAAGGATGGTTCACACAAATATGAAAATTCTGTCATGAATTAATAACCCGCCCAATTGTTCCAAACCTGTATAAATGTCTTTGGATATTGGGATGAATGTTAGCAACTGAGATTTCTGGGACACCATTATCCTTAGTAGGAAAAATTAAAATATTAGAACTCTTTGCTTTCCTTAATTCTTCAAAATATCCTCTTTTGTGTTCAAAAGACCCCCAAAAAATTATAAAATCATTTTTTGGTAGTCAATGGTGTCCCAGAAATGTCAGTTGCTTACATTCTTCCCAATATCCATCTTTATGTTCAACAGAACAATGACATTCATACAGGTTTTGAACCATTTAATGATAAGTACATTTTTGGGAGAACTATCCCTTTAAGTCTACAAATGACCGATCTGATCTTAAACATCACATTACCATTATACATGAGAGGGCGAACGCTTTTTCCTTTTTTTTAACAGAATTAAAATGACCAAACGATCAAAAGAAAGAAAGAACAAAAATGTTTGAGGCTGTCCGTCACTGACTAGCTTAGCAGCCCCCTTCCCAAATCTACACGAAATTAGCTTAGGTGTACCAGGCTGAACCTGTGGAGCTTAAAGTGAAAACATTCAAGCTCAGATGAGTTTGTCTAAAGACCGATCCCCCCCTCATTAACCAAGTGACCCTTGATCTTTTTAGAAATTAAGTACAGGATCAGGTTAAGGAGGGAGACAAAGGCAAGAACAGTCTTAGCACTCACCGAAGGCTAATTCACGCAAGAATGCCTTTAATTAGCAGCGCCCGTTTCATTCCGCGGCATATTTAACATTGGGAAGAAGGAAAATAGGATGAAAACACTGATGTAGGAATGTATTTAGAGGATCAGTTTCCCTATTGGCTGTTCACGCAAAATATTACAAACGAAAACAAACAAAACAGACAAACAAAGTTCGGCGGCACAACGGCTTATGGAATTGACTTTTGGCATTCCCGCTAAAAGAAAGATGCTTAATGTGGAGCTTGTTCTAGTCTTTGAGACGGGGTTGACGCAGTTAATACACAACTTTTCACTGCCGCCATTGTAACAAAATCAAAACTTGTAAAGTCTTCCCATATTGTCATTATACATCATAACTTTCCCATTTTTTTCACACGATTGCATGAATGCTGATATATACTTTTTCAATGTTGAGATCATCTACAGCCTAAAGCTGCAAGATATGGAATTCACGGTTGACATTCATTAAATATGTTTAACACCATTTATTTAGAGGCAGTAGCACATTTACCTAGTTTGAGATCATAACAGTTTCATTTTATGCTAAAATCAATTATGTTATAAAGTAATGTTGTGTTATAATCAGAAGCATTGAGAGAACTGTAAACGTGTAACGTGTTAATGAAGCACCACATCTACAAAATTTTGATACATACTTTCTGAGCTTCAATTCCTTACATTATTCAGAGAATAAAGATTTTAGAGAATCTCATCATAAAATAAATGTTTTTCTCTAATACACATGTCTCATAATTAATCTTACCCCTTTATTCTATACTTTTTGCAACCTTCTTTTGGTCAAGATAACAGCTTTTTAAAGTATGAGTTTTGTGAACATCTCACAAGAGATCCAAGACAATTCCTTCATACACGACCACTCCAGGCAGGTGCTTCTCCTCAATCCAAACTTAGATCCACACTTGGCCCATAGCAGGGAAAGTCAGGTTTTATAGACATACATTAGACATATATCATGTAAACACTTTTATTCTGGATGCGATTAATCGTGTATCAGCCCTACATTTTCCTCTTAGAAATAAATACATTCAAAAATTATAACCTTATTTATTTTCTGCTTTAACTGGTTCATCTTTTTTTTTGCTTTCCTCCAAGAACTGTTGAGGGGTTCAGTGACGATCTTGCAGTCTGCGATCACACATCAGTCTTTCTCATGTGCTGAAAACTGTGTTCGGGGGCAGAAACTCTCTTCTGTAAATAGGATGGAGGTGGGAGAATTTTGAGTTGCTGGAGTGAGAGACTTCATTGTTTTAACATTAGGCTGACGTCAAACATTGCTCCGCAAATGCTCACAGTCATATTTGACAGAAAACAGCACAACATCAATAGTGTTTGTTGTGTCTTGGCCTTATTGGTTAAAAGACAAAACTGATCAGTTTCACAGTGTTTTAGGCACAACCAGCTGCCTTCCTATGCGGTCAAGTCAATTTCATGGAAAGTAGTTTTTAGTAGGTCAAATGGTTTGTGTCAGTGGTTTATTTACAAGCGTTTAAATATGCTTGAATGTCATCGTTATGAGTTTACAAGTTTGGAGGATCAAGTTTGGAGGATCTTAGTATGTGTATTTTTAACAATATAAAGGTCATTCTGTTTTTTTAAAGGGATCATTCATCTAAAAATACAAAATTCTGTCATCATTTATACATCTTCATGCCATTTAAAAAATTGGGTAAAACTATTTATTATATATTTATAACATTTTATTTTATTTTATTCACATACTTTTTATGGTGTAATGATAAAATAACAATTACGAAACTACTATCTCTGTGGTCATGTGCGTCATGTTTTAAAATGTGCTTTGAGTCATGACAGGTCAGAAAGTATGAGTATAAAGGTCATTTTATTTAAATGCCTCACAGGGAGGAGGAACATACAGTAAAGGCAGTTAAGGGATGAATAAAAGTGCTATGATTCGGATGGGAGTAAAGTTTGGAAAATTACTGTTAATATTACTAATTTTACAAATAATATGCTATTAGAAATGTGACCTGGTGTTTAATAGCTTGTGGTTTGAGAAAGATTTTATTGTTAAAAGACTGGAAAGTTCCTAAAAAGAAACTGAAAGTTACAGATGTTGTAAAATCACAGTGTTTGTGAAGCCTTTGCTGGTTTGATATTTGTTTTTTATTTTTAGGTGAGGTTGTTTTGGAATTTTTACTCTATTCAGGTTGATGTATCTCAGATCTCAGTAGTTAGAGAATAGCGCTAGCAACGCCAAGGTCATGGGTTCAATGCCAGGGAATAGCACATAGTCAGAAACAAGTGTGTAGAACAATGCTATGTAAGTATACCAAATGCCTTAATGTAACAGAATGTTTGTAAGAGCAAGGGGAGATGCTCGAGAGTCATAGAAAAAAAAAACATTTATATAAAATTAAAACATTACTTTACATGAAAAAAATGACTTAATTTGACAATCTTTTTCATTGTATTAGCTATAGATCATCCTGTGATCATCCATCAGCTATCATACGGCTTGTGACTTGAAATTTCTCCTCTCTTTGTCTCTCTCTTTCTCTGTAGGTTCAAACCCATCTTGAAAATCCCACCAAGTATCACATCCAGCAGGCTCAGAGGCAGCAGGTGAAAGCTTATCTGTCTACCACTACTCTGGGAGGAAAGCTTGGATCGCAGGCGTTGAGTTTGCCGTGCCCCAGCCAGGCCACAGATCACGGGGGAATGCCTCCGGGGCCGGGCAACAGCGCCCCAAACAGTCCCATGGCCTTACTGACACTGAACTCCAACTGCGAGAAAGAGGTACTGAACCTGTGAAAACTGTGAAAAAAATCTGAATATTTCAACTATATTCATGTAATAGTATGCAGGCATTGTTTCTACACCAGAATAACAACTCCAGATTTTATATCAAATCTTTACTGTTTTGATGTTATAATGTGTACAATACAAATGAGATTTAGACTACTCTTAAGCACAAATTCAATGTTAAAAGAATCAAAATATCTACAAAGCATATATAAATTCTATTTTTTATAAAGTAGACGAAGTCTGTATTTGTACCAGCAATATTTTTTGCATTGTGTTTTTTTTTGTAACAATTAAACAAATAATTTCCCCAGATTATTATCATAATGTAAAAAATTACTTGATTATTTATTTGTTGTATTGAATTAACCTACTGATAATAAAACACAATATCTAGACAACAATTTCTTATTGCTGTATTACAATCGACAATATAGGAAATACTCAATAAATAAAAATAAAATCAATAAAAAAAGAAATCAATAGTCACACTTTAAAGACCCTTACATTAATACAATAATTTACACTAAAACAAGACAAATTGACAAATTCAATGACAAATGTTTCACATTTTTTGATGTCAAATAAGATGACTTCACATGCTGATGCAAAGCAAACTAAAGATCTGCCTCAAGCAGTGAAGTAGCAGAGCGATCCGCCCTACTGTTAACATGTCTGTGAACAGCTGCTGTGTATCGCGTCATCACTAACAGTGTGATATAGAGAGTTCAGTGCTAAAATGAGTGTTAATAGATTACAGAGTTGAAGGAATAAAACAACTTTTTGACAAAGGAAATTATTGATTTGAGCTGTTGCAGTATTCCAGCATGGAGATTACACTTGATTTATTATCCTCTGACAGCTTTCTTTTTAATTTTCTCAGATGGATGATGTCATTGATGACATAATTAGTTTGGAATCAAGCTACAATGATGATATAATGGGACTCTCCTTGGACCCTGCGCTTCAGATGGTCAACACGGTACATCTTACTTTTTCCCTCTACTTTAACTGTGGGGACCAATGAGACAACATCATTTTCAACTGGTTCGGCTGTTTATTTGATCTGAAATCGCAAAGGCAAAATGGGTTTTAAAGTGTGTTCCATGACGGTTTCATTGGAAAAAAATAAATGTTATGTGGCCCAAACTTACAGTGCCCTCCACTATTATTGGCACACATGGTAAATATGAGCAAAGAAGGCTGTAAAAATAATTTGCATTGTTTCTCATTTTGATCTATTATCAAAAAAATCGACGAAATTCCATATTACAAGGTTACCAATAATAGTGGAGACAGCACTGTCAACTTCCTGTAGACCTATGTAAAGAACGAATAAACGTTCAGTTGTTTTCATTTAATATAATACAATTAATACACAATAAAATATGAATATAAATTAATATTCATACAAATTAAATATAAAACAAATTGTTATATTACTGGGCACAAACCAGACTGATAACTTAGGACCAAGCGCGTGCATTCTATGAAACTGTCCATACAAATATGTGAATTAGTAAAATCGCATGGGAAATGAGATACATAAAGTTTTCCAAATTCATTGAATCATACAAATCAGGGCTGTACAGTGCATCATATATGTCGCATACTGTATGCTACGAAAAAAATTCTCAGTGTTTGTATGTGATGTTAAATAATGGCACACTGCTATTTTACTTAGTTTTAGTCCATTTTGCGATTGAAACTCGTTTTCCAGCTGCATTGAGTCCAAATAAGTAGATTCAGACTCGCGGACATGGAATCATGTCATATAGATATATTATCTGGCTGTTCTGCGTGAATGAGCTGCACAGTTTAACTTATTCCTCACATGACACTCGTAGATTTGTCTGCATCTGCACTGTATGAGGATATGAACACATGAACTTTATCTCCAGAGTTGCTCTGAAATCTTATTTCACAAAGCATTTCACTGATTGAGTCAAACTTGCTGTAACTTAAGCCTCTTGGCAACAACCCGTTAAAATAAAAGTCCCGTTAACCTGAACACTCGGATGAAAAAAAATCTGTAGTGTACTAAAGTATTTTCTATAGAAAATTGTAGTACCCTTGTTGTAAATTGATGAACTGTAGTCAAAACTGTAGTATACTATAGGAAGGTTCAAAACCCTATAGTGTCTAGGAGTTTTACTGCAGTTTATTATAGTAAATATTACACCTCTAGCATCAGTGCTATGTGCAAAAAGGCTTAACGCACAGCCCTGTAAGTGCAAATATGGTAACCAAACTATTATATCCAACTATTATCAGGATTGTGTGAAGCTGCATACCTTTATATTTTGATATATTTGTGTTGAGTTATTGGTGACAATAAACTCATTATTCGGTCTCAAAAGAAGCCAGAGCTTTCTTTACCTGATCTGTCTCTCAGCAACTGCCGTTTTCTCAGCTGCGGTGTAAGGAACGGTTTACCAAAAGTCAATCTTTTACTGTCTATTGTTTTTGACCTTTTTATGTCTTTCTTCTGTGGAATCAAGGTGGAGCTGAGTACAGCAAAGATATTAATATTAACAAGATGCGTCACTGCCATTGAAATTAATGGAGCGGAACACAATGCTCAATACGGCCGTCCTAGCGAAGCTTTTCGCTTGCGTAGTATCTAAGGCAACATTAAAAATTATGTTTTTTAAGCACAATTGGATCATAGGAAACAAATGTTATGGTACAGTTTACGTTATTTTTAAATGTTGTTTTTAAATAGGTCATTTAATTGGGATTTTAGCCGGCAAATGTAGAAATATCACTATTTCCCATTCACGTCCTGTTTGAAATGTGTAATACCTGCCCTAACTGCGTGGAGGCGCATTGCAAACATGGCCGCCGAGTGGCACGACTTCCCTTAACGGACTTTGAGTACAGTCAGTTGAGTTTTAAACATTTTATTATGTTGTAGATTCCTGTGACGGCCAATCTCATGGACATGTACCCCAGCATTCATCCTCCTGTAATTTCTATCAGTAACTCCTGCCCTGCTAACCTATCCAATATTAAAAGGGAATACTCTGGTAAGTCACATTTATCCACACTGACTCTAAATAAAAATCATTAAAGCTGCTTTTTCAGACAGCGAAGTTTATACGGCAAAGACCCTTCAGGCCTTTAAAACAAATGTGTGTTTGTATTGTAATGTGTTTTACCTCAAGCCATTTAATACAGAAGATAACAGTACGCCTAAAGAAATGTAAAAATGTCATCATGTGCTGCATAGTTATTCCATCTCCAGCCATGATGCACATGATGGAGAAGCCCAGCTCCTGCGGCAAGTTTGAAAACTATCAAAGGCCTGAAGGGTTTCCTGTGGGTACGTCATATGATCTTCTCCATCGTCTGCATGTCTGTGTTTCTCTAAAAGAAAATGATTTGTTAAAACCAATTATGTTTTATAGGAACTAGTGGTAGGTGATGAAAAAAATACATATAAATAAACTGAAGCAGGACTCTACTACTTTTGCAAAATGTGACAGTAAAACCCTCTGTCCTGCCTTCAGTTTCTCCTTTCACATTTTTTTATCTTTTTATAGAGGCAGAAGTTCGCGCTCTCGCAAAGGAAAGGCAAAAAAAGAACAACCATAATCTGAGTGAGTTGAGGTTATGTTGAATAGTGTCTTGAGTCAGTCGTTTTTGTGGTGTGTCATTTGTTTTTCTGCATCTTTTCTAGTTGAGAGAAGACGAAGGTTCAACATCAACGATCGAATCAAAGAACTGGGGACTATGATCCCGAAATCAAACGACCCGTAAGGATCAAAGTGTTCAACTGAATTGAACTAAATGAACAGACGATTTTATCACACCGGACTGTAATACTTGTTATATGTGCTAACGTCAGCTGAGGGTTTGCTTGTGGTTTGTGTGTGTTCTTCAGGGACATGCGCTGGAACAAGGGCACCATTCTTAAAGCTTCTGTGGACTATATCAGAAAACTTCAGAGAGAGCAGCAACGTGCCAAAGAACTGGAGAACCGTCAGAAGAAGCTCGAACATGCCAACCGTCATCTGATGCTCAGGATACAGGTGAGTCAGGACTGTGAACTCTCTTCATTTAAGGAAAGGAATACCCTTGTGTTGTCATCAAATAGTATAGAAGACAATGAGAAATACAGTAATGTGAAGGATTGAGAGTTACTGTATGTTCACACTTCAAAATCTGCCCAAATCCAAATTTGATCAAATCTGATTGGAATTTAGCAAGTGTGATGAAAAAAACACAAACTCTTTCTAACGACGTTCATATTTGATATGAAATCATATTCAAAGGACATATCTGGAAGTCTGCTTCGGTCTGACTGCTCGGATAGGATTTTGTGTAGTTTATGTCATGTTCATAACACGTTAAACATAAACAGACGTCGTTCCAGGAACAAGGTTGTTGTCAGTTTGCGGATTAAGATACAGCACCAGCTTCCTTTATTTTTGACAGCATTATATTATTAATCATAACATTATAATAATGGCTGAGAACTGCTTCACAATCTGATAAACAGATGACAGTATGAACATTATCTATTTTCAGGTTCCACTCAAATAATTTTACATAATATTTTAATAATGAAATAAATGTTAAATCATTAAATTGAACTCATCAAATATAAAATAATTCTTAATATTGAGGCATTTTATATGATATCAGTAAATATCATTGTATGATATCATACATTCATTGGTAACTAAAAGTGATGTTTAATTTTGGGAAATTGACACATTTAGCCTTTATTCAATTGAAAATTGAAAACGATGTATTCATATTGCATGGTTGTCCTCGTAAACTGAATCTTAGCGTTGGGAAGAATTTAGAAGGCTTGGCAAAAAACACAAAGATTGCTTTTAAGTACGATAAGCTCCGCCCCCATATATATTGGGTCCAATATATTGCATCATCAAATCTATAGGTTGTGAGACACCTCAGTTGCACCAATTTTGCATTTATGTTACATAAAAGAACATGATAACGTCTGAATTTGTCTTTCCAACCCTCTCCCCTTGCGAAAATCATAAGAATAATGTTCGATTTCAAATTTATAATACACAAACTTACAAAACATGGATAAGACATGTATCAAATGAAAGCTCTCACTTTCAAGAATATTACTGTGTATTGCATCGATCTAACACTTTGGAGTGTAAAATTACTGTTAAATTGTTTCTCTGCATCTTATTGGCTCAAGGACATCACTTTTGGCCACAACTGTACCACTGATCATTAAAATCACTGGACTTAACCAAAATAGTTACTGCTTTACTCTCGCCAGCCATTGACATGAGCCATCTTTCTTTATGTAATACTCTTCACTGATCCAGGAGTTAGAAATGCAAGCTCGAGCACATGGACTTGCCATCGCCTCTTCTGCGCTCTGTCCGTCCGAGCTGGCGGCCCGGGCTATAAAACGAGAGGCAGCCCTCGGAGACTGCACCCAGGATATGTACCCCCACGCACACCCGTCTTCCTGCCCGGACATGGGCCGAACGAGCACCCTAGACCTTAATGACGGTACAATCACCTTTAACGACGGCCACCGTTCAGGCCCTAACCTGTCCGCTGATGCGCGGGCATATGGTCTCGTCCCGAAAGCACGCGGAGCTAAACTCGACGACATCCTGATGGACGACACATTGTCACCCGTAGCAACGAGCGACCCGCTCCTCCCCTCCGTCTCGACAGAAAGCAGCCGTAAGAACAGCATGAGCATGGAAGAAAACGAACATGTTTGTTAGCGCAATAAAAACTTTTGTTTTGGCGGTTCTGTTGAGATTGACACTTTGAACGGGGAAGAAGAAGAACTGCCTTTGTCAAGCGCAAAGTTATATTATTTTTGTTTACACTCATGTTACTGTGTTTCAACCTTATCCCTCCTGACGTTTTTATGTTGTTGTAATACGTTATCTGTGCATAATATCAAATCATGATCAGTTTCATACTGTAGATTGATTAAATTTGCATCTCTGTTTAGAATATCATTTAGTCAAATTTGGGATTGTATAAAAGTGCACTTGAATGGTGTTTTTTTCTGGTTGTATAGTAGCAAATTTGCGCAGAGCTTAAAAAAAAAATCTCATGTATATACTTGGAACGGAATGAAGGATAATAGTCGCAATTTAACTTATGAAGATTTCAAGTGACAACTTCACTAAACATTAGCATTACGCTGTTAAAATGGAGCATTTAAAAATGGTTATTTACTCAACCTTAAATAAAGTCGTCAAACCGACATTTCCCATAAAATTGTAGCAGACAGCTCAAAAATCGTGGTAAAATTTGAAACACGGATAGTGTACTTGTTACTATGTACCAAAATGTTACGGATTGCATCTTTAACATAAATCATAAACATCCATAAATAAGGAATCACAAATAATTTTGACTTTATCTAATGTAAAAGTCTTAGGTTCAACAGTTGAACCTAAATCATTTGTCAAATATAGAGGCCAATATTTTTTCTATATTCAGTATTCAGTGTTATTTTTTATTTTATTTTATTTGGTCTGATGAGGATCATTTCATGTCACTGGTTATTCTGCTGCAATAATAACATGTATTCCCTAAAGCTACATGTCCGTAATGCACATGCAAGAAATGCACATTCGATGGTTTCACTAATGCATGAGCAATATTCATCGTCCTGTGCCAAAATCCTTTAGCAATACTCAGCTTTATACCAGCAGTGAATCATTTTAGAAGAAAACCACTGGACAGCATATTGTGGGTTTTATGGTCTGTTATTGTTAGTTGCTATTTGTGTCATTGAAGCATATTTTTAAAAACTCTCATGGTCAGGCCGTGATTATGCGCAGTGCCTTGGTTCTTACGCAAAAGTTCTTCGGTTTTCTATTTAATATATTTTTTGAATATTACGTATCTAGAGGAAACCTGTGAATTCAGTGCTTCTCACAGAATATAGCACTGAAAACATCCACAGGAATGTGAATTCATGAACACTGAAAGAATAACAATAATATACCTGTAGCAAACTTCATTTCAAATCATTGTTCTTACAGAACAAAGAATTTTTAATCATTTAAAATTGAGAAAAAAATGCTCATACCTTAAAATGATAAAAATTGGAAGAAAAGAATGGCATAACAATGTTTATATATTCTAACACTTGTTTTTTTTCTATGCTTGAATAATGTAAAATGACTGCCTGTGTATGTGTATAATAATAAGCTGTATTGTTACTGTATATTTCTGCTGTAGTGAAGGTACTGCTATTTGCCTTTTGAGAAGCATCCGTGTGTGCCACTGTAATGATCATATAAGTGCAACTATTACTGTATCTGTTGTTTTATAGAACTATGCAAAGGTTACTTTGAGTTTAGAAATCAACATGTGTTTCATTGAAAGATTGAAGATGTAATGTACGTAGTGAAGGCCGAAACAGAACATTGTAAAGTGCCTTACATTACAAACCTTGTACTTAAAGAAACAGGTCAGCCAAAAATGAATATTTAGTTGTCATATACTCACCCCCATGTGTCCCAAATTGTGAGTTTCACAGAGCACAATGGCAAAAATTTTAAATGAAAGTGGACGGGGACTAGAGCTGTCAAGTTCCTAAATATATCCATGCGCTATATTCCAAATCTTTGGAAACCCAATTGAAATTTGTCTTGATATAACTGTTGTTATTTGTTGAAAGTATTCAACCTCAAATATTAAGATATCTGCATATTTATTACAGCATATGAAGGTGAGTATATGACGACAGTCAGAACTGTTCCTTCTGACAGTTCACCCAAAAATGAAAATGATTTCGTCACTTACTTGCCCTTGTGTCATGTCAAACTTGTATGACTTTTTTCTTCTGCAGAACACAAAAGAATATATTTCAAAGAATGTTGGTAACCAAACAACACTGGGACCTCGTTGGCTTCTTGTATGGACACAAAACCACTGAGACATTTCTCAAAATATCTTCTTTTCTGCGGGATGAAGTCATATTAGTCTGAAATTATATGAGAGTGAATGAGCGATGAAAGATTTTGAATTTCGGACGGTGAACTGTCTCTATAAATGTTGTTTTTACTATTTATGTGATTTTAGACTTTAGTCTTAGACTGTGGTACGTACTGCAACTGGCTTAAGGGTTCGATCCTCAAGGGAATTAAAAGAATCTTGCATAGTGATCTTCAACGAGAACACAGAAACAGGGTGTGACTCAAAACTTGGCCTGACTAAACGTATATTCCTGCGTAAAGTACACTGTAAAAAATACCTGTAAAAAAGCAGGAATATTCAGGCAGCTGGGGCGCCTGAAAAATCACATTTTTAAACCCATTGTGTAAATATGCAGTCTATTTCTGTAATTAGATATTTTTACCATATTTCAAAAATTTGTCAAATTTCTGTAAAAAGTAAAATTCTGTAAAATTACAGTTTTTACAGTGAGGGGTTGTCTTGAAGCACTTTCAAGACTAGTGTGTATTATGTCTATGCTTGCTTGAAAGAAACTACTGAAAGTTGACTTGTCTTTGAATGTAATACTATACAGTGTTGACTACTAAACGTTGCCAAATTCCATGTGAAAGTGTCTATATATGCAGTTATGAATAGGAAGCTGTTACGTATTGTATTGTGGATTTGTAGCAAAATGGCTGCAATTTTTTCTGAGCAATAATTCAGACAATCAGGTAACAGGTAAAGCACAAGAGAGGTGAGGTGCCTTTAAAACTCTGCATGGCTTCCATTCAAACTTCAACCAAACGTTTTTTTAAAGAAAATACATATTGGTTTGTCTTTTATGAAAGTTTTTCGGATTTTTGTTTTGTTATACTTTTGTATTATGTTTTTGAAGCTTAACCAAATGTTATTTAAGAGAATGTTATTAAGAGACTTAAAATAGTGTTTAATGTTTTTTGTTGTTGTTCAATTTCCTTATTAATTGCTTGCGAATTTATAACGGAAGTCAGCCCACTTTTCACCTATTGGGGAAATCACTCCTTTCAGTCAAAAGATTTTTATAAAACTTCAACTGGAAGCTTCATGATGAAGGTTGATGGTCACAGATGTGGCCGTGTCAGTGTTGGGGTTAAACGTGACAGTTGTATTGCGAATGGAAGTGTCCATTAAAATAATATTCAATGGTTTTTACAGTTTCCTTTGTTTTTATTCACAGTTATTCGTGTATTCCCTTAAATATTTCTTATTTTTATAACAATATGTTAAGATTCAACATTTCAGGTGCTGTAATACTGTTACTTGATGTTTATTGGTCCACTCTTTGTTCATCACACCATTTCTTGAATGCACGGCATAAGATGCTGTCTTCTATGTCATTGAAGATTCCTGTGGGGTGTAAAAGACAGAAACTGTAAAACTGTATTCGTAAATTACAGTATGTCACGACAAAACATGTTCAACAGACACCATTTAACTTGCTGCATGTTATAATGCCCAAGAAGCAATATCTCAAATCCATAATGAACATCAAGACTCAAGTTTTAATTAAAGCTATTCCCCCGTAAAAAGAACAAAAGAGGCTTAGTAATGAGATATGCCATGGAGACAACTCAAATTATCCCAGTAATCTACTCAGTGTCTGTTTTACCCATGTCTCCAACTTTGTTTAGATTTCTTACAACTAAATTTGCATCAAAAGCTTAAGATTTCAATATGGACTCAAACATTTAAATGGTCAGAGATATTCTATCCATATTCATTTTTGTATACAATGAGAATGCGTCACCTTGTAATTATCAATCATGGAGTTAGTTAAGGCAGGCCACTTCAGTAAAGCCTTAAGCAGCACTCTGAATTTAACTCCCCCTCCATCCCCAACTCCACCATATCTATATTGTATCTGTGTATTAAGCAGATTCTTCTTGTATCTTCTATCTGACATTTTTTGTCAAAACTGATTCACATATTTTTATAATGTGACAGCTTATTTACATTGTGATTTTTTTTCTCTACATTTTTAAAAAGCAAAAATGTTTCATCTTCAAAGTCAAATGGAATCCAAAACATTTTAAGCTTATTATCTCATAACTGCTCAGAATGCAGATAGAACTTTATAATGCAAAGGAAACAAATTGTACTGTTTTATACTATGAGACTTCGTGTGTATTTTGCATCAAATGTGGTTCTACAAAATGTACATTTATTTATATTTGCACAAACACAAATACGCAAAATACTGATGTATTTACAGCATCTAAACGCACAATACTAAAGTATTGACGACACATAAAACAAATTATTTACATAGATGAATAACTTTACATACTTACAAATAAATCTTTATGAATATCCGAATTGTGGCATTGACATTTTATTACATTGTAATTATTTTTCATATTGCGGCATTATGTTTTCAATTGCATTTATTAAAGTTTACTTGTTTATGAAATGACATTTCATTCTGTGTGATATCTGCTGCCAAATCGTTTAGAAGAAATAAAACTTTAAGCTCTTAAAATGAATAAGATTTCTGCAGTTGTTGACCATTAAGCTTTATGACGGGTTTTACAGCAGGAAAAAAAAGCTCATTGGCTCTCGGCTGCTTCATCACAGATTGCGTTATGCATTGTTTCTGGTGAGGTGTGTTTGAAGGAGAAATGCGCGCTTTCACAGTTTTTAATGCTACATTGTTACTAAAATGGTAATTTTTCAGCATATTATGGACTTTTACATTTTATATCTTCTTTATATTCTCTATAAAATGGTTAGGTAGGTTTGGGGGTAGGGTAACTGGGTCAAAAAAAATTTTAGAAAAAGAAAGTTTTTTTCAAACATGAAATGCCTTTACGTAACAACTTTTCTTAGTCCTTTATTGGACAATTCTCCTGGAAAAACACGCCCACGCGTCAACCAGCGAGATCGGGTCAAAGAGCAGGCCCATCAATGCACTTCATTTGTTGAAGCTGTGTTTGTTTGTCCACTGCATTTTGGTGAGAAATGTTATATAAACGTTGGATATAACACTGGATTTGGATATCATTGGAACTGATAGATAGCTGGGCCCAGCGCTAAAAGATGCCGGGTAAGTGAAACTGCATCAAATGTCTGTGTTTTGTTGGCAATCAGCACGTACGTGCATGAGGTAAACAAAACAAATTTATTATGAATCAACAGTTATGCGGGGATTATGAGATGACGTATTGTGTGCTCTTGTTGCAGTTCGGCCCACCCCCGCAAGCCTTCTGATGCTCGCCTGTTTTCGGAAAAAATGAAACAGCTGTATCCATCTTTTATAAATTTGATCAAACTAAATACTCTTTGAAGATACGAAGTATGCAAAACTACTCTATAGTTGCTCAAATGAATATGGGATTGGCAGAAACTGTGTGTGTCACCTCCGCTTTAACGTTTCAGTATCAGTAAAAATTTACAAAAAATTATGTTTTGTGCTTGTAAACTTTACCTACAAATACATACGTATAAACATTGAGACAAGGCTGAAATACAGCACTCAGGTGTACTACTATAACCTCAAAGCTCTCTTTATCACTCTTATTCATTTACCAGTATTAATTCCTGTGCCATTTTTTTTTTATTTCCCACATACTTGCTTGGCCAAGTCCTGTAGGTAGAGGCATCCTCAGACGTCCAGCAGAGTGTTTGAGTCGTTCAGCAAGTGATTTCTGAATGAGGTCCATGGTGCAATCCACATGCCACAGAGGGAGCTCTAGACCCCTCATACACACTAAGATATGACTTTTTTCCTCTGCCGTCAGCAAGCCCGTTTCATGAGCTAAATAAATCATGAAAGCCATATCTATGTTCACAGCTTCTCCATGAAGCAGCGCTGGAAGTGTTTTCTGTATTCAAGAAAGAATTTTACAAACAGTTTTGAACTTATTCAGGCCTTTGACATGATATACAAGAAATTATGTGTGTCTCTGGGGTTAAAAGGGTCATTGCATGATTGAAGTTTAAATCTATGGGCAGTATCTCTGTATCACGAAAAGTACTTCTTTGTACTTTTAAAAAGTTAACTGGTGAAGAACAGTTTTAACGAGGCCTAATAAATCAAACCATTTCAAGTTCTGGACTGATGATGTGCCCAAAGTCCACAAGTCTGTCGAGGTCATCCTCCCACAGGTTTGGGGCGAGTTCCTCCATCATGGTCTCTATGGCCAGTCTAGTTGATACTCTCGCTGCATCTTTATTCATGTTTTCTGTACGTTCTTCTGATTCTTGGAAACTGGTGTCCAACAAATGTTTGCCATCGTTCTCCAAAAGCTCAAACAGTCCTTTGTGTTTCATCAGTGCCATCTGTGAAAGATCACTGGCATTGGTGACACATAGATGAAAATACTCATTTAACAACATACATTTCATTTCGGTTATTAAAAATTAAGTTTCCTTAATTCCTTAATTAAAAATAATTAAGTATAATTAAATAAGTATACTTAAAGATTTGCTTCCTATGAAGGATACTCAAGTTCAAGTATAATTCTAAGTAAACTTGATGCAGTAAGTATTCTAACATTGTAGTAGTAGTTTACTTGTAATAATATAAGTACTATTATAAGTGTGTATTTCAATACTGCACGGGACTAAATTGACACACTTTTTATTTATACTTTTAAGTATACTGCTATAAACAAACACTTATAAGCAAACTTTGCATACAACAAGTTTACATCTGCATTTTTTTGTATGTAGAGAAACTAAACTACCAGTGAAGTTTCATGTACACTGTTAGTTTATTCGTTCAATATTTGTAGCACACTTGTAGTACACTTTGAAGCATTCACTTATACTACTCTAGTTAGTATTTGCACTTAAGTAGTTTGCAAGTATACTTGTAGGTAGTTTAGTGTTCACCGTGCAATTTCAAATAATACGTAACAACTGTTGCTTGACACACTGTACAAACATTATCCCAGATATATTCTCTATAAAATGGTTAGGTAGGTTTGGGAGTAGGTGAACTGGTCTAAAAATATAAATCGCTTATCAATACAATAATAAAAACACACTGATACAAATGTCTTAATGATATAAAAGCTTTGAAAATATTTTTAGTTTTGTAGCTAAAACTACGTAACAATTTTTACGTTTTATATGTTGTAATACGTCCAAATTTAAAGGGGTGGTGCAACAATGTTTTATATATTCTCACTTCTTTACAATGTTAAAGCTTTATATGCTTAACATGGTCAACTTGTTAAAAATAGAGAGGACGTATCACATAGTATGGCTGTGATTGAAACATTTATGCAGGGATTATGCAATGACGTATTGTGTGCTTGGACTGTAGTTCCGCCCCCCGGCAAGGCAACAGAGGCTCGCCTGTTTTCGGAAATAATCAGACAGCTGTATCTGTCTTTTATAAATTTGATCAAACTAAATACTATTCGAATAAACGAAGTATGCAATACTACTCTTAAGGCAGATGCACACTGTGCGATTTCAAATAATCCGTAATAATCGTTGCTTGTCACACTGTACAAACATTATCCCAGATATAAGCCATGTCGCAAAGTCAGATCTCACTTATCATTAATGACAGATTGTCTGACAGTAGAGACCGAAAAACGGACATGGCAGGATTCGTCCGGAGTGTATAAACTATATCACTAAAATCTCGTATTTTAGGACAAAGTAGCTGTTTACCTGGCACTGGTATTTCCAGCGCTATCTCTCCTGCTAGGAGATTCTGCCAGAATTTTATCGGAGGACAAATTTGATCACAGTGATAATTAATCGGTTTTGTTGCCAAACCTGTCAAACTAGTGATCAAAGACTAGAGATTTTGGCCTAGGATTCTAGAAACCATTTAGGATTTTCCAACATTTGTCTGAGACTGTGAGTTAAACTGTGAAAAAGTATTCAATAGGTTACTCAATCAACAGAGTGAACACAACTACAAATCAAGTATAGAATACTTGAAATTTCAAGTAGTGTATACTTAAGATTTCAGATAAATAAACGACAAGAAATGCATAGTAATTTTATGCTGCGATTTAACATGTACTGTGGTATAATAAGTTTATGATAAGTTTTGAATACAGTACATATCTTTTGTGAAACTGACCCTAATTGAAACTCTCATTTGTGCAGTAAATGTACCTTCAACATCTCGGCCATCCCATTAGAAATATGGCGGTGTGGTAGAGTGCGCAGAAAAGTCCTGTCCAGGAACGTTGCCACAGGGGGCACGTATGACCCCAGCTTGTTTTTACAGTTGGCAAAGTTGACTCCATTTTTGGCCCCCACACTGGCATCAACATACGCCAAAAGAGTAGTAGGAACACGAATATATGGAGTACGTCTCCGATATAGAGAAGCCGCCAGACCCACAATATCAAGACACACCCCGCCCCCAATAGCGATGATTGGCTCTGTACGACGATCAATACCGAATTTATGGACCTCCTCCAAGATTTTGGTCACAAGTAGCATAGATTTGTTTTCTTCAGTTGTTGGCAAAGGCAGGATCTTGTAAATCACATTTCTTGCTTCAAAGTATGCTGCAACCTGGGAGCCGTAAAGTTGGTTAACTGTATCATCGATAACGATGAACCGTTTTATTCCATTGATGTTGGTTTTAAGAGCTTGAAGCTCTGTAGGATTAAAGATGTGGCCAAAAAGTAAGGTATCATTGCTTGCATCCAGTAATCTTTCACATTGCATGACTCGATAGGTGAAGATGATGGGACTGACCACCATCCAGGTAACTCCATGTTCTGTAGTTGACTCATAGCTGTGGGGCCAAAGCATATATAGGTAATTTACAATTGTAGAATAAAGTTGCCAATTAAATTTAATTTACAAATTTAAAGTGGATTATTTATTGGACAGGGAACGACTTTTAAAAGTAAAAATTCAAAATAGTAAGTGGTGTGCAAGGGCGTCGCAAAATCAAGAGAGCATAAAATTGTCCCTACCAATAACTTCGACCAATTAATCTACACATATAAAGTATAAACTGTGATGTCCGTCTGCGTCTTGTGTGTTTTCACTTAATACTTATTTTAATCTACATTTATTTATCCAGAAATCATTTAATTGAAAATAAAAAATATTCAATCCCGCGTTCTGTAAAAATAGCGCAGACTGTGGTGCACAAATGGTTACGTTTTCTGCCCCCATGGCTCACGTCACCTTATGATTAGCTTTGCCTTCTCTCGCCAACGTAAGGCTGCAGCTGATTCGGTTGTACAAAGTAAGTGCAAAAGCAAAGCTGTGTCTGTGTCGACAACAAGATGCCATGAGCATGCAGGCTACTGGTAAGAAAACATTTTTACCAAGAGTTTATTGACCATAAATATTGGACAAGTTGCGTAACATATTAATGTAGGAACCGTGTTTTTGCAATGCACTAAAATCCCCTATTAACCGGATGAGTTGCAAACTTGAGGGTTACAGCTATGATGATAACTACAAATAGTTGAATATCATGACCATCGACTCTTTTATATCCCTTTATTAGCTAAAAATGTTTCGCTTTAATAAGCATTTTTCTTCCAAGTTACAAAACAAATGATGTATCCGTCTAACTGTTAGTGATTAGTTCAGCTGTGTGAGGGATTTTAGGCTATATAAAATATATATCATTACCAAGATATAAATGTAGAACAAACCAAAGTAAGCCACTTATACTTTAAGTGGATTGCTTTTGTTTATGGGATTTTTTATAATTATAGTAAGCAATCAATGTCTAATGCATTAATGCTTAAATAAGGAATGCATTAATACATTATTTTGTCAGGTCAGGTAACAAAAGCTGGCCTCTCGTGTTGTGGAGAGGCGCAGATGATGTCAAACAATGACATAGTAGTATGTTAGTTATGAAAATCAGTATTGTGACAAATGTTAGGTTGACAATCTACAGCATTGTTTCCCAACCCAATCCTACGTGGCACCCCTGACAGAATGTTTTCGATCTCTCCCAATATGAAACACCTGATTTAACTCATCAGCCTGTTAGTGTGTTCATTAGAGAGACATTTCAAACATTCTGAGGGTAGCTGATGAGTTACAGTATATCATGAGTTATAAACATTCTGTCAGGGGTGCCCCGTAGGACTGGGTTGGGAAACACTGATCTACAGTATAGTTTCTTAGTGTGCGATTTAAATGAGAGCTTTTGAATTGTTCAGATGCCATGCACCACCACTTGTGTCATTTATTAGATGGCAGAACAGGTGTAGCCAAGCTGTAGCCCAGGGGGAGAGACAGAGTAGGGTCACAGGTGATGAGGCTTGCAGATGCATCTCAAAAAATTACAATATTGTGAAAAGGGAAAAAAAAGTTAATTTCAGAAAGTGAAACCTGTATATTATATAGATTCATTACACATAGAGTGAAATATTTCAGACCTTTATTTCTTGAAATTTTGATGATCATGGCTTACAGATAATGAAAACCCAAAAATCAGTGTCTCAGAAAATTAGAATATTACATAAGATAAAAAAAACGATATTTTGAACAAAAATGTCAGGCTTCTGAAAGTAAGTTCATTTCAATGCACTCAATATTTGGTTGGGCTTCATTTTGCATGAATTACTGCATCAATGCGGCGTGGCATGGAGGCAATCAGCCTGTGGCACTGCTCAGGTGTAATGGAAGCCCAGGTTACTTTGATAGCGACCTTCAGGTCATCTGCATTGTTGGGTCTGGTGTCTCTCATCTTCCTCTCGACAATACCCCATAGATTCTCTATGGTGTTCAGGTTAGGCAGGTTTGCTGGCCAATCAAACACAGTACCACCATGGTCATTGACCGAGCTTTTGGTACCTTTGGCACGATGGGCAGGTGCCAAGTCTTGCTGGAAAATGAAATCAGCATCTCCAAAAAGCTTGTCAGCAGAAGGAAGCATGAAGTGCTCCAGAATTTCCTGGTAAAGGTTTGAAATATTTCACTCTATGTGTAATGAATGTATATAATATATGGGTTTCACTTTCTGAAATGAGTGACAATACATATTGACCTTCTTCACAATATTTTTTTTTGAGATGTACCTGTATAGAACATGATTATGTTATCTGTTGTGCATTATATTAAAGTTATAATAAGGTTGCACTGTTATAGAGGTCTAATAAGCACTGGGTCATACATAGTAGTTTTAATAAATATATACGTATAAAAGTAGTTTTTATCCAGACTGTAGATGCCGTTACAGTAATACTGAGTGGCTAGTTGTATATTCTGATGTATTTCTAAGGAAACTGATCTTGCTGTAGACAGCAATTGACCGTGTAGCAAAGAGAGTGACCACAGTGAAGAACAGTGTAGAAAACTATAAAAAGTATTGTTAAAATATTATATTGTTTAAATAAGTCAAGTAAACAGTGTTACAACAAGCCCCAGTCTCTCTTTAGTCATTTGGTATTTTCATACAATATTAAGGGTACATATGCCGTTACATATGCCATGACAGAAGCTTAAGAAAAAAGCACCCACCCGCCCCATGGTACACACATGCTGTACGCTTGTCCGTGCTTTCATGCTGTAAGGTCGACTCCTAAAATAGAAAAGCATTTCAGCAAACACCTCACAAATACTGTAATCACAACTTCAAAAAGATCAAACATCGACAACCTCGCGGAGCATATTTCGAATGTGTTTTTTCTTCTTTATGTAATAAATAAATAAAGTCTAACAGTGAGTTTGAAGTGATATCAGTGTTTGCTGTAATTCATGTACGTACTCACAGTTTGGCGTCTGAGAGTTGTCCTTTCACATCTTCACAGTCTGTAGTCTGTCTGCTCCATGTGTCATCTGCATGTATTAATCTAAATTCTGTTTCATGATCGGAGACATGACTGATTCCTTCAGCGTGGGACATGATAAAGTTCAACCAGGAAAGTTGGCCACTTGCCTACTGTATTTGTGTCCTATAAAAGTAACTAAAGACACTATTGAAGTGTCAGAGGAGGAGGGAACTTTAGGCAAACTATAAATAGGTCGGGTACATATTAATGGAGTGCTATGAGTAAAGAATAGAAAAATATGAGGCAAGCCTACTAGACCATGGGATTGTTTAACATGTAAAGTTGACATAAAACATATTAATGTAGGAATACTTGATGCTGATTGGTCAGTCGTGACATTCCAACGTAATCCCATGATAACATCCAGAAAAGGTAACACAGCACTCATCCAGGTTCTTGAAACTTGAAATATGAACACCCAGAGAAAGTTTTTATTAATAATATATTGAATCTTCTGTTTATATTTAACTTAGCCCTCGATCATGGAGTCCAGACATCAGATAAATATTAATCCATGCACGGGAATCCTATTTTAATAGAGGGATATATATATGTGTCAGGGATGTGACAAAAAAAACATGGCTGTTTTTGAGAGACAACGTACTTTGTATGATTTCTGTGTACAAAATGTATGAACCAATAATATGGATGGCACAAAAAAAAAAATCTTTTATAAGAAATATAATGTTATGAATGTGACAATTCACTTACCTGACTATGGAAGACTATGCTTGAAAAACATAAATAATGCTTTAAAAACGTAAAAATAAATAACATGGAATTTAAAACACCAAATATTAATATCTGACCAATAAGTATGGTCATAACCTTTGGTTCTGGAAATGCCAACTTCAGTTTATATTTACGAATGATTATTCTATATCTTGTGAGGATTGTATTTGTTACAAATAAGATCAAATACATTTTCCTGTCCAATTATTATCTCGTATGGCAATTATAACTGCATAATTCATGTGATAATACAGCAAAATATAACCTTTCGGAGTGATCCAAGACCCCTCTGTTCCACATCCAGTCTTGATCACCCTGTCTAAGTTTCTTCTACAGTTACAACTGGCTAGAGATATTATCCCTTATGGTTTTACATAAAAGACCACTGTGGGAAACATATTATTATAAAACAATACATTAATATCAAGCACAACTTAAAGTTTGATGTAATGAGTCTGTCAAGCTTTGGCACTGTGCCGGTTTTATCCATACCATGATTTTCCTCCAGATGGGGGTGATAAAAACCTGTAGTACAAACAAGTCCATTCCATTCTGAAATAGCTTGAATATGACTTTATTGTTTTCCAAACTTGATGTTGTAAGACATATCAACAAATATTACACTCTTAAAAATAAAGGTGCTCAAAAGGTTCTTCACAGCAATGCCAAAGAAGAACCATTTTTGGTTTCCTAAAGAACTATTCAGTCAAAGGTTCTTTAAAGAACCATCTCTTTCTCACATTTAATAATCTGAAGAACCTTTTTTGCCACAAAGCACCTTTTGTTAGACAAAAAGGTTCTTCGGATGTTAAAGGTTCTTAATGAAACCATTTACACTCTTAAACGTAAAGGTGCTCAAAAGGTTCTTCACAGTGATGTCCTAAAATATTTTTTTTTTGGTTCAGACAAACTTCTTTAGAGAACCATCTCTTTTATAATCCTAAAAACCTATTTTGAAACAGAAAGGTTCTTCAGATGTTAAAGGTTATTTTATGGCATCAAAGAACCTTTTGAAGCACCTTTTATTAAGAGTGTAGACAAAAATTATTTTTAAGAGTGTATTTGGCTGCATTCATCTGCTTCTAAACATATGACAACAAGCAAATCACGTTTGACGTTGCATGCGTTTGTTGTTTAAAAACACTCAGATGACAGTTCACCTTTTACTAAATCTGATCTTTAAGTACATTTCTTGGCCTCCTGCACCTGCACTTTAAGCTCAGATAAGGCTTAAACTGTTTAGGAATCAAACACTGGACAATCTCAGAGAGTTCAGACTGTTAGCGGTAACAGACTTCTGATATCTCCATAGCCAGCTCGAGTAACTCGCTGGTCTCGTGGCAGGAGTTCATCAGACCGCAGTCAAAATCCACATTACAGCTGCAGCAGTCTTTGGCTTTATTCTGCTCGTTGGCGGTGTTGAAATACTTGTAAGAAGGGAAGCAACGGTTAAAGCCCCTCTCACAGGCATCCGGCAGCAGGGTCATGATGTCACAGAAGCGGCAGTAGAGACACGCCAGGAGCAGGGTTGCACAATCATCTGCATGAGTAAAAAAACAAAAAACAGCCAGTTCAGACACAGTGCAATATTCCGACTTCAATGATGCAATAAACGTGATGTCACAGAAATATTTTATAGCAGGGTAATCTCTGGGTGTTACCTATTTGTGATAGAACAGTAACCACTATGTTCTGTGAAATTCAAGAACTTAAATGTAATTGCACTCATAACACATCAAACAGAGTAGCGGAAAATCCCATTCTAGTGGTCGATCGATGTGAATTAATGCGTGAAAGTGCGAGTGAAGTGTTACTGCCATCAGAACATCACTCATCTGAACGTTTCTCACATACATTATTTAGTTTTGCAGACTTCCGTGCACCCGTTTAAGTGCAGGCAACCTTATGATGTTCTTGGCTGCTCTAATCCCAGTGAAAATGGCCCAAATCATCCAAACGTTCCAAAGCGACAAACATCTCAGCCTTTAATTGCCACACAATTCCCTAGAATTATAATATCGAGTTTGGCAAAACACACACGAGGCCATCTCGCCACTTAGCAGAGCATTACAGAACTAATGTCACATATGGCCAGGAAATCTCTCTAGGCGTGTAATGACATTAGTGTTTTTTTGTAGGGCTGTGTTCGAGATATGGGCAGAAATAAAAGGGGACCTGCAGACATTAACTCAATATTTGTATTCCCCCGGTGAACTAATTCAATATGCATAGAAACAGCTGACCAAATATAGCTTCAGTGTGGAATGAGCACAAGTCTTCAGTATATCGCCAGAAAAACATGGTGATCTGTTAGCCGTTCGGTCACTCAGGGAATGCGTCTTAGCATAAAGTGTTGATGTACAGTAAGTGCTCTTAAAAGCACACAAAATGCGTTTACAATGATATCTGCGCCTGGACAACAGAAATTAAATGTAATAAACTTTTAAACAGCAACCGATTTTTGGTTATTACAGTGTAGCTGTACCTTCTGAAATAATTTTTACTTCATTGTACAATATTATAGGGAAGTTGTAGAACATGCGAGGGGGCATGTACTTTATAGCGCACTTGACACCTCTGTCCTCCCACTTCTGAAAAGATGGCTTTTTACTTCATGATTTTATTTTTGTAGTAACACTTTCCGATAAGTTTACATTTTAACAGGTAACAACCATAAGATGAACTAAGAATTAAGAATATTCAACCGCACTGAAAAATAGCCTTTTGATCTATGATATTATTCATATTTACTAAAGATGTACCGATACATCGGCCGATAATCGGTATCTATCGATAAGCACTGCTATACTGCTTAACAATATCAGCTATGGGCCGATTGGAAAATGTTAAGAAACATCACCAGTTTGATGTTCAATATTGATACAGTCATTATATGAATGAATAACATTCAGAAAGAAAAGCAACAATAATTTAATCTCCAGAATCGGTATCCTACAGATATCACTCTGAATAACTGTCAAGTAACTGAATATCGATTAATCTCAAATATTAACTAATAATATCTTGCTGTATTTGCTAAAGCACAGTCAACTAACATGAACAAACAATGAACAGCTGTATTAATGTGAACTAACATTAACAAAGATAAATAAACACTGTTAACATCTGTTGTTCATTGTTAGTCTATGTTGGCAAAAACTGTTAATGAATGAGAAGTTTTCTTAATTTCTTAATGTTTTACCAACCCCCAAATAAAACACATATAGCATGAGATATCTTTAGCAGCCACAACTACTAATACTGCAACAAAAGTATACTATATGACTATATGAATAAAGTGCAGTACCTGCACCATCAGGCTGATAGGACTCAAATGATGCGAGCGTGCTGCTGTCCACACTGGGCTTTCCACGCGAGCAGAGCGAAGCGAGCGATCCTCTCCATTCACTCTCTCCTGAAAACTGGAGCTCATCTCCAGGGTCCACATCCTTCTCTGAGATAGTGCTCAACCTTCTCACCCCACTCACCACAACTTCACTCATTTTGCATCCAGCAACAGGCAAAATTCACCCCCAAACATGAAAGAACTATTATTCACTCCTGAGCTAAATCATGTGGAGAAAAAGACACTGCGTACCATTTGGGGCGAAAAAAGGGAAACTATTCTGCGACTGGTTCAGAAGCCCTGCCTCCTGAAACGATACTGATTCCAACAGCATTCAGCACAAAGTATCTTCAGGCGTAAATAACCTGTGTATGGAGTAAATTATTAAGAACACTAGGCATATGCAATACGAGGAAATAATGAGACCCTAGAGATCTTCCGTTGCTTCAGCTTTTGAGTGAGAGGGGGATGAATTCATAGGTCAAATATGTTTACATTAAAGGAGTAGTTCACTTCAAAATTTGCTCCCATTGTCTTTCCATGTAGGAGTCACAATTTCTGTGAACGGGGTCAAATTTTGAAGTGATTTACATCTTTATATGTACAGTCATGACATTGCAGATACATTGTTTGGTGGTAGTTGCAGATTTTCCTAAAGATGCATTTGCGTGCTGAAATTCTTGCCATGTCTGCATCTTGTACAATGGGTGGAGCTTGGGCACTTTTCTGCATTACAAGAGATGGATAAGCAATTGAAAAAAGACATTACAAAATGACTAATTTTAATGACAAAAATGTTTTTATTTTAATGATCTCTACAAACGTCATGCGTAAAACTTAACTTATTTCTCTCAGTTTTCTTTAATATAAAAATAATCTTTTAACCAAATGTGCAAATCATGTTTGGAACAAAAGTCCTTTTTAAAACACCAAAGCCCACATGATACAAAATGCTTATGTTTGCGAAGGATTCAAATGTGTCATTTTCATTACATTAAAAGAGCTTGAACTTGGTACATTATGGTCCTAATTCAACTCTGAACACATATTGCACATAATCAGTTATTAATTTAATGCCCTTGTTTTAGTTCTCATGGCATCACAGAGCCAAAATAATATTTGCTCGATTGCAACAGTCACCTTATGCACAGTGTTAACCGTCTGACTGAAATCTTTTGTACTTTTTTAAGCAGAAACACTCAGAACAGGTCTACGTTTTTCAACCTCGATATTATAAATAAATACACTTATTTTATGTACTTTTTTCAATGATAGATTCAAGTATTGACTGAGCTGAATGAAACACTATCACAGAATGCACTTATAAAAATAAGACATCTTTGCCATTAAAGTAAACAAATCCACAAACAAAACACAATTGGGTGAATTTGCATAGGACCCAATTAACATTTTTAAGTAGCTTTCTTCAAAACTGATTTCTTACACCCGATACATATTCAGATGTCTAGAAAAGTACACCTGGCATTAAAAAAACCTACATTACTTTCACGCTGAAACTGCAACATTTAATAATTCCCTTAATAGATAACTACCACAGCAGATCTCTCAAAAGTGATGCTAAGTAGTGCCATCGTGAACAACCCAAGCATCCGTGGGCTGACGTTTCAGCGGATCAGTTTTTCATTGTGAGGGAGTTGAGGTTTAGACCACGTTATTCCTGAGGGCTGGTGGACGGTGGTGTTGGCTCCGCAGTCAATGTAGCGGTAAGCTTCCAGTGTGTTCTGCGCGCTCCGCACCATGTACGAGGTTTTCACTGAGGTCCTGTGGTAGATGAGAAGGACAGTCAGAGAGAAGTTTAAAGCCATTTCGCTGAATGTACTGTTTCACAACCACTGCTCATACTGTCCTAAGGTTTCAGGTCTTTTCAATACTTTACGGTTTCGGATTACAACAGAACACAAAGGAAGTGAAAGGGTAGTAATGGAAGGGGACTAAAAGGTCAAACTTACTGCATGAAAACCACAATGTTGTGGACCTTGATGCTGGCCATTGTGCAGAAGGCACTGGAAAAACAAACAAAAGTGTAAATGGATGAAACACAGATGCCCTTAAATTTATTTTACTGCAAGACATTAGACAGTAAATATAAGCCAAAGTGCCATCTTGGTTTTATTAAAAGTGTGCTTGTGATATCTTTGATCTGATGTATTTAAGATATCAACTTTTTCTTTCATTTACTGTCTAATGCGAATTATATAATAATACATTTCAAGTGTTTTAAGTGTCCAAATGGTGAAATATGATTCATTGAATGCACTAGAAATTCATGCTTAAAGGGGTAATATGACACAGCTACAGCGAATATTCTCGTTTGTATTGGATGTAATGCAATGTGTATACTTGATTTCAGGTTAAAAAACGCTGTATTTTCTGACAGGTACACCCACCTTTCTTCCGTTTACATTTGGATGGTCTTGATCAAATCATACCACAAACTGATGTAGATTTGTAGGGGTGTGGTTACATGAGGCGTCTCAGGCAGGTCTGGGTGAGCATTAGCTTATAGATCTTTTGTTCCGACACTTTCATTTTTGCAATTTTACGTGTTTTATACTGTACATGCATGGGCAACTTATAACTCACCAAAGACACAGAAAAAACACGTATTCAGCCATATGACCCCTTTAAACAGCAAAAACAGTGTCATTGCTTTCAAAACAAGAGCACATTCTGAACAAAGTGATACTCACTAAACATACGACAGGCTTCCACCAATTTCCATGCTAACAGTGAAGTTGACCTGCGTTTAAAAACACGTTACAAAACTGACGTATACCAAAGGATGGAATCTACACTGGATGGTGAGCGATCATACCCGTCTCTGGCTGAGAGGCTGAATGTGGATGACATTGTCAAGCTGATGAGATCCAATGACGGTCTTCATATAAAGCACCTGACAGGTGACGCTGTCCACCCACATCGTGAAGAAGTTTGAGTTGGTGAAGTTTAGAGAGCTCTGTTAAATCACAGTAAGGACAGACCATATTAAGCATCTGAGATTTTATAAAATCAAGGCAAAAGCAATTAGGATTCATTTTGTGTTATCAAAGCCGCATCACTTTGGCCTGCATCACTATCGCTATGTCTGAAGTAAATTATAGGTTACTCATTTTTATATATCAAGTTATGTTTCAGGACTTTTTAATAGAACAATATTATATTTATATAAAGTTTTATATCATATTTTTCTCCACCCAAACAGCCTCGGATACGTGATTAGAGAAATGTTTTTATAGAAGCTGAGAATGTAATGTATTCGTATGAAAGACTATGAACAACAAGGTTTTAAAAGAACTCATATAAGTGACAAAGCAGATCACCGTCATGTTGATGATCACTTTGCTGTTGTTTCGGTCAAAGTGCACGGTCACGGAGCGAATGCCATCGTCGACGACCAGCACAGGACGAGGAAACATGAAGAAGGCCACCAGTGAAGATGCCAGGAGGCACAGAATCACTGACAGTACCACATACGACTTCCTGCAAACAGCATTGAACCTTTATTAACATTCTGATGTATGGTAAAGTATGATAAAAATACACACAATTAATCAAATAAAATTACATTTTATTAAAGGGAAAGTCTACCCAGCAATGAACTCTGTCGTCATTTACTCACCCTCAGGATGTTCTAAATTCTGTAAAAATGTCTCCGTTTTGGTGAACACAACATTTAGAAGAATGTTAGCAGCTGAGATTTCTAGGGTAGTCAAAAAGTGCTAGTCAAAGGTGCCCCAAAATTGTTTGTTGTCCTAAATTCCTCAAAATATCTTATTTTGTTTTCAACAGAATACTATAGTAGTTAATGGTGCCCCAGAAATCTCAGTAGGTAAAATTCATCCAAATATCTTTGTGTTCAACCACACAAAGAAATGTATACAGGTTTAGAAGAACTCGAATACAGAAATCTGTATTTTTGGGTGAACCATCTCTTTAACATTGAGCGCTGATCCGTTCTAAGCACAGTCGTGAACGGTTACAGTTATGTTTCCACGTAAGCCTGGCTCGGCATGGCATGATAACAAACTGTTCTCGGCTCGTAATTTTTAATCATGCTAAAAGAATGCGTGCAGAGACGTTATAGGTCAGTCTCTTGTGTTACGAAGGCAACGTGTGACGCGTTAGTGTTTACATCCTTAAGACAGCCATCCGGTGGAAAATGAACCATTTATGTACCGGTTGGCCTGGATCGGCACGGAACGATAAAACAACGAGAACTCTTAAGCACGATGATGGAAAAGCGCTCACTATGCTGTTTTGATGTTTTGAAAAAAACACACAAAACTTGTAGGCATGCTCCTTTCTTAACAACAGCCTAATCAAAATTCACATGTTATGACACATTGCCAACTGTATCTTAAAACAAGATGATTACATCAGCATTAACACTCACGTTCTCCTCGGCTGTAACCTTTGATCGCTGTAGGGGATGAGAGCAACCAGCTCATTCACTTGCCCTGAAAGAAAACAAGAAAGGCCGATATCCTCTATGACCCCAATCTCAACTGATAGCAAAGAATGCCTAGTGACTGATAACATTATTACACAACCATGCTAGATGTTGTCAGAATTTGCGTGCGAATCTAGAGAAGCCTCACGTTCAACATATGAAGATATCCAGTCTTATGCTATATTGTAGATGATTGATTCTACCTGATGGAATGCGTCCAGAGCCCTGGCAGGTAGGGCAGGTGATGCTGTCACGACCTGTGAACTCCACATATGGGAACTGGGCAATGTCCTCCTGTCTGTCCAGCCCGTCCAGAGAGTCATCGCCACCCAACAGAGTGTCCTTCTGTCCGGTCCTGCCATTATTCAGGGCAGACAGGAGCGAGCGCCCATGCCCGCAAACAGACGCACCCATGAGCGACCCACACAAACTCCAGCCTGAGACACAACTATCAACACATACATAAATAGGCAAAATGTTTACTACACTGTTTACTATAATAAAGCCATGGTTCATTTTCATTGGCTCAAATGTTGGCCTGATCATAGGATGCCTTATTTATAAGTTGTGTAGAAAATGTTTTCCATTAACATCACTTCTTGATGCATTCAGTCACGTCAAGCTGTTTGCTTATAATGGTCTTCCATGGGGAAGAAAACGCTTAACGTGCAATTATTCACTTTATCTGTAAAATAAGGGATCGTTCTTTTGACAGCAGCTAGTTTCATTACAACGAAGGTTTGACAGAAATATGGGTTTCACTGATCGCTCTTAAGGTACGTTAAGCGTTTTCCACCTTTTAGAATGTCACTGACGAATTTGAAAGCAAAACTGCAGTTAAAATGACTTCCGGCATACACGCGTCTAGATATGAAAGGGTGAATTTAATCGGGAGAAACTTCGACTCGTTTATACTTTAAGTTTGACACTTACGTTTAAACTGAAAACACAGAGATATACAAAAGCTGCTGTTCGCCTGTATGTTGTGAATGTCTCTGCTCTCTCTCGCCGCTGTGGATTGTGTTCACGTGATCGTTCTTTTGTTTTTATACTGCCACCTGCAGTTGTGGAAGTGTCCTGCGTTCTGACACGACCGCTTACCAGTCAGATATATGGAAGTAAAATCAAATGTGCTGGAAGCAAAGAGACGTGCTGAATAGCACTAACTGAAAAAAAATGCATTGTATTGACAGTGCTTGCATTTTAAGGTTCTGCGATTCAATATGGTTGTACATTTAAGCTGTGAATATTTCCAATTGAAACATTTCACACTGAGTTTCACCGACTAAAAATAAAAATAAATCACCTTTTAAATTTCATTAAAAAAACTTGTTTTTAAATACAACCTTTAAAATTTGACAGGTCATTTTCAGTCTATATTATCTCGTTTTAAAAATTCGCTTCCACAAATTCAGGGGTTCAAATTCGGCTTGAAATTCAAGGTTTCACATCCGGGAATCCCAGGAAAAGCAATAGAGCGCCGATTCGACAAATGCATGATCTCTTCCTGCTGCCTGACCGCTTCACCAGCAGGTGGTGCAAGTCGGTTCTGACAAAGATCAAAGCAAAACATGCAGTCCACTATCTGCTCGATTAAGTGAATTTAGTTGCCCTCATAGATAGCTTCTTATGCATCATCGACATTTTCTGAAATTTAACTGATGCTTGCACTGCCAGTAGTCTGCACAGACACACTCAGGCCTATATGCTCAGACTTTGACAGCCCTCCTGCTCTGGCTTGAAGGAATTAGATTTTTCTTGACTTCAACACATCATGTTCACGTAAATATTATGCATCATCAGCATTTACAGGACATTTATTGTGTTTATAGCGGTCAAATACTGAGATCTCAACCAGCATCTTATTGATAACCGCTCCGATTTTAACACGTAAGCAACTCTCCCAGTATGTGCTTGTGTTTATAAGACATAGCAGCAATCTCTACAGACTTTCTTTTTATTTTCCTTACATGATCTTGTTTTAATTTGCGAAAATGTTGGATGTTGTGGAATTGTGGAAATGTTCGTCGTTTTTATTTTGATAATACAAAATAGAAAAACTGATCTATTAGCCAAGCGAACTTTTTTAGCAGGCCAGATAAAACTGACCAGATACAAATAGGCAGCAATTTCTTTAGAGCCAGACTAGACCCGAAATGTATTGTGCAGTCAATACAAGCAAGATACCTCACGGCGATATGGATCTAACAGCTGAAAGATGGTTTTTGAGCGCAAAGATACAAACTTTTGTTGCATTCTGCGTTCGTTTGCCAAAATGTGCCACAAACTGCTTCAGTTGCTGTCTGTCAATGAAATGCAAAAATGTCAATCACTCACGGTATTAACCTAATTATGTTTCGCAAAGTTTGGTGTAACAAATATTTGTTGTTTATATAACATAACAATTAAACTGACTTAATTTGTGTCTTTCGAGTCGATTCGGTAAAAGCAAATTCATTTTAAATGACCAGAGACCCGATCGGACAAGATCTTTTTTCGACGTTTTAGACCCGCAGCCGCTGGGACCCATAAGGACCTCTAACATACATACCTGTACACCTCAACGCAAGGTGTCTAAAATGTATGTGTACAGTTCAGTTAAATTATCAAATTTACCCTCTTTAAACTTATGCTGACTGAATGAGATGCGAACATTTCGCTGAATATCCGCAACATGCATGGTGGCATGGTGGAACAAAAACGTTATAAGCTTGTAAGGTCTGCTAAGTGCTTGTAGCCTACTCTATTCGTTTAGCGTGCACGGACTATACGCCATCACTACCGGTGTACCTTGCTAAAATGCTTAATGTTGCTTTATCTTCAGACCAGAGGACCAAAATTAGTATAGCCTACACCTTTTTAATAAAGCGTAGGCTATACAGAACTGCGAAAGAGCCCTGAATATGAACACAAAAAGCACAAAAAGACACAATAAGAATTTTAGGATGTCCAGAGGAAAAACAATGACGCGAGTTTGTTAGGTGTCTTTATTATTACGGTATTTCATTGTTTTTTATTCATTCGTTCATTTAACCTTATAGGCTATAATTGGCTTCATTTTTAGTTCTGACCTGAGAGATTTCAGATGAAAATTAGGCATAATTATTTCCATTGATATTTCTCTTTTAAGCGGTAATTGGTTTGTTTAAGTTTAAGCATTTATATCCTAAATCACAAAATATTTTTCAATTACGTTTTTAAGAAAATACTTATTTTATTTATGTTGTAGATTAATTTACGTTCTGATAAAAATAGTTCATGGATTGTTCTTATATCTGTTTGCACTACTTTTTCATTTTATACTGTAGTCAGTTTTAAGTGGATATTTATTGCTTTTTTCCTATTTAGTTTTATACCAAAATAAAATGTTGCATTTTAATCGTTAAGTTATTGTGATCGTGTTATGAACCTAATGTAATGCTTTAAAATCTTGCTGTATTGTTTTCTGGCACATTTAATCATATACCATCGCATGTGTCATTCAAATAGTTTCATGAAATTAACTTATTTTATTTTAAAACTCAATACATAGTATGGTTCAGTAAAGCACTGTTTATATCCATTTTTTTTCTGGAATTGTCCCCGTGCTCCATGTCCGTTCCAGGACTTATAGTGGTGAGCTAAGCTCCCGTACAAACGTAATGTCAATACATTTTTTTCTTGATGATGCGTATGAAGCTATCTATGAGGACAACTAAATTCACTTGATCGAGCAGATAGTGAACTGTGTGGCAAACATATAAGGATCACCTGCATTTTTGCTTTGATCTTCGTCTGAACCGACTTGCACCACCAAGCAAGTGAAGCAGCCAGGCAGCAGGAAGAGATCATGCATTTGTAGAATCGGCACTCTATTGCTTTTCCTGGGATTCCCGGATTTGAAACTTTGAATTTCAAGCCGAATTTGAACCCCTGAATTTGTTGAAGCGAATTTTTAAATCGAAATAATATAGACTGAAAACTATCCGTCGAATATTTAAGGTTTTATTTAAAACAAGTTTAATTTTTTTAATGAAATTTAAAAGGTGAATTTTGATTATTTAATTTTTAGTGTTTAGAGTGTAAAATGTTTCAATTTGAAATATTCACAGCTTTAATGTACAACCATATTGAATTGCAGAACCTTAAAATGCAAGCACTGTTGATGCAATGCATTTTTTTTCAGTTTCTCTTTGCTTCAAGCACATTTGTCACAATTTTAGTTCCATACTTTTCCTTCATTACAAAGTGAAAGATCAAAGATATATCTGTGAATACCACAAAGTGAACTTACAGTATTGTGTTGAATGAAGCTCTGTTATTCTTTCTCCTCATGAGGACAAACTATCAAGCTGCAATAAAAGCATTTTAACTTCCAAGAGTGCCTTTTTTATGTTCAACCCTTATATTTGAGTAATTTGAAAAGACTAATTCTGTCATTTATGTGATCTGTCACAAAATAAAGAGCCACAGAAGAAGAAAGGAAAAGAAGGGCCTAGAGGCACTAAAAGGCGATTTTAAAAAGTCGCCTGGCTTCGTTGGCGAAGAGCAGAGAGCTTGAGAAAGCAAGGCAAGTTTATTTCTATAGCACATTTCATACACAAGGGCAATTCAAGGTGCTTTACATAAAATGATTGACAGAGAAATAAGACGTATCTTTAAAATGCAAATGATTTAAGATCACAAATACTTTCGATTTTAAGAAACAATAAAACAACAATAAAATTGATTCAAAATGTGAGTGTATATATAAAAAGAATAAAAAATATAAATTAGAAATAGAAGTGCAGTTGATGTAAACCAGCACAGTGTTCAGGTTGTGAATGCACGGCTAAACGAGTGTGTTTTTAATATGGATTTAAAAGTAGCTGCTGTTGGTGAACGTCTGATGTCTTCTGGAAGCAGATTCCAGCTACAGGTGGCGTAATGGCTAAACGCTGACTCACCCTGTTTTGATTGAACCCTTGTTATCTCTAACAGACTTGATCCTGATGATCTGAGAAGTCTGTTTGGTTTATATTCAATAAGCATTTCTGAAATGTATTTAGGTCCTAGACCATTGAGTGATTTATAGACAGTTAATAATACTTTGAAGTTTATTCTAAAAGTAACTGGTAACCAGTGTAAGGACCTGAGGATTGGAGTGATTTGCTTGGTTTTGGTCAGAGCAACATAAGAAGAAGGACCAAACTAGGACAGCTTTCTACAAAGATCCTTACAAGTTTATCAGTAACATCTTTAGCAAGAAGACTGGGACCCTTAAAGTACCTATAACAGATATTGAGGAAGACCGGCGGAAAATGTATTCCAAAAATCATAGGCATGAGCCAATCTCCATTCCAGAGGACATGCCACCGATTCAGCTACCAGAACACCAGATGGACACAAGGCCCCCTAAATGGAGCGAAATTGAGTGTACAGTAAAACTGGCAAGATCAGCTTCAGCTTCTGGACCCAACATTATACCATACAGGCTCTACAAGAAAGCCCCTTGAGTGTTGAGGTACCTTTGGAGATAAATGGCTGTGTCATGATCCCGTTCTTGTCTTTGTGTTGTCTGGCTTGGGAGGTGTTATGTTTGTTTTGTCGAGCACGTGCGATCCGTGTTTAGCGGCTAGCACGCGCTCGGTGTCTACGTCATTTACCGTGCCCTCGTGTTTTCCCCGTCAGGGCTTTCCCCTCACCGGTGACTTTTTATTGTTATTGTTATTATCGCATTCACCTGCCTTCAATTACCTCCCCTTTGAATTACCTTTATAACCCCTCTGTTTTCCCTCGTTCCTTGTCTGACCGTTGCGTGTTTTTGCTAGCTCAGACTGCCTACGTTCTAGCATGTACTACACGTCCTTAGCCTTAGCTTTAGCCTTTGCCTTAGCCTTGTCTAGTCCTAGCCTTAGCCCCGTTGAGACAACAACCCTACTGCTCTGTTTTTTCCTGCTGCCCTGCCTTGTAACCTTTCCCGCTGCACCTACAACAGATCCCGTTGGCGTTCCGGACTGCGATTTCCTGCTTCACCAGGCTCCACCATTGCTCCTGGATTCCACCTGTTACCAGGCACTACAGATTCTCTCGCCAAGCGAGCTCCGGGTCGAGCTTCCTCCCCGGACCCAGTTCTCTACAGATTCTCTCACCAAGCGAGCTCCGTGTCGAGCTTCCTACCCGGACCCAGTTCTCTACAGATTCTCTGGCCGAGCGAGCTCCGGGTCGACCTGCCTCCCCGGACCCAGTTCTCTACAGATTCTTCCCAGTGGCCCGCAGGGGGTCGTCTGTGGTGTGTTATTTACCTGTCAATAAAGCCTTGTTTTTGCCCCACACTTGAGTCTCCCCTTGTCTGCCATGACAGGCTGTGGCATGGAAAAAGCAGGCGATACCAAAGGTCTGGATAAGGGCAGGAGGTATACTTATTTAGGAGAAAAACTCCTAAATTATTGACCAGTTTCGCCAAATTTGCCAATTGAATGTGGAAGGTATGATTTTCTTCAGCATTGTGGCCAAAAGACTCTCAGGATTTCTGAAGAGAAACAACTTCATCGACACGTCAGTGCAGAAGGCAGGCAAAGGGGGTTTCTCTGAGGTTTGGAACATGCTAACATCATCTGGGACCAGTTGCAAATGGCAAAAAAGGAGAAAAAAAACCTGCATGTGTTTTTTCTAGATCTTTGCAATGCTTTTTGATCAGTGCCACATGAGCTGTTGTTGACATGTAACAAAGCTGATTGAGGCATATTTTCACGATCTTCAATTGAGTATTGCCACACAGAATAGTACCACCGCGTGGCAACAGCTGGAGGTTGGCATAATGGCAGGTTGCACAATTTCACCACTGGCTTTTCACAATGGAAATAATCATCTGGGCATCGCGTTGGGTGGCTGGAGGAAAGCGTTTGAAAAATGGGTGGTGAAAATCACGCAATATGGGCTGCCAAGGGACCACGTAATAAAATGGTGTTGTGTGTTGTATTGTTATGCCATTCGGGACCGGGGGCACTGAGCTTGCATTGAAGGAGCCAGTTGGGCCATAACAGCCAAAGCCAACTGGTTGTCGCGTATGGTTGTGTTGACTTTGGTAATGTGTTGTAATGCTATGCTATACGGATCCGGGGGCACTGAGCATGCATTAACGGTGTGGGTAGGCGTGGCCTAATGGTTAGAGAGTCGGACTCGTGACCAGAAGGATGCCCGTTCGATTCTCAGGGCTGGCGGGTAACTACTTTGCTGCCTTTGAGCTGTAGTGATAGCTGCCCACTGCTTCTACCAGATGACATTATAACAATGCGACACACACCCAGGTCTGATTAACCTGCGGTGGGTCTCCCTTGGCTGAGGGTGTCTTGTGATAAAGGGCTGAAACACATAATGAGGCTGAGGTGCACAACTGATGATGTGTCGCATTGATGGGAACCATACAAAAGGCGTTAACAGCAGCACCTCACCAAAAGGCATCTTTCACTCAGGATAATGTGATGAAATTGGGACACACAACTCCTGAGATGTCTCTCTGATAAGTGAAAGGAAAGGTAAGTATGCTATGTAATTCTATAATAATTTATGCCCAAACACAGAGGATGCCTACCCGACGAACCAGTGAAACCTCAGACCTCCTTTCCTCTATTCATATTCTTGACTACTTCCCCCTGCATAAGGCGTGGAAATGTCCTAATTGGCAATTCAACTATTTATACACTGTGTTCCAAATAATCATGCCAGTGACTTATCAGTAGAAAGTAGGTACAATAAACACTCAAGATTTTGTTTCGCAGATAGACAGATTTCTTTTTAGACAGGTTTGTTCAATATAGTTTCCATTAGTAATTAAGGGAATCATTATTTGATGAACAATATCAGTTTGTGTGTTTGTTGTCGCAGGTATTTTGATTACATTCACTGGGACTGCTTTATCGCAATTCAGTTATTATTTCATACTGTTATAATTGTTTTTCATAAACATTCAAATTCATAAACATCTGAGTATTAACCAAAATGTAAATAGTGTGTTGCAATTTATCAGCAATTTATGTTGAAACAAACAGCAATAAATTCTGTTAAATTATATTTTTAAATTGTGCTTGCTTAATCTGCAAACAGTTCAAGATAATAAAACGAATCAGATTAAACAACTCACAATGAAGAGAATGTCACAGGAACTCAATATACGAATTTATATGACTAAATTAATCTTACACTTCTCATTTTAATTCACAGCTTTACAGAAATGCATGTTATAACAACACTATCTACAATTTAAAAAATGTTTTATTATAAAACAATAATAACATGATCATAAAGTTGTTTGTACCATATGCGATGCGATCTGTGAAAACCTAACACATTCTGAAAATGTACCTATTAAAGTTTTTACCGTATTACAGATACCATATGTCTCACGAAATGCAGGGGAGAAGAACCCAAATTAGATTAGATTAGATTCAACTTTATTCTCATTACACATATACAAGTATAGTGTAACGAAATGTAGTTTAGGTCTAACCAGAAGTGCAATTAGCAAGTGCAGGATATACAGTGTGAATAAATACAGAATACAATATTAGGAAAATACTATACAATGGGTATGTACAATGAACAATATAAACAGAAGGCTATATACTGTGAACATTAATGTACAGGTGGTTATGAACAGATAACAATAGACTATACAATAGTGCAAGTGACTTGAGTGTGCATTAGTTACAGACATTAGTTATTGAAGTTATAGTGCATTACATGAGTAGATGCAGTTATACATTTACAGTGCAGTAGATGAGTTAGTGCAGTTATTGAAGTTACAGTGCAGTAGATGAGTTAATGCAGTTATTGAAGTTACAGTGCAGTAGATGAGGTAATGCAGTTATGAAAGTTACAGTGCAGTAGATGAGGTAATGCAGTTATAAGAGTAGTCCATTAGTGCAAATGAGCATTCAGTGTAATATTCCTGGTGTGCAAGTGAGCAGTATACAGTACAAATGATGCTATGTGTGTGTAAACAGTCCGATAGAGCAGATACATGAAGTACTGGTGTGTACAGTTCAGTCATGCATGGCAGCCCTGTAGTGCAATGTAAGCAATGTAATAGCAGCATTACAGTTAAAGTTATGAGGGGTAGTGGAATCAGTGGGGGACAGCGTTCAATAATGAAACAGCTCTGGGAAAAAAGCTGTTTCCTAGTATGCTGGTTCTTGTCCGGAGGCACCTGAAGCGCCTACCGGAAAGCAGGAGAGTAAATAGTCTATGAGCGGGGTGAGAGGAGTCCTTGAGAATGCTGCGAGCTCGACGCAGACAGCGTTTCTTTTGGATGTTCTCAATGGAAGGGAGTGTAGTCCCTATGATGCGCTGGGCTGTTTTCACCACCTGCTGCAGTGCCTTGCGCTCAGCAACAGAACAGTTCCCGTACCAGACTGTGACACAGTTGGTCAGGATGCTCTCTATCGTGCAGCGATAGAAGTTCACCAGGATAGTTGAAGACAGTTGGTTCTTCTTCAGTGTCCTCAGAAAGAAGAGACGCTGGCGAGCCTTCTTGACCAGGCATGAGGTGTTGGTGATCTAGGACAGGTCCTCTGAAATATGGGTCCCCAGGAACTTAAAACTGGAAACACGTTCAACAGCCGTCCCGTTAATGTGGATAGGGTCGTGTGTGCCTCCTTTCGCCTTCCTGAAGTCCACAATGATCTCCTTTGTCTTGGAGGTGTTAAGGAGCAGGTTGTTGTTTGAGCACCATGTGGCCAGGTGCCGTACTTCCTCCCTGTAAGCAGTCTCATCGTTGTTGCTGATGAGACCAATCACTGTTGTATCGTCTGTGAACTTGATGAAGGAGTTAGGTCCATTCACAGGTCTGCAGTCGAGTGTGAAACGGGAGTAGAGAAAGGGGCTCAGTACGCAGCCCTGTGGTACACCAGTGTTGAGGGTGATGGTGGTGGAGCAGATGTGGCCTAACCTAACAAGCTGAGGCCTGTTCGTCAGGAAGTCCATAAACCAGTTGCAGGTTGAATTGTTAATGCCTAGGTTTCCAAGTTTGATGATTAGCTTGGAAGGGATGACGGTATTGAATGCAGAGCTGAAGTCTACAAACAGCATGCGTGCATAAGTGTCCTTATTATCCAGATGTGTGAGCACCGAGTGCAGCGTCATGGACACCGCATCATCTGTGCTCCTGTTGCTACGGTAGGCAAATTGGTATGGGTCCAGTGTGGATGGTAAAGAGTCTTTTAGTTGTGACAGGACCAGCCGCTCAAAGCACTTCATAACAATGGGTGTGAGTGCTACAGGCGGTAGTCATTCAGGCATGTCGGGCTGGAATGTTTTGGAATGGGCACAATGGAGGTGGATTTGAAACATGCTGGAACCACTGCTTGGGCGAGGGACAGGTTGAAGATATCCGTGAAGACCCCCACGAGCTGCTCCGCACATGCCCGGAGTACGCGACCAGGGATGCCATCAGGACCAGCAGCCTTGCGTGCGTTTATCCGGCTTAGTGCAGTGTAAACATCCGTGGAGTTTAGTGTGATGATTGGGTGGTCGATAGAAGGTGTGAGCCTGGTGGCGGGTTCCTTATTGTCTCTCTCAAAGCGTGCATAAAAGTCATTAAGCTCGTTCAGAAAGGCAGCATCTGTGGCTATGGGGATGGAGTGGTTGGGTTTGTAGTCACTAATGGCCTGGATGCCCTGCCATATGCGTCGAGGGTCAGAATTGGTAAAATGCTCCTCTAACTTCAACTTGTAGCAGTGCTTGCCCCTCTTCAGATTTGCCCTGGAAGTACTATAGGCCTGTGCATCACCTGATCTGAAGGCGGTGTTGCGTGCTTTCAACAGGAGGCGCACTTCCTTGTTCATCCATGGCTTCTGATTCGGGTATATGGCGATCTGCTTTTGATCCTGCAAACATACTCCAGTCTGTGTGTAGAAACCTTTCCTGGAGTGTTAAGTCTGCCCCCGCAGGCCACACCTTGATGGTCTTCACTGATGGCTTCACACGATTAATGAGAGGTGAATACTTTGGGGTGAGGAACAAAGAAAGGTGATCAGATTGACCCAGATGGGGGAGGGGGGTCGCGGTGTAAGCTTCAGCCATGTTTGTATAGACATGATCCAAAGTTTTGTTTCCTCTTGTGTGGCAGGAAACATGCTGGTGAAATTTAGGGAGCACTGTCTTTAAGTTAGAGTGATTAAAATCTCCTGCAACAATAAATGCAGCCTCCGGGTGAGCAGTCTGTGGTTTACTGATGGCCGCATGAAGTTCTTTCATAGCAAGCTTGGCATCAGCATCCGTTGGAATATAAGCTCCCGTTATAATGGTGGAAGTGAATTCCAGTGGCAGATAAAACGGTCTACATTTAACCGCGAGAAACTCAAGGTTAGCCGAGCAGTGTCTCCCGACAATAACAGAGTTCGTGCCCCAAGCTTTATTGACATAAATGCACAATCCACCTCCTCTTGTCTTACCGGATTCCTCTGCCGTTCTATCTGCCCGGTGTGTGTTGTAGCCCGCTAACTCAATAGCGTTGTCCGGTATGCCGCTGTGTAGCCATGATTCCGTGAAGATTATGACATTGCAGTTCAAAAGTCTTTTATTGTTGATGATACAAAGTCGAATCTCATCCATTTTGTTCACTAATGATGGTACATTAGCAAGGAAAATGCTGGGTAAAGAGAGCCGGTGTGGTGTTAGCTTTAGCCTAGCTCTTAGCCCTTCGCGTTTTCCCCGCCTTTGTTTACGATCTCGACGCCGCCGGCGACAACTTCCGCCCGGCCGTGTGGGGTGCGTAGCATCGGGTGTTTTGGCGATCTCAGGAACGAGTTGAATGTGTGTGATATAACTTCCGGGAATGCGCAAACCGATATCCAAAAGTTCATGCCGGGTGTACGATGTGAATGCACAACTGTTCTGAACGAACAGGCCCGAGATGAGCAAGAAAAACACTATATAATTGCTAAAACTGGAGAGACGCTGAGCCTCGCGATGTTCACGCGCCGCCATCCTACGCCTAAATGCAGGCAGCAGTGAACGGGTAACAAAAAGACTTTAATAAATTAAGAAACAAAAACAGACAGACCTAAATATATAACTCAAAACAGAAACCAAATACTTCCCACGTGGGGGTAAAAAACCGCAGGACAAATACAAGGAACAAGACAATGTCAAAAACAAAGGCAGGGCAGGATGAGACATGATACGGATGACACTAGGCATGTCAACACAAGGCAAGGTAATCTGAGGCAAGGGTATCCACAAGATCAAGTAAGGCGAACACGAAAAACATTGACACCATACAAAGCAAAACGAACGCGCACAAGACAATAGACACAAGGGCATTTTAAAGGGTGACTAACAAAGAATAATTAAAAAGGGACAGATATGGGGAATCAAACACTCAAGGAAAGCTAACAAGGCTACGAGATGGCGGGAACAGAGACAGGACCCAGAGAAAGAGTATATGGAAGACCGGAGGGGTCAAAATCTCTCTCTCACATAGAACAACGTCATCATGAATCTGCCCCAAGACCAAGAAAACAAAGTTCCCGGGAGGAAGTCCATAGGGGTTGGGGCAGGGGGGAACAGACTTGGTCCTGGGTGACGCTCGGGGGCGCGAAGCCACGGGGGACTTGATTGGGAGCGATTAGCTTTGTAAAAAATCTGCGCGTTTCAGAGAGGCAGGCAAAGAGGAGATAGAAACATGCACGGTATGTGGAAAATACAGCGTTTTTTAACCATAAATCGTGTATACACATTGAATTAAATTTAAAACAAACCACTATATTCGTTTCAGCTGTGTAATATCAACCCTTTAAAGAACGAGAGCTCTGCCAGGAGTACTAAGAGCAAGATCACTTCACAAGGACACTAGCAAACATTACGGACAACAACTAGTAAGTAGTGAAGCAAGATTTACATTGTTTATAATGGGCATATTGTCTGAACGTTTGATTATCCCTTGTATGTTTTGTGATTGCGGTCCGGATGCAGCTCGAATAAGCAGTCGACCGGGGATAACTCCTGGTGCTCCAGACGGTACAACTTATCACTGTACAAAAAAAAACTAGTAATATGAAATAACTTACAGGCACCTAAATTCAAGAGGCAAGGAAAAAACTAAGCAGTAAATTGTAGAGGTAACAATAGAAGAACTGCCATTACAATTAAGAGGTTTTGTTTAGTTGTTTCTTGAAGGAAACAAGGGATGTAGCTGATCGGATTGAATTGTGAAGATCGATCAACTATTTGCGCAGAATAGTGAATGAGAACGAGCAAGAGATTGATCTTGTGCCATACTAGGTGCTCATTTGCTTCTGTCAGGGTTCCGGTAAGGCAGTATGTGTGATGGCTTTGAAAGTTAGCATTAGAGGCTTAAGGCTGCTACTTCCAGAATGGCCAAAAACCTTGGAGTGGTGATCGATGATCAGCTTAATTTCACGGATCATGTTGCCAGCACCACCCAGTCCTATATTCTGTTCGCTTCTGTACTCAGTCTGATATAGCAAACCAGCTCCCAAATTATCTCAGGCTCCGCACCAGCCATCCAACCAACGAACGGATGGCGGGCTGAGAGCTGTGACGTAGATGCCAAGCAGTGAATTTAAGATTGTAGTTTAGGTAAGGGAAATCACAAACGACAGAGGACATGGAGACACAGGATGCTTTTTGCTCTGTTGTGGAGAATATTCCTGGCATTTGCCAACTGAAGACCCAACAAGAAGTTCACATTTTGAATAGAGGAGATTTCCTCTGCTTTTTTATGTTCCTTGGCGTTTTAGAGGGTGTATATGGGTCTCTTTTATTTATCGAGCTCAAACTGGCATCGTTTTGACAGGTCATTGTCTCCTTTCTTGTCCTTGAATATTGCCATGTCATGCTGTAATCCTGCAATTAAATTGCAGCATTTCCGACAGAATCGAAATGAACGAAGAGCTGTGTTTGACAGAACTAATCCTAACTTTGACAGTTGGGTGCGAATATGTATTCCGTTTTTTTCGCTCTATGGTTTTGCTTTCGCCGTATTCCTGTGTGTACAGCGGAAGTTCGAGGCAACTGAGCCGGCGCGTAACATACGTCATAAACAAACGTTATGTGTTTGCTTAGGGGTACACCAATGATTTTAAACTTCATGAAAGTGCCCCCCACAAGAAAGTAAACGCATGTCAATTATGCAAAATTATTTAATTAAATGTAAATTACAAATGGTGTTTGAATTAGAAAAAAGTGTAGAATTAGAGCAATGGTTCTCAGTTCTGGCTCGCAAGATACACTTTCCTGCCGAGTTTAGCCCCAACTCTGATAAAACACCTGAAGAGGCTAATCAGTGACTTCAGGAACAGACACATTTAACTTAATGTTGAGCTGTGCAGATAGTTTGGCATATCGCATTATATTATCACGAGAGCGATTTAAATGTGTACCGAGAAATCTGCACTTGAGTCGCTATCACGGTACTTAAATGTCATAGATTTGCAGCACCGCATTAAGTTGAACGCATCTAGTCCTAAAGATGCTGATTAGCTTGTTCAGGTGTTTGATATCAGAGCTTGGGCTAAACTCGGCAGGAAAATGGATCTCGCGGGCAAGAGAACCACTGAATTAGAGCCTTGAGATAAGATAAAATTGCCATTTTTTTAGTTAAAAAAAAAAATACTTTGTACTGTGTTATGGTAAATTCTAAATAATTTAGAAATTAAATAATATTTTTACTTTGTCAATTAAGGTTAGGGTAAAACAATAAAACTATAAACGGTATAAATGAATGATTTAATTAAATATATTCAGTATTTTTAAACTAGAATATTTCAAATATATACTCAACATGGCTATCTTTGTTACATAAACTGTTGATTTGTTTGTAACTTATTTTAACGGGTTTACCATGGTATTTTACCAAAATTATGTTGTGTATTATGAATTTGATCACATTGGTAAATTGGAAAGCAGTATTAAACCTGTTCTTTGTTCCTTCTCTGTATGTTCCTTAAAACCTTTATTTGGTTTTCTGAAAACTGACTTTGCATTTCTGATGTAGTCATATTAATGGAGTCTTATAATTTTAGAAACCAATACATTGGCCATAATCACAATGTATGATAATTAATTGGCAGCAGAGGATGAAGGTCTGATGTGACAGGTAGAGGTTTAAAATGTATTAGGCCCATTCATATATACACGATATATGTATATATATAATAATCATATATACCTTTCAAATACACATACATTGTTTTTTTGTTTGTTTCTTTTGACTTTGTTTGGTAAAAGGCCATGGCTTTCCAACTGTTAAAAGATGAGGAAACGACCTATCATGAAAGGCTAATTCAAATCTGGAGAAAGGCCTTTCAAAACTAAACTGTAGGAGGATGCTTCGGGTCAGAAAGAAATTTTTAAGGAATACAGTTAGTTTGAAAAACCTTAAATCTAAGTTTTAAATCTATTTTTCTAAATAATACTAATATTTATAATATAATAATTTTTAAAAATAAAAATAATTCAAAGTATATACAATATTTAATATAAATACATAAAGTTTAAAAATAACAGCTTACATTTGTACCGATTGACCGGTCAGAAACCGGAATCGACCGTTTTTCGCATGATCGGCTGTGACCTGCCGGTCAGTCTCATGTCTTGCCGATTCGAAGCAGATCGTATGTTGCCAGCGACGCGGTCAATAACGTCAAATACGCAAGTAAACGTCCGTTCAAGCCAGCTGTCTTTCACGGCTCATTTACGCTCGTGATTGCGTTGTTCCACCAAACTGCGCGAGTCTCCGCGCGCGTGCACACATATCATGTAGTGCACAGACAATTTTTGACTGTCCAGTAGTTCACCTTCGTTGCCGTCTACTTCGGGTTTGTACTACATGCTAACTGTGATGCTAAACTCCGACACATGCTAAACTCATGTTGAAGTCGTTCACTATGTGTAAAACAAATGTCCAATGTTGAATTCCATTCAACCAGATTAATTGTTTTACGTTAATTTTATGGTAATTTCTCTGAGGAAAATGAAAAAAAAATCAACCAATATTTGTGATATATTTTATTTAAAGATTATTTCATTTTAAAAGGTTAAGTCATACAGTTTATAAAAATATTGCGATGGGTGAGATTGGATATGTAATTTCAATATCTTCAGAGAGTAAGTTGCTATGGTTACTTACATACCCTGAAAGTTATCTCCTTTTTTTGGAACGGAAAGTTGGGGATACCAGTTAACTTACCCTTAAACGTACCTGGGTATATCACATAACCAGCTTTCTGATAACATATGATCTCAAAATTCTAGTTAAATATATTGTTTAACGACAATAACAAAATGAAAAAAATCTTAAATTAATTGAAAGACTACTCAGTTTAGGTAAAGAATATGATGTTTACAATGTACAATTTTGTTGTTGTCGTTAAACAATATATTTAACTAGAATTTTGTTGCTGAACATGTTATTATATATTTACAGTATATAACAGAAACAGAATATTTACATTGCTAAAGGTGTGCAGTGATAAACGGAATCGTTAATAATTTGTGAATAAAACAAAGCTAATGACCAATCAGAATCAAGGACTAAAACTATATGTATTTTATCTCAATTGTTTATTGTTGGAGTTATGGATGTATTATGGGGCTTCTCATCATCCTCCATCACGCTTCTCTTTATACGGACTGTCTGAAGTGTGCAGACTCCCTTCTTAAAGCCTACACAGTTTAAACTTCCCAGTCTGACGCATTATTACAGGAATTCTGATGTATTTTAACCATCCTGTACGATCCAATATAAAACGAATTCTGCTGATTTTTAACCATCCTAATTCCGCTGCATTTTAACCATCCTGTATGATGCAATACCAAATTAATCCTGCCGAATATTACTCTCCCAGTCCGACGCACAATATAAAGAATTCTGCTGTATTTTAACAATCCTGTGCTTTTCAGTATCAAATTAATTCTGCTGTATATAACCATCCTAGTCCGATGCACTATCAAACGAATTCTGCTGTATTTCATTCTGCTGTATTTCATCCTTCCTGTTCTATGCAACAAAAAATGAATTGAACTGTATTTTAACCCTTTTGTACGATGCATGATAAAACAAATTCTGCCGTATATTACCCTCCCAGTCCACCGCACCACCAACTGAAGTGTGCAGGTTTACTACGCCTGACACATTACCAACTGAGGTCTGCTGTATTTTAACCTCCCCATCATCGTTGAAGCCAGCATCATCTGGACCCTCAATGATATCATTGCCAGTGTGGACAGGAGACTGGAGGCCGTCTGCAGGATCTTCCTGCTGAAATTAACAGTAATATAAGTGATGAATTGTCTAAATAATATGCTATTGACACATATTGACTTTCCATCTTCCAGATATCATTATTAAACAAAAAAAAAAATCCAAAAAATGTGTCGGGTGTATAAACATGTCAGTACCTGAAACCACTTGTGTTCCAGGATCTCTTCCAGATCGATACGATCCTCTGGATCTTCTTGCAGACAGGCTACAATCAAATTGCAGCATTCTGTTCAGAAAGAGCAAACTGTGAGTTTTTCTGAATGTCACTTTAAACTCTCATTCATCATCTTATTCAATTCTTTTATTAAAGCACTTGTTTTGTTTTCTATCATTCAGAACTACAGTTGGTCTGATGAAGATCTCACCTCCAGTCAAGCCGTTTTTACTCCATGAGTACTCGTTGATCTGGTCCAGGTCCAAATCAGTGGGAAATCTCCCGCACACCATGGCGAATAGCAGCACACCCAGCGAGTACACCGTCGCAGGCTTTCCATAGTACTCCCCCCATAGTAAGTATTCAGGGCAGGTGTAGATCATTGTGCCTAACGAAAAAAACAAGCAAAAAAAAGTGAGCAGAAAATCTTCATCTTAGTATTAATGTTAACACCTGTTCATTAGGTAGTGATAAAACATACCAATATACTCTTTGTAAGCTGATCTTTTATGCAGATCACCGCACCCGAAGTCAATCATTTTGACCTGCAGGGTTAATCAGGGGTTTTTCCAGTTTTATGTCTCTGTGGAAAACCCCCCCCTGGCAGCATTGCATGCGCAATGTATTCTGTCACTCTGCCTCTGTTGATCAGGTCAGGTCAGGTCCATGCAGGGAGAAGGGCGCTCCAGGACCATGATATATCCGTCCGAATAGTCCTGCCAGTCCAGAAACTGGATGATGGCAGGACCATGTTCTCCCTCACAGGCAAGCATCTGAAGACCGACCTCTCGTGGAAGAGGCTCAGGATGACCCGGCTAGAAGAAAAACAATTGTTGTCATGAATAGATGAAGGTGGTTAAACAAACAAGGATTTAGCTCAGTCTCAAACAAACTGTGAAGATGTTTTCAATTAAATATTAACACAATCTACTTACAATGTTGATATAATCCTCGATCACATCTTTGGTCTTGACCACAAGTTTCACTGCCACCTGATCAACAAAACAAAAAAATTGATTTGTGTAAGCGTTCATCATGAACAGAACTTTGCAATAATACATTTACAACAGTAAAGAGCAAGTTTGGTCAGGTTTCAGTAGATCAAGAACTGAAATCCTGGACACTGGATACATCAAGGTTTGAGAAGAAGATGAGCACAAAACTGAAAAAAATAGAAATAAAATCAAACCTCTAAGCCGTCCTGCAGACGCGTCCCTTCATAGACGGACCCAAAACCACCTTGACCCATACTCATACTGACAGCCATGGATTTCTATTAAAAGAGAAATGCAGCAGACATGAATCTCCAAACATTAGCAATACTTAAACTAAAACTATTTAAAAAGTATCTGTTTAACATGTGAAATACTGTAATGTGTTGTAATACAGAATCGTTGTGTGGATAAAAGAGAGCTATAGACCAATCAGAATCAATGAGTGAAACTATATCTGTTTTCATACGTTTTGTTATGTTGAACTTATGAAAGTAACTCGCATTCAATTCTCACGCCGGCCTTCTGATCATTCTTTCTATCCTTGTGGACTGGAGTCTGCAGACTGTCGGCAGGAACAGGTGTTCCAGGATCTCATCCAGATCAATACGATCCTCTGCATTCTCTTGAAGACAGGCTTCAATCAAATTGCAGCATTCTGTTCAGAAAGACAGAAGAGACGATTATTACCTTAAACTGTGAGTTTATCTGAATGTCACTTTAAAATCTCATTCATCATCTTATTCAATTATTTTATCAAAGCACTTGTTGTATTTTCTATCATTCAGAACTACAGTTGGTCTGATGAAAATTTCACCTTTAGTCAAGCCTTATTTGAACAAGATCTTTTGGTCGATCAAGTACCGGTCATTACAGTTGGGAAATGTCCCACACACCATGGCGAACAAAGTGCCCCAAGTGAGTACACTGTCGCCGGTTGTCCATAATACTCGCCCATTTTGAAAAACTCTGGGCAGGCGTAGTCTCTTGTGCCTTAAGAAAACAGATTTCATATCATTTAACCGTATTTATTAACAAAATATTTTGAAGCCTAAGTGAGCCTAGCAATGACTCTGAATGCTGTCCTCTTATTTATACAAATGTAAATGATGTGTCTGAAATGATAACACATACCCATAAACGTCTTGTAAGACGTCCTTGTAAGCAGATCAACGCACCCAAAGTCGATGAGTTTGACATATAGGGTGTCTGTTATGAGGGGGTGCTCCATTTTGATATCATGGTGGAAAACCCCTCGTCGGCAGCACTTGTAGGCAGCTGTGGTCGCCTGTCACATGATGTCTTTGGCCAAATCCTCATTGAGTTTTCCCCCGTTGCTCATAGCAAAATCAAGAACATCCACGCAAGGAGAGGGGCGCTCCAGGACCATGACGTAGTGGTCTGGATACACCTGCCAGTCCATGAGCTGGACAACCTCAGGAACGATTTCTCCCTTACAGGCAAGCATGTGAAGAGTCACCTCACTTGGAAGAGGCTCAGGATGACCCGGCTAGAAGAAAGACAACAGCATCATTACCGGAGTTTGGATAAACTGAAGACAGTGGAATTGTGTACTTGAAAACAGTGATGAAGATTTTTTCAATTGAAGAATAGTAGGTACTACTTACGATTTTGATATAATCCAGATGCTTAGACGTATTGACACGTTTCACTGCTACCTGAACACAAAAAAACAAGGATTTAAGGTTAATTTCATTTCATTCAAAGCATTCATACTGAGCAGACATGTAAGAGATACATCACACACGAAACTGGACATAAGATTCAGACATTCAGAGGTGTGTAAAGTGGCAGATTGAGATATTAAATAGATGAACACAAGACTATTTGTAAATTATTGTGAGCAAAAAATCAAACCTTCAAGCCATCCTTCACCCGGATCCCTTCATAAATGGCTCCAAAAGCGCTTTCAGCCGGTATTTCACCGATCTCATACAGGCATGAGTTGATTTCTATTAAAGGAGACATGAAATTGACGCAAAACACTTAAAATTAGCAATACTTCATCCAAAATTATTTAAAAAATATTTGTCATTTAACAAACGAGCAGAAGTGTATAGTTGTATGTTGTTGGAATTATGGAAGTAAACTCACCCTGAATGACCACGCTGGGCTCCTCATCTTCCTCCATCTCCTCCTCAGCCACACTGACTGATTCTGGCTGGATTTCTTTATCCCAATCCAACTCTTCCTTCCAGTCCGACTCAATAGCAACTGGATCCTGGCTTGCATCCTGATTCGAGTCTGACCCTAAATGCAACTGGACAAGGGACTCAGAATGGACTGGATCATGTAGGGAATCAACAGTCGAGTGCGACCCAAATTGCACCTGCACAAGGGGTTTAGAAAGGACTGGATCCTGTACGGAATCAGCAGTCGAGTCCAACCCAAAATGCACCTGCACAAGGGGCTCAGAAAAGACTGGATCCTGTACGGAATCAACAGTAGAGGTCGACCCAAATTGCACCAGCACAAGAGGCTCAGAAAGGACTGGATCCTGTACGTAATCAACAGTCGAGTCCGACCCAAAATGCACCTGCACAAGGGGCTCAGAAAAGACTGGATCCTGTACGGAATCAACAGTAGAGGTCGACCCAAATTGCACCAGCACAAGAGGCTCAGAAAGGACTGGATCCTGTACGTAATCAACAGTCGAGTCCGACCCAAAATGCACCTGCACAAGGGGCTCAGAAAGGACTGGATCCTGTACGTAATCAACAGTCGAGTCCGACCCAAAATGCACCTGCACAAGGGGCTCAGAAAGGACTGGATCCTGAGTGCCGAGGATCTTCAGGTCACAGGTGAGAGTTTCCTGGTTTTCCTGAAACTCTGTAGTGACAAACACACAAGATCAAGTCAATCAAATGATATTCATGAAATAATCAACATTTAACGTTACATTCATGAATCCAACACGATACTGAAATGGAAAAACTTACTCAGATTTTCAACAAAGGATATGTGTTCATCCTTTGATCCAAAAACCAATTACAGTAGGTCATGGCAAACACCATTAATAATAACCGCAGTAAAGATAGTTTAGCGGTGTGACTTTCGGACGTTTATAAGTTGTGAATCTGCATCGCGCTGCTGTGTACATGAACACATATTTAAATTTTGCACACAATGATTTGTGAATTCATGTGAATCGGTTTCCCCCTCATGATATCCACTTGTTTTCAAACGCCTATAACTCACGAAGCTGAAGACCTAAAAAGACCATCATCTTGTCCACTTCAATTTGTGAATTTTTTCACAGCAAAGTTTTTCTGCCAAATCGTGTTAAGTTGTTAAATACGGAGGATGACAAATACACAGTCTTTACCATTCACAGCTACTTTCAGTGTACATACACACAAGTTTATGCCAATTTACTTGTTAACTCAGCCTAATTTGGGATAACTTTCACAAATAAATTTGTCTTTTTAATATAATCTTACACCTGTGTTTATTATGTCCTGTAATACTAATATTAACGGTTTGAGATATTATACATAATAAGCCTGTAAATTAAACAAGACAAATGATTCAAGTCTTTGACATGTTGCTTTACTTTATATAGTTAGTTTCACAAATGGCATTAAAAATTTTCTCATGTTCTTATTCATAAAAAAACGCTGCATAATTGTTAGTTCACCATAAAAATGTTCACAAATTGACTTTATTACTTAAAGTGGCTATATAATGCATAACAATACTGAATTGTGGCTTAAAAAGAAACCGAAGGCATACTATTCCTAAAAATGGCCTGCGGTATCCTATCCTATGTACTTTAGTTTAAAATGACTATTTAGATTTGTGAAACATTTCACAGATTAGTATTTGCCCAAAAAAACATTCCTCGAGTCCTTCAGGTGAAAGGAAAATTAGTTAATTCATTCGTCACTTAAAAACCACTCTTTTCAGACAAAACTTTATTTGTGAAAGGCAGTTCAGACGCGCCAAGCGTCCTTCTAACAAGAAACATTACAGCATACTATAGGATACAACCACAATTGGCCCCACTATCAATTCAAGGGATCTTTGTTCTGGAAAAAAATGCACAAACGACTTTATTAGAAAATGTTTTACTGATTATCTTTACCCTTAAAGCCAAAATAAAAATAACATCTTACAAAAATTTGATAAAGACTCAATCACTAAACTAAGAACAATGTATCTAACACTCCCTATTCCTCCTAAAGTGAAAGAAACACACTTCATAGTAATGAACAATATTTACCCATCTAAAAATTTACTGAATCTTCGCTTTGGTATAGATGACAATACATGTACATTCTGTGAAAATTATGTTGAAACTACGGACCATGTGTTTTTTTCATGTAATGTGATACAGACATTTTGTTGTGATATATATAAATGGGTAAAGCAACAGGTGTCTTCATTCCCAACCTCTTTCTCCAGGGACGATATAACATTTGGATTGATATTGCAAAACAAGGGTGATGAGCTCTGTACTAATACAATTGTATGTCTAGCTAAATTCTTCATCCACAAACGCAGAGTTGTGAAATCATTTTTTTTTTTTTTTTAATGAATTTAAACTGTATTTGAAGTCTTTAAAAATGTTGAAAGGTCAACATGAGGTTAATAACTGAACAATAACAGAATTCTCCCCTTATGTCATGTTGTAATTCTCTTAAATTTAAATTTATTAGGGTTTCGAGCACGAAGTGCTGAAAACCTATTGTATTTGTAAGGATTTTTCTTCTTCTTCTTCTTCTTCTTCTTATTATTATTTTTCCGCCTTAAAACCGGTCGCCCAGCCCAAACCGTAAGTCGTAGAAACTTGAGGCTTGGTCAGTTGGTTGTATCTGTGCAGGTTACTCAGATACAGTGACCCAGCCATATCGGCCCATAGGTGGCGCTACAGCGATGCTGAACGTGTTTGGGCTCGTTACTCCTAAACCGTTTGTCGCACACCCAAGTGTTTTATATCATTGTAATCATTGGCTCAAAACTTAAAAAACTTATATCTCCGATTTCATTTCCGGTATGCAAATTTTTCCGCTAATTTGCATTTTATGAAAAAAATAAAAAATGAACTAGTCCCTGGATTTTTGCCCGATCGGAACCAAACCAACGCTGATAAATTCTGTGGAGTGTGAATGTAAATATTCATTGAAAATTAGTTGAAATTTCGATTCAGGGTCGCTAGGGGGCATCAAAACGTCAAACCCGGAAGTAGCCTATTTCATTAAAATGGCTATACCTAGAGAATGGTTTGAGATATCTTCACGGGGCTTAGACCATATGTGTAGACCCTCAGTCCGGGGTCACAATAAAAAAAACTCGGTGTTTGGCCACTAGGTGGCGCTATAATAGCAAAAAACTCGAAAAGGGCTATAACTACGCAACCGTTTGCCCGATCGACATATTTTGTACAGTGTGTCTTTGTGTCGTGAACCTTGACTGTATAAAAGGACATTGGCGTTTCTCAAAAAACATGTCTGCCATCGGCCAATGAAGTTTGAGCACTCATTAGACCGGGTAAATAGAGGCCGATCAAAACGACACTCGCTGGGATTATTCGTCTCAAGGTCCTTAAGGTCTGTAAGAAATGTGAACTCATTTGGCCACCGGGGGCGAAATAACGCTTTTGGAGTGCATAATCAATTCTGTATCACGTGACATTTGACATATACAGACACCATTGGTATCATAAGATTGCTCTTCTCATTCTGAACAACTTTGCCTCTAGACACGCTTCTGTCGATCAAACGGTTCGTGAGTTATCGCTGATGATGTCAAAAACCTACTTTCGCGAACTAGTTCCTGGTTTTTCAACCGATCGGAACCAAACCAATGCAGATGACTCCTGTGGAGTGTGAATGTAAATAATCATTGAAAAAAAGTTGATTTTTTTTTTTCACCGTTGCTTAGGGACGCCAAAACTTAAAATGGGCTGAGCCTATCACATTAAAATGGCCATAAATCCAGAACGGCTTAACATATCATCATGGGGCTCAGATGATATGTGTAGACCATCACTCCAAGGTCACCTACAAAAGAAGGTGGCGCTAAAACGTTAAAAATGGCAAAATGTACATGTCTTTTGATGGCCTAGACAACTTTGTGTCACGTGACAATTGACTAATACACAAACTATTGATATCTAACGATAGATCTCCTCATTCATAACAACTTTGCCTCTTGAACCATTGATGTCTATCAAATGGTTTGTGAGTTATTGGTGATGATGTATAAAACCTACTTTTGCAAACTAGTTTTAGGACTTTCAAGCAATTAAACAAATTCCACCACAGTACATTTCTTTGGACTCTCTAGGTCAATAATCATCAAAAACATGTTGAGTTTTTTTTAGTTTTGTGACCATAACAGGGTGCTTTATGATATTAGCTTGAAACAAGTATGTTGAAGGTCGCTAATCCTAAATAAATAATCCAAATGATTTGCCATTAAGTACTATTATACATATTATGACACTGAACAAGCATTCAAAATGTGATTCTCATTGAAAGAGGCATGCCTTCACAGCAGTCAAAAAGGTGAAAAATCATTCATTTAAATGACTTTGTTAAACATGTCTTTAAAAAATACAAAATTTTCTAATCAAATTGCTAATCAGCCAGTCACATGGCATAAAAAAGTGAACCACTTGCTGAAGTTCAAACCCAGCATCAAACTGGAGAAAAATAAGCTATTTTGAAGAATGTGCATTGGATTAACAAAAAAGACCTATATATCTGCAATAGAATGTGTTAAAAACACAGGAGTTGCTTTGTTTTACAAATGGCTTCGTTTTTTTATCAATAGACAGCTGCCAATTCACGCCATAGCAACCAAACAGATTATTTTAGCAATCGTCTGGCCAGTCCTACATCTCTGCAGTAGAATATCATAGAGACACAGGGCTTGGTTCGTTTCACTTGTGGCTTAGTGTGTTATCAATTGACAGGTGCCATGCCACACCCATAGCAACTAAACAAGTTAATTTAGTGACCATTAGGCTAGCCCTATATCTCTGCAATTGAACATCATAGAGACACTGGGGTTGTTTCGTTTGACTTGTGGTTTGATGTTATATTAATTGGCAGGTGCAATTCTTCGCCATTTTACAGAAACGGTGTTATCCATGCATAATCCATACTATTTATTCATAATTAAATAAACTTGCTCCACTTATTTAAGTCCTCAGTTCACATGCATGTAACATCCATCATGTTCAGCGGTTTCAAGGTAATCACGCATGCTCAATCTCATAATCTTACAGGATCACAAATCAAACATGACCAAAATCCTGATTCACTGTATTGCTGATCCAAAAATTGTTACAACCGATTCTTGACTCCGAGAACAGTGGCATGTAAGTAAAGTGCGCTGCAGATCTGTGTTCACAGTGCAAAGACGCAATTAAATTATACAGTTTATTCTAATTTTCTAATGTATTTTATATTATCAGAATTCTTATATTTAATTAAATTTTCTGTCTTACAAGTTTTTTTATTCGCTTTAAAGTTATACACATTCTCAATATCACCTGCTCATCGTTTCTCAATCAAACACAACCAAAACAAACAACTCTTTCATCTCATCAATTCTAAATCACATGCATCCAAATAAGGGGCCCATTCTTTGTAACTCGCTAACTCAGTTAGCTGGATTTGATCATTGACAATTTCGCACAATCTTGGATCGTTAGGCTCTTCTGCGCTTATCCGGGACTTGATGTCATATTAACGGTTCCGTTAGCTTAAACCTGCTCGGGAGCAGGCTAACTTCATGTTAGCAGGATTAGATCACGCTTTATAAACGAAGGTGATATGGGAAGTTTGTCGCAGCCATGTCCTGTCCATTTTTAGGAGAGCAACCTATTGCTAAAGGTGCAAGGATAATTCGGAGAGCTTTCAGGATTAATAACATATTGCGATATAGACAAGATCCTTTAGCGCAGCGGAACAGTATTAGAAAGATATGGTTTTTCACGTGAGGGTATAATTTATCTAGTTAATTTGTCGGATCCTTATGTGAAAAGTTTAACTCGTCGTAGCCAGGCTTTAACAACAGCACAAACTGTGTGTATTGCCTTGTGCTACTTTGCGAGTGACACCTTCCTTTACATGGTTGGAGATGCAGAGATCATTGTGAAAAGTGCTGTATGTCGTGCCATTCGCAAAGTTTACCTGGCACTCAAGCGGTTTTTGGGTGTTTTCTTGGTTTTTCCAAGCCACTTAAGAGCCCAAATTGGAAAAGAGAGCTTTTTCCCTATTGCAGGTATAATTGATCATAGAGATTATGAAATGACCATGCCAGTAAATATGACACAATGTCTCCAGGCTTCCCTAAATGTGATTGGTGCCATAGACTGCACACACATTGCCACCAAGGCACCCCCAGGCACCAATGAACAAAATGGGGTTCACAGTATAAATGTGCAGGTGAGATTCATAACATTTAGTTTGATAATTATTCAAGGGAATGTATTCAATTATATAACAAATCTCTTAGATAGTGTGTGACTATGTACCATATTATAAATGTGGTAGCGAAATGGCCTGGCTCTGTGCACTACTCAAGTATCTTCAGAGAGTTATGCACATTATTTAAACGTGGCAAGTCAAATAGACTTTACAAACTAACTGGATTACTAATTTTGGGCCTAACAGAACTGCATTTTTCTATTATACATGTGACTATGATGGAATCCTGCTAGGGGACAAAGGCTATGCCTGCAGGCAGTATTTTATGACACCATTACCTGACAACAACCAACTTTGAATTAGATTATTTTGTTGTTTTATCGAGAGGAAACAGCTAGTCATGGGTGTGTAAAAGCATGCAACGCTTCTTTGAGCTGATACTGATAATTTCTATCATTTTTCTGTGTGTGTGGGACTTTGATCCGTCGTGGGTTCGTTGGGGTTTGACCCCTTAGCCTGTTCGTGGATGCATAACTGCATTGAATGGCGCAAATACTCGAAACCCGCTTAAAGGCTGGGTTAGGGTTAATTTTATTTACTTTTGTTTTATTTTTTCTAAGACTGCATATATAATTCCTGTTTGTATTAAGAGCTGCTCCCTCAGGCTATATCTTCTATGTATTATATTGTGAAGAAACGAATGTTATGCAGCCATGTTTGTTTGTAAATCTTGATCATTTCAATAAAAGTTTTTTTTTTTTTAATCCGACGCGCCAAGACGCGGCAGCCTCCTTCCTGCCTGATTCAATCTATACGATTTACGTAAACCATGTGCTCATGTCGAAACAAGACACGTAAGGGAAGATTTACTTGAGGTGTGAGCATAACAACTCTATTTAATAAGTGTATTGTAGGCCCATAGAAGTGAACTACATAGTTTAATTAACTTTACAGCACAAATCCAACATCTGTTCTGCATTTTTGAAGTAGTCCCGATCGAATACTTAAATTAGCGTGGTCAGGTGTGTGATTAGGGTTAAGATCACGGGCCTTCAAGAACCGGATTTCAACAACCCAGCACTAGTTTGATGGAGTGTATTTTAGGTTACCTATTAAGTGTGCTCCGAAGTTTGTCTTACGAAGGACTTTTTTTCCCTCCCGTTCCACACCAGTTGAGTTGCCGTGCGACGTCTGTCGTGAAAACTTTGAAGCAAATCATCCACACTGTCTTCTTCATATTGGGCCATCACTGAGGGATGATCTGTTAACCTTCAACAGGTAAAATTTAAAGTTAAGTTTGAGTTGTAATGCTTTTAATGTATGTCTCACCATGCATAATATACAATATTGTAGGATGTAATAAAAAAACATTATTGTGGATTGATTCTAAATCTGTATTTAAAATCATAGTGAAATTAAAGATATCGTTTAAATAAATGGTTCATATAGCATTAAACATACATTTTTGTGTGCACTGTGCACAATAAGCTTTTATGTGTTCACAGAAATCTGACGTACATTTGAAATTCTTGGTAATTACTGTAAGCCTGTTTGTTATGGAAACTTGAATTTTGCAAATGGCACAATGCACTAAGACTTATTCCACCATTAGCCTATTTAAAAGCTCATTTTATGGTGAAAGCAGACACTGTAATAATGTGCTCAAATGAGTTTGAAAAGAAACACACTCTTAGTCAAATGTGTAAGAAACTTTCTCATGCTAAAGACGAACAGTTTTGCGTATTAAAAAATGTGAAGCTTCAATTGTTTTTTGACAATCATTAAAGAATCACTAAAATTTCAGTTTGGACAGCTCTTGTACTTCTTTTAGTCTAGGACTAGTCTAATCCCTGTCTGGGATACCACCCCAACATGTTTTTAAAATGGAAGTTAAGAACCATTATTAATAATAAAGCGCAAGTAGTAAGCACAAGAGTCCTCGTTCTAAAAGTCTTAATAGTTCAAATCTTTGTATATACAGTGCTGTGCAAGTTTGGGCACCCTTGGCTCTTAATACTGTGTGTGGTTACCTGGATGATCTATGACTGTTTTTTAGGGTTCGAGCCCGAAGGGCTAGAAACCTATTGTATTTGTTGGTTTTATTATTATTTTATTTTGTAATGGTTGTTCACAACAAGTCCCTTTTTTGTCCTGAACAGTGAAACTGAGCACTGTTCTTCAGAAAAATTCTCCAGGTTTTATTGTTTTCCAACATCTTTGGCATATTTGAACCCTTTCCAGAAGTGACTGTATGGTTTTGATAGCATGCTTTTTGGTATGATCTCTCTTATTTTGTTAAAATTATTCACATTTTCACAGATTCTGCCAGGAGTGCCCAAAATTTTGCACAACACTGTACATGCACAAGCACTATATGTTTATGTTTTGAAAATGTCAACGATTCTTACCATTCTCTGCATAAATCCTTTTTCTGCAAGTTTTTCCTCTAGCCTATCTAAATCAGCAATGCTTGCTAGAGGAAAGACAACACTCTCTTCCTCTTCGGCCACATCCATCTGGGGTAAAGCGCGTCTGTTTCCTGTTATAGACTGCACCAGTGAAGACAGGTGGTTGATCTTCATGTCCATTTTCTCCTGCTTTTCCATAATTGCCCTTTCTACAGCTGCAATAAAGAAGATAATTAAATTTGGTATGTAGATTTCATGAATAACAATGCATTTAAACTGAGAAATACATACATGTACATTGATTTCGTGAAGGACCCAGGGCTGCAATTTCCTGTCTTGCAGCATCTGTAAATATAAATTTACTGTGAGGTTTAACATTTAAGATGTATTTTTACAATTTGTCTTGGTGGATTTTACCAAGAACGTGTCAAGTTATTTAGGATGAAATGTAACACCTTTTCATAAAATGATCCAACCTATGTATATTAATATGTTCTAAAACTATTAGGTCCAGTCCTTAATCCTGATTAACAAACATTAACAAAAAAAAACAAACATTCTGTTGCTGTTCATAGTCTATCAGGGACTGTTTTTTCCTGCGGAAGGGAGACTTAGTGATTTTACTTCATGCAACTTGTATTGATGCATATTTTTGCGTAAATAGTATTTGTATTTCATGATAACCATTTTATAAACGCAAAAAGATACTCGAGGCTAATGCTTATTGTAAATAAATTATTACTGAAGGGATTGCCTACACTTGTGTTTTGCATAAACCACGCACTTCAGGTGTGACTTTTTTTACAGACTCTTGTACCGTATTACTTCCTTAACAATTTTTCTGGTAAGAAATGTGCTGGAGTGAAAATTGGTGTTGAAAAGCTATTACTGATATATTTGTATAACATAAAAGTTACCTTGTGGTCTTTCTTGGTGGTCCGCCAAGGGTCTTGGGAGAGAAAAGGCGTGGTCTGTTGAATATAATGTTATATTAATATTTAGTTTAGAGCATGTTGTGAATGGTGTTTCTTTTTTCCTCCATCCTATTCAAATTATTGCACTTACCTTGTGTGTTAGGCAGTGATGCCTGTAACGCGTAACGCGTTAGTCTAATTTGACGACATTTTTCAGTAACGAGTAATCCAACGCGTTACTTTTTCCAAACCATTAGTCAGATTAATGTTATTTATCCAAGTCACTGTGCGTTACTATTTTGTCATTTTTCTTAGAGAAAATATATATTTATTGCTTTCTTCTTGTGTCTCAGGGAGTGAAGTCATGTGCGACAAGTCACGTTTTCAGCACGAGGACAACACACGTGTTATAGTGCCTACCACACAGCGACACAAACGTAAACAACAATGGAGGGAGGAGAGAGATGCGCATTTCTAGCTGGAAATACAGTCACGAGTTTGTGTCCGCTAGATGACAATATTAAGGTTCGTTGTGCTCTCTGTGCTGGTGACAAAGTGCTATCTAGCTTCAAAAACACCACGTCAAATTTGAAGAAACCATTTGAGTCGAAGCACGGCACATTCCAATTTACAAGTCCCGCCAGGTGTTGCTAAGCAGAGAGCAGCAGGTCCCCCACCTACCAAACAACAAATGCTGGACTTTGATGCAAAACCAGTAAGTGGTGGAGAGTTGAAGAAATTGGTCGGGCAGTAGTGATGCGCGGATGGCGGTTAAATCTGCGGGCGCTGCGGATGATCCGCGCGTCGGGTAATTGAAAAATACAATCAGACTAATTGCGGGTGGGTCGCGGATGGAAGATATCATATACAATTTTAAAAACATTTCTCTTAAAATACGAATATGTTTTAAATGCATTTTTCATCAGGCGCTAATTTGCAGTAATTTAAAAGAAATGGAGGACGGTTCTTTTTTTAAAGCACAAATGGGGATAAAACAGATCCGAGAGAAATGTAAAAAGGGAGAATTAAAAAGAAAAAAAGTAGAAAAGAAAAGTACCGTGTGGGAGCGTTTTAGCAAAGTGGTTTTAACAAGGATGGATCACGTGCTGGGCATGTAATATGCAACGACTGTGAGACAGGTACATCATGTGTGTGCTACATCGAAATATTATATTTAAGTATTTATAAAGGACAGTGCTAGAAAATGTAGTCAGTAATTTAAATGACGTCCGGGTCCGGTGGGGATATCTATATGAGAGAAAATTATACGTGCGGGTGTTGTGCCGAAAAATGCACCCCTGCCAGATTAAGCACCCCCTTCAAACACACGCTGTCTGATTGGCTAATTCTAACCACTCCCCTCCCCACACCTCATCCTAACCCCTCCCCTAACACCTAATCCTCACCCTAACCATTGTGGGGATGAGGGGGTGCATAATCTGGCAGGGGTGCATTTTTCAGCATAACACGGGCGGGTGGCGGGTGGATGCTCGTTTCGTGCGTTTTACACTTGTTTTGTAAAACCATTCCTTGCTGCTCTAATGCTGTGAACAACAGGTTCAATGTTCATAAAACATGTTAAAAAGAAATTAATAGTTACATTTATAAATAATGTAGATTATAAATAGTATGTTTTGCCATTATTAAAGTGTTAACAGTTAGTAAGGTCAAGAACGAGTCTTTATCTTGAACACCATCTAGCTAACAATGGGGTTTTGTGCTTTCTAGCTTGAAGAAAAAACACAAAACTAAACACTTAGCCGTACAGCTAAATTATATCCGTTAAGTAAGGAAACCTAGCTGAGGTAACGTTGTAAAGGAAGTTTATAAATAGTGTAAACAAAGCTAAAATTAATTAACCTGGATATATACCTCAATAACATAACTAAGTTACAAAATAATCACAAACAGTTAAACCTTAATGGCTTATTAACATCCGCATTTGGGTAATTTATTAGCCAACTGTCCGTCCGTGTGGTGGATGTGGACACTCGTGGTAGAATGTCTAGATAGCTACTGCTACAGTAATTACGATTACAATAAAAAAAGGTTTGGTTGAAATAAGGTAAACGATATTTAACGTTTACATTAATTTTGCTATCATATCTAATTATTTTGTCATAGCTACTTACTTTACACAGCTGCTTTCGTGAAGAGCTTTCTGGAATCTGGCGGTTGGCTGGGCTTTTTTCGCGCAACAATCAATCACGCGCGTCTTCGCTTCTTCTTTCGGTTTTATGGCGGTTGGCAACTATCTTTAATGGTGCATTTCCGCCACCTGGTGGGGTGGGGTAATTATTGCAATGTATGAATCCTCATTGCGCCTCAAGTTTCAATGTTTTTATAACTTTGACGGAATATGTTAAACTCTTTACATTTATTTAAGATAATAATGAACATGGTTTGGTAATTTGTTTTCTCCATTGTTTTAGCATGTATAACAGATTATCTAGCTGTCTTTAGATTACCAGTTGAAAACATGATCAGTTGAAAACACGTAGTCAAACAGTCCAGCCTAAACTACTTAGTTGGAATGACGTCGTAAACCAGTCCAAGGCGGACCGACTTATTTTCAACCATATTTCAACGTTGAAAGACGGTAATTGTTTACTGGGTATATTATTAACATTTTTAAGGAAATAGTCTTTAAGTTCAATTTAAAATGTCAGGAGATACATTGTTGACATTACTGTTAAAAATACACTTCCAATAAAGTGAGTGATGGCAAAACCGATTGTCATTTTTATGTTGAGGCAGTGGGGGTGTTGGCGGCAGCTGCTAAATGTAACTGATAAAGTAACGAGTAATCTAATTTAGTTACCTTTAAAATCCAGTAATCTGTACAGTAACTAAATTACTTTTTAGAGGAATAATCAGTAATCCGATTACTTCTTCAAAGTAACTATGGCAACACTGGTGTTAGGCGGATCGAGATACCAGCTCTGATGGTGTGCCTGGGAGATTCCTGGAGCTGCAAAGATGGATTAGGTATGATTTGATTGTATCCAAGACATGTAAAAACAGTTTAATAAAAAAAACTTATAATAACAGTAATCATATTATGGGTGATTTATTTTTAATATTAGCTACGTTTCCACTGTGAAGATGTGTCTTTGTTTTGGCCTCTGAGGTAGAAGTCCTAGGGTATTGGATCGACCTGAAAGCCCTGGTCCGCACATGCTCGACACTGGAAAAGTGCCTATTGACATTACCAGCAATCTCAAGTAAGTACATCATTGTTCTTTTGACAACATAAGGATTCTAATTGGTGTCAAAAGGGGATGCAATGTGGATGCTTGCTGTAGTCCAAGTGTTAGTGTGAATGTTCACGTGCCCAGGAAAACCGTAAATTATAAGGTTAAGGGACCCTTAGTGAAACATTGGTTGCAAGATCAAACACATTTCCCTGCCAATACCGATAGCCAGCTATTCATGAATGTGCTAATAGTTTGGTCATAACAACCATATACAGCATTGCTTCAAAAAGGAAAATTCTGTTGTGAATTTTTTATTCTTTATTCTGCCAATTCTTTAGCCTAAATCACCCCAGGTAATATGAGAAAATAAACAAAAAACATTTGTCCCAAAGTGATGTGCTACTACTAGGGATGAGTCACGAATTTCGAATATTCAATAAGTTTTTTAATTATACAATTTCGAATAGTGTGTTATCTTAAAAAAAATCGCCGTGTTTTCATGTGTAACGTGTTCATGTAACCAAAGGGTGGCGCTGCCAATAATGACGCATCTTAAACCTAAAGGTTGTCAATCAAGAGACAATAGAGGAAAACATTTTCTCACAACAATTGTTAACGAAGTTACGCACACTGTAGACCCGCGCGGCATAACCGATACGATAAATTGAGACTGTGTCAAAAATGAGTTCTGTGTTGGGGTCCTTTAATAAAATGAATGAGAATAAAGTGCAGTGCAAACTCTGCAATGCAAAGCTGCCTCATAATGGATCAGCAACTAATTTTCACAGTCATTTGTGGGCGAAGCACCCATCAGGTCCATCCACAGGTCAGCAATCAGTTTCTAGTTTTATGGTCAGACCAACCAATTTGCATGCTAGACGGGCGGAGCAAATAACGGCTCTAATTACTAAAATGATCGCTAAGGACATGCTTCCGATCGGCTTTGTCGGAGGAGAGGCCTTTAAAAATCTTATGGAGTTCGTACAGCCTTAGTTTACTGTTTGTCTAGAAAAACGATCACTGCCAGACTGGAGAAACTTTTTCATGACAATAGAAATGGAAGCATTTTGAGCTGTTAATTTATGAATTCGTTCCGGACTGTTAAAAAATGCCTTCATTCGGTTAACATGTTGTAACACGTTTTAAGTCTGGTCTAAAATCTTTATGGCTGTATTATGTTTTCCTTGATCAATCAGAGTGTTTTTTAGTTGGTATCAATGTGCATGCTCATATTTTACAAGGAAATGTCCTAGCATTATGAGTGTTTGATGCTGATCGACGTACTGTTAATAAATGGCGTCATTCGGTTGTTAATATATTAATGTTTCGGCACGTTATCTTAATGTATAGCGTGATGTAAGATTGCCTATTCCAAAATAAATAAAGCAGTGTGTCGTCATACAAATTTAAAGCGTAAATGGTCTCATTCTCTCTCCGTTTATGTGTGTGTAATACTGTAATGCGCACATGTGGGGGTTGGGTGCGAATATCGAATAATTTTCGAATAGTTCTCATCGATCTTCGAATATTATTTTTGCTTTAAATGCCCATCCCTAGGTACTACATCTGTTCAGTCACTGCCATGCAGCTCATGACTGGAACAGCCATAATTGAGGAGGAGCGCAGTAAATTAATTGCAATTAGGGAACACCTGTCACCGGTGGTAATAAAACGGCTTTAACAGTCATCAATGCTTTTTAAACCGATGTTTTCCCCTTGTCCATTTACCAAAGGTATTCTTGTTTTTATAAGAAGGACATACCAGACAGCTGACATGCGAGTGCAGGGTTCCTCAAATCTTACCCTTGAGGGCCAATTAACTATTTAGCTCCAACCTTGATCAAACACACCTGAGCAAGCTGATCGTGGTCCTAAGGATCACTAGATAATCACATGAGAGTGAGGTTGATCAGGATTGGAGCTAAACTCTGTAGTGGATTGGTCCTCCGATGTAAGATTTGAATTACACTGTGCTAGGGTATCAGACCACTCCCTGTGAGACTTTAAATGCTGAGGCTAAAGTGTGCCACTATTTCCACAGTGCCTGTTTTTGATCATTTAGCCTCCCATTTTAAAGTTAGGTATTGTTTTTATTGTTTAAACCTCCTCAGATATAAATTTAAATTAAACTAAAGGAATAAGCCCCGCAAAGCGGTGGGTTACAGTGCATTTTCACAGAGTGCCTAAAACCCCCTTAGCTGTTATAAAATGCACTGTAACCCAATGCTTTGTGGACTTATTGATTGATTTATAAAACCGTTATTCTATATGCGTAGCAAGGTTTCATAAAATAAATAAAATGATATTTAGGCTATGTATGCGGTCAGCAGTTATAAATCGGCGTAGTTTATAATGGCTTAGAACTCGGCTCAGCCGATCAGAATCGAGGACCAGAACTGACTGTTTTATAATCGGTTTTAACTCGCATTAAGAATTAAAGTAAGCATCAGGGTTACATGTAATTTATGTTTACTGTAAAATTAAAACCTGGATCTAGTTACGGCTCAAATGTAACCTTGCTTATTTTTAAACAAGGTATTAAGTTTGTTGCAACAGAATGATTAAATAAAGCTAATTTAATCCATATTTAAGCCTAATCAATACTGGTGCAACCCAGCCTAATGCCTGCTTCATATTGTCCGCAGCACACATTCATTTTAGCATCCATATTAACCATGGGGATACATTTGATACCAGTGGCTTGAGTCTAGCCAAATTTAGCCAATTTCGAGGTTAATGCTCGTTGAACACTCTCAACTGAAATGCTATAATTTTGTAGGTCCTTAAAGTGATAGTTCACCCAAAATGTTTATGTGAACAGGAATGTCATCTGTGTGGTCAAACAATCAGAATAAACAGTTTCTGTAACGTTTTTACTGTAACTAACAGTATTGGTGTCAGTAACAGTTGAGGGTGTCAAATCGTTCTCATGTTTTTGTGCAGTTAACTAACTTGGTGTTCTTCCTTGGTGGTCCCCACAGGCTCTCAGGACAGAAAAAGTGTGCTCTACGAATTAAATACGCAATGCATTTAGTTTTACATTGTATCTACATGTTGTGAATTTTTCTGATTTCTTCATCCTTAAAGTTCCCTTTTAGTTCAAAATTACTCCACACCTCAAGGCATTTTAGGAGTATATGACTTTCCTCTTTTAGACGAATACAATCAGAGTTGAAATAGCATTTATTCTGGCTCTTCCAAGCTTTATAATGGGAATGAATGGAGGATGAGATTTTGAAGCTCCAAAAAGTGCTCCATAGGATTAATAAAGACCTTCTGGAGTGAATCAAATGTTTGTTTAAGAGGAACATACATATTTACAACTTTTTAAACCGTAATGTTTCACTTCTGTGCACTGGTGGTCGACAGATAACAGAAATTAAACATAAGTTTGAAAAGTTAATGGAAATTTCTTTAAAATGCATCGATTCATTTCAGAAGGCCTTACTTTGCCCCATGGAGTCGATTTTTTTGATGGATGAATGCACTTTTTGGAGCTTCAAAATCTCACCCTTCTTTCATTCCCATTATAAAGATTGAAAGAGCCATGCTTCAAAACATGAATTAAGAATTATAATATAAAAATAGTGCAAGTGAATTAAACAGCTTAATCTTAGCCATTTGAACACATCGAACACACCTGAATCATCTACTCAAGGCCTTCAGGATAACTTTAAAATTAATGGCAGGTGTATTGGAGCATGTTGGAGCTGAACTTTGCAGGACAGTAGATCCAGGAACCAGATTGACTACCTCTATTTAAATCAGAGTTTTGTGGCATTTATTTAGTCCCTAAACTCGCGCGCGTGAAAACCACACGCAGACGTGTGATTTACGCATGCAGAACTGTTTCACAAGCAGAAACCCTTGAGAGCACACGCTCGCGAAGCATAAATGGTCTCTCGCAAGTTTTTTTTTTAGCTCGTACAACTGTTCTCTACGCCTAAATCACACGTACGTGTGTGTTTCTCATGCTCGTGAGTTTAGTGACTAAATAAACGTCACAGGGTTCACAATGTACAAATTGAATAATTAAATATGCCCAGGTAATGGTTTACAAATCGCTACTTTAAAAACATGAATTAAACCACTCATATGTATTACATTAACAATCTCTTTATGAATTTGGAAATCTTTGTAGGATTAGAAATCTCTGTGTTTATAAAGGGGATAATTCAACCAAAATTGAAAATTCTGTGATGAATTACTCACTCTCTACATGTTCCAAACCTGTTTACATTTCTTACAGTGCTTGTAACTAAACAGTTCTTGGACCCCATAAACTACCATAGTAGGTAAAATGACAATCGTAGTCAATAGTTTCTTCAAAATATCTCTGTGTTCAGCAGAACAAAAAATGATAAACAAATTTTTCCTACTATGGTAGTCAGTAGGTTCCAAGGACATTTGGGATACAAACATTTTTCCAAATATTTTCGATGTGTTCATCAGAACAAAGACATTTACTTACTTTTGGAGTTGTTCCAAATCTGTAATGAAGACAGAATCTTTATTTTTCAGTGAACTATCCCTTCAAACCCATATCTTAGTTTCAGAGCACAAATAGTGTTTAGAGTAACATGACTGTGATTAATTGACAGTTCACTTTTCTCACCAGTCAGATACAAGTAATAATTAACCTTGATAGCTGTGGAGACTTTCAGACCAGGTCTGCTCTTGTTCTTCCCTGATTGACAGATAATGTTGCTGATGTACAAATGCTGCTGAGAGTTAAGGAATCATAAGTCACATTCATTTTAGTGAGACATTTTGATCTTTACACTGTGTTCGAAAGTAGGCAAGGATTTTTTATTTCTCACATCTCAGACAGCTTTTCTCGAAAGCTTTTTGGAATAAATATTAGTTGTTTATATGCCATTTCCAGGTATTTGCATTCTTTCATGCTTTTTGTCTTCACAGAGATCTTTCTTGCTCCTCACCATATTGCATGAGAACTATGACTTGCTTAAACGACCTCTTTAAGTAAGTTTTTCATCTACCTAAGATGACCGGGCAAACTATTGAACAAGGTTGTCTGAGATTGATAACGGTTATCTGAAAAAATATGAGAAATATAAACAAAGCGAGCAAGCAAGAATTGTAGATTAGGATTTAAACGGATTGACAAAAGATAGCAAATTCAGACTTACTGCTGCCGAAAGAATGTGCAGCTTTGCTCTGCAAAACAGGACCTAATAAAAGGGACATTTGTTTTGTGTATTCTCAGTTGTGTATTCTCAGTTGTTGTTCATTAATGTTCTTTTCTCATTCGGAGTCATTTCATGTCAAATCAACCAAAGTTCAGAAACTTTTCTGGCTCAGTAAGCTAAAATATGAAATGTAATGGTTGAACTAATATTTTGGCTATCCGCTCAATTTATAGATTTTTCACCAGTAAAGGTGATCTTTTTGTCAGAGCTGGTTGCCATGGAATGACCCTACATTTATTTATATCATTTATTACTTATCACCATTAAATGTATTAGCTTTTTTCTTGTTGTGTTTTGGTGGTTCTAGAGGTTTTGGTGCTGATGGTAGGATGGCTTTGTGTGTGTGTGTGTGTGTGTGTGTGTGTGTTTTTTAGGGTTATGGTTTCTTCATCTGATAAATACAGGTTTTTCTAGAACAAAGAAAAGAGAACAACATACATGCCATTGTGACTTCTGTGATGTAGCTAATACTCTCATAAATGGACAATTCATGGTAAGCTATTTATTTCTCTTGAGACCTGCAAAAGTCAAACTGCTGTATTTGAAACATGAAGGTAAATGATGACAGTTTACATTTGTTAAACCGTTTCACTGGAGAGTACGTAATTATGAACCCTTTTCCCAAGAAGTTCAGGCTCTGAATTGATGTCAGATGGGTAGCTGGACTTCTTCCAGTTCTTGGCAACATTGTCAAAAGATGCTGATACATGAGATGTAATATGGTTATTTTATTCGCAAAAAAAACATGAAAACATGTACCATTTCATTTTGTTTTTTAACAATTGGCAAAATCATTTCATTTCATTCGTTTCATTTCAAGTAGAAAATGTTCTCCTCCTACCAGACTCATGAAGAATTCTTGCTTTGTGTCGGGTCCCCCCTTTCTCGGGCTGTAGTTCCTCCATTACTTTAACACAATTCAGCAACTTGTCAATGTTCTTATATGGAGGCCACCAGGAGTAGCCATCTGAATACCAGGACTTTGCAGCTAGTCCAGTCGTCCCCTCTCCCTCAAACTCCACGATTAGGTACATTTTTTATTTTATTTTTGTAAAGTTGAAGGGACGAAACCTGTATTTTTATTAACATTTGTTTATTATTGATTAATGTTTAACTATGTCTATTAAATGCAAACTATGTTACTTTAACTACACTATATTGCCAAAACTATATGGCCCCCAACCTAATGAACTACTTCAGTCATTCCCGTGAGTACGAATCTTAATATCGCAGCATATAATGATATTGGAAATTGTCGGCTTCTAATTTATTAGCGACGGAAGGGCCACATTTCTGCACCAACCTGACAATGCCCCTGTGCAGAAAGCAAGATTTTAAAAGAAATTCAGTCAATGGGGATGAACATAACTGGTCTGCATAGAGCCCAGAGCTAAACTCAACTGAACAACTTTGGTGTGACTTTATACAGAAAGTTTAAGCAAAAACTCAACTTGAGCCAAAACTCGACCCAACATCAATGGCTTGTGCACAGTAGTAGTCATTTTGGGACAGAAAAAGACACTTTCGAAACTGTTCAAAATTGTATTTCCCAGACCATGAATGTTCTTCCCCATCGACTGAATTTCTTGCTTTGTGCACAGGGGCATTGTAATGTTGGAATAAAGAAGGGCCCTTCTCAAACGGTTGCTAAATTCGAAGCACACAATTCCCTAGAATATCATAATTTACTGTGGCATTATGATTTGTACTGACGAAAATGACAAAATTAGTTAAATCAAACTCTAACTACAGAAAACAAGCACAGACATAGATTTACTCTTTATGTGAAAGGGGAATTGAAACAAAGCAACTATGGTTTTTTTTTTTGCACATTTTGCTCTCTATTTCTTCAAACTTGCAGAATTTGACAGCTGTGGAGAGGTTGTCAACTATGTAGATGCCAAGTGCAGAGGATGGTAGGGGATAGTCAAAAAAGGATTCCTGGTGGTTGAAGGTACTGTAGGCAACATGCATTTCATCCCTGAATGAAATGATGTTGTTCAGTTTAGCAGCTTTACCACTGATGTAAACGAGATGCCTAATCCATCTTGAAAGTGAAAGTGCTTTTTCTTTATTCTTTGTATTGTGCTGCTTCATGAAAATTTGCAGGGATAGGACCAGTTGCATGCAGTTTTGTCAACGCATATGGTTTGGTTTTGTGAGTTTTTGTACAGCAACTTTGCATTTCAGAGAATCTTCTGACTATTTGACTCAGGGGGCACGTTGGTTTCCTCAGAAGTCTTTTCAGTTTGTGCAGGTGATTCTCGTATTTAAAAGCGCTGAATTTGTCCAGGATGCCATGCTGTTTGCATCGACTGCAAGGTGTACAAGTCAGTGTGCATTGTAGGACAGGAATTTTGGACCATACAGCTGACCAAAGTGGGTGACAAATAGAGCCAGTATGTCATTGGCATACTCACAGTAATGTTCTTTAAACTGTTGATACAAAGGATGAAAATTCCCACATAAAGCAACATGAAGTTTTTGTACACTTCTGTGCTGAGGAGATCTTTTAACATGACCGGTCCAGTATACAGTACAAACTGCCTGAACTCCGTTGCCTTCCACCTATCAATTTCCATCAGTGTCCTTGGTTTCCTTGCAAACTCCATGAGTAAATTACTCTGAGCACTCACCAACCTTTCTGTTGAGGTGTTTATTTGAAACCCTGACAGTCTACAGGTAAGAGGACCTAACCATTAACTCATTCCCCGCCAGCCTTTAAAAAAAAATAGTTGCTAGCCTACGGCAGGTTTTTTTTACATTTTCACCAACTTTTAATGGCTCACAGTAAATTTTCTGGAAAGAATATATGGACAAACGATAGGTCAAATGAAAGAACAGAGTCTCAGCTTTTAAACAAAAGAAACCGTATTCTTCTATCTTCTATCTTCATTTATTCATTTTTTATCACTCCGTAGATGAGGGTAGGTTTCTTCAAAAATGTATCACTTTGATTAAACAGCTGAGATAATTAACGTTTTTGTCAGTTTCTGCCCAGATTACACTCATTAAAAACCGCTAAAACATATACGTTCTAGGTTCTGGGATTCTGTACTTTTTCCCAAAGGTGTGTAATAGCGCCACCTGCTGTATAACAGTATAACATTTACATTTATTCATTTGGAAGATGCTTTTATCCAAAGCTACTTACAAGTAGGGTGCAGTGGGCAGCTATCACTGCAGAGCAAACAGGGGTAAGGTGCCTTGCTCAAGGACACTTCATTTCATTTCCTGGTGGCACTGAGAATTGAACCAGCGACCTTCTGGCTACGAGTCGAAGTTTCTAACCACTAGACCACAACTGACCCTGATAAACACTGATTGCCGTACTAACTCGTCTTTGGCGGGGAACCATTTTTTTAAAATGACGAGATAACTCGTCAATGGCGGTGAAAGAGTTAATTACAAGTGCAAAAGCCGCCTCATGATTCCAAGACATACAAGGTGCATGTAATCAAGGGGAAACCCAGAGACCATATCTAGAGAAATTTGTTCTAGAGGTGAGGTACCATGATGATGATCTGAATCTGTCCTGTTCCTTTAACTCTCATTGGTTCTTAAAGGCATGTCATTACTTGGAAATGTCATTCTGTTTTCCAGGTACATGCCTTCTTGTGTGCATTTTTCACATCCGTGATAGCCTGTGTGTCCTTTTAAATTTTGAAGGAATGCACAGGCAGTTGCATCGAAAGCCATGCAAGAGAGCTCTAAAAACAACTTCACACCTTCAAATTCAAATCCCTTAGCAAGTTCATTGACTTCAGAGATGAAGTCTTCAAGATACTCATCCAATGAGGTGGGTTTACAGGTGCCACAAAATAAACCTATTGTCACAGGTTCTTTGTGAGGTAGATGTTGCACTGTACCTAGAATGGGCCAGAACTGTTTTGCTGAACTTTTGAAGAGAGGCAAACCATCAATGTTGACCTGAAGCTCCAACTTGTTGATGTTGCTCAAAATGTAGATGTTCTGGTGTAGCACTTCAGCAAACCATAATGGTAATACTTGCCACTAGCCTTGTCCTGTAGTTCTGTGGAACGCACAGTTCCTAACAATGTTAGAGTCTTTTGGCATAGTTAAATTGTGTTTGATTAGTATGTGATGTAGAGAATTCAATGCCACATGTGTGATTTTGTGTTCAGTAGCCCAGGTTGCCAAATCATCTTCCAGGGAAGTTGAATCAGATTCTGAATCAGTGTCCGATTCGCTGTCATCAAGAACACTTGAAATATACTCAGTTTAATCGTTTGAGAGAGACAGTCCATAAATACATCATCGTCATTTTGACAGGTGCTGCTGCCAGACTCTTCTGGCCTTGGTATTGCTTCGATTGACTGCAGTTGCTTTTACAGTTTGCCCTTCTCCTTAGTGTCCAGTAAGATGGTTTATTGCCAACTAACCCTAACCATACTATTATGATATTAACATTAATACATTGCTGTTGTTTTTGTTTAATTACTGACCTACCAATGATTGTATATGTACACAAATGATCATCATACCTTTGGTAGGTGGATTTGTGGCTGTGGATAACCTTATGCAGTCAGACAGTGCTGAAATGTATATTAATTTGTATAATGTATATCATTTTCAATTAGGTTTTGATTTTATGCAGTTTTTTTTAGACAGAGAATTATGCACTTACGGAAAGTATTCAGATCCCCTTAAATTTTTCACACTTTGTTATATTGCAGCCATTTGCTAAAATTTCCTCATTAATGTACACACAACACCCCATATTGACAGAAAAACACAGAATTGTTGACATTTTTGCAGATTTATTAAAAAAGAAAAACTGAAATATCACATGGTCTTAAGTATTCATACCCTTTGCTCAGTATTTAGTAGAAGCACCATTTTGATTTAATACAGCCATGAGTCTTTTTGGGAAAGATGCAACAAGTTTTTCACACCTGGATTTGGGGATCCTCTGCCATTTCTCCTTGCAGATCCTCTCCAGTTCTGTCAGATTGGATGGTAAACGTTGGTGGAAATGTGATATGGTCTGTTTGACATGTGGCGCTGGTCAAACCGATCGGCCTGTGCTGTCACAGTACCGCGAGAGGAATTTCAGAGGCTCGGGCAGTGTGCTTTGGAATCGCTCTCGCGTTACTATGATGTCATATTCTGATCGATCTGCGGAAGGCCTCAAGAAGTCTAAACACAATGACGTACCATGTGAATTTCCATATGGAGTAATGCAGAAACGTGCTTAAAACCCGCCCCCATTGACCCAGAAGAAAAACCTTATATTAGCCCGCAGGTAACAGCCCATTATTTTTATGCTTCAGAAACAATTACAATAAGGCATATTGAATTTGACATTACAATTTCTAAGAAAGACAAGAGCACAAATAAAACAAAAAAGAAAATACATTAAGAAATACACCCATCCAATTACTGAGTGAAGGATAAATAAATAAAATCAGACACAAAGATAGAAAAAATAAAAGTGAAAATCTATTAACCTACATAACATCAGGGTTTTCTAAAAGCTCAAACACTTCAACCAATTTAAATAGTTTTCTTCCGACTTAAAGATTAACAGTAAATCCAAAATTCTTTTTGAAAAATCTTACACTTATGAATATCGAATTTCCCCAAAATAAGGATACTCCTTTATAATAACTCCAAAAAATATATCCCTTTTGGAAAAAGCCAATAGATCAATTGAATTATTTAGACACTCATACAAATCAGACCAAAAAGCTCTACTGTATTGACAAACAAAAAATAAATGTGCTGTTGTTTCAATTTCTGAATCACAAAACTTACATATATTATGATCAATAATAAACCTATATCTAAGAAATTCCAAGGAAGGATAAATATCATTAAATACTTTATAATGTACTTACTTGGCTTTGGGATGTATAGGAAAGGAAAGATACATGGTTCTTAATTTTTTAAGAGAGCTCTTTGAAACAAACTGAATCACATTATTTCGATTACACTGAGCTGAAAATTGATCATGAATAAGTAAAGTTCGTATTACTTTGTTTGGAAAACTACTCCAGTGTTTGATGCTAAAAAGTTTTTATCAGATTAATTTTTTGGGTCAACAAAAGTATGTCATATTTACCTAGAGAATAAATAATTTTGAGCTCAACTGTACGTGTAAATCATAAATTATCATAGTATGTCTTTCATTGATTGACAATCTATTCACCTTAAAAATATCATTTATTATCCATAATAACGGTTTTCACGATCCATAATTTTTTTCATTACAACACATTTGAACAAATGCTAATAAATACTTTTACTTTAAATAGCCAGGTGTTTTCTTGCTCATCTGGCTGAAAGTCGATGGTACATCTGGAGCTGAGGTTAGTGGGATTAAAAGGTTTTGCTTGTAACTTGTTATATCAGTTCAATATTTTATATTTAATTACAGAAAATGCTTTTTGTAGTTAGTATTTAATTATGGATGTTAAAATTCCTGGACATTTATCCGAGTTTCATTTGTCCAAATGATAATATACATTTTATTTTGGTTACCCTTAGAATTATGGCTTGATGTTTGGTTCACCCATTATCTGGAAATGGTGCCTCCATCTGGATATTTCCGCAACCAGTCAATGAATAGAGGGTATGGATGTGTCGTCACTTTACCACCTGAGCACGCCGGAGCGCGCCCCAATGGGTTGCAGAACACTCAGCTAAATAACTGCTTACAAAGGAATCAGGTTTTCCTGGACACTGAAATGTTGCATGGAATTGCTTTTCCTGATATTGTAAGTCGTAGCGAAGAAATAAGGATCACTGTCAAGTCCAACTGCTTGCAATTTCAGCTTATAATTACGTGTTTTATTCCCGGTTTCTTTGTTTCTCCTATTCTCCTCAGCCATTTTGTTGCGTGTTTTACCACTCAGGGGAACATGTCCTGGACCTCAAGGGGGCGTGTCCCGTCTATGCATACCCTCTATAGAGGACACCATCAGTGGCCATTTGAATACATCAAGTTTGCGACCGGTCCGGTTGTCTAATTATCAGGGACATTTTATGTCTTATAAAATGGTTAGTTCTGGTCCTTGGTTCTGGTAGTGCTCGGTTCTAAGCCATTATATATTTTCTAAACACGCACAAATGACCACATTACATACAAATCACCGTGCCACTGTTTGTTGGTGTGTCTGTGTTGATTTCGACCATTTTGTTCTTTCTGTTTTTCAGGAACTACATTGTTTGGCATAGTAATATTTATTATTAATATAAATACATATACATATATCCATGTAAATCTAATTATTAGAAATGCATGTAAACAAATTACTAGAAAGGGGTGCCATGCTTTCAAAAAGTTTGGGAACCACTGATTTATCCTGACATACTGTACATGTTTACTACAAATATTTTGTGTTGCCTACTTGGAACACTGCACAACCAATCAGAATGAAGAACCAAAACTAACAGACAAAATATTTTGCAGATTTTTAACTGATCTTTATTCTACAGCCAGCACACTACACTTCTTGGATGTTTTAGCTGTGGAAAGTGCGACACATCCACCTCCCAACCTCCTCCCAGGTAATCATTTGTTTAATAGGCTGGTTCCTATTAAAGTCTGGGTAAAGCAATTTTGAATGTGTTCTGAGTATATCGCACCATAAAATATTGTGATATTGACCACTTGGCGGGTTTTATAATCATTCATATTTGGCCAATTAAATAAAATTAGTTGATCAATACTCTCTGCTCTCAAACGCTAGGAGCATGTCAGCTAGTGCGCTTGAATGTTAGGGGGAAGGCCATGCATGCTCAGTTGCACCAGTACGTCATCAAGACCTGATTTCAGGACCACCCAGCAAATTCTGAACAGAAAAACTGTTAACGGTCTAACTCTAGAATTCAGAACAACATAGTTCAGTCTTTGTAAAGTGTTTCAGCAATACATGTATATTATTTATAATGTGTTCAGAAACAATTCTTGTAATTTCCTTTACCCAGTCTTTAAAGAAAAGGTTTATTTTATTACAAATGTATCCTGTCAGTAAATTGGATTTGAAAGCGATTTTCTGGTGAACATGTTATTCCTCATCATGCCAAAGGTTTATTAAACAATGTAGAAGAAATGTTGAATGTAGGCTATGTAGTACATAACTTATAAATAAAAATGCTTAACATCAGGTGACCGTAGTATAAACAGAATAATCTATTGCAGGGGTGCCTTGTCCTGCTCCTGGAGATCTACTGTTGGGGTTGAAGCTGAACTCTGCAGGATAGTAGATCTCCAGGAGCAGGATTGGGCACCCCTGATCTATTGTTAACAGGGTTATTTATATCTGCCGTACAAAATATGATTAGACAAATAAAAATTCCTTCACAACTAGGAGTCATTAGATCTCGACAAAAAAACATGTACTATAATCTATGACTAAAATATATTTATATTGATGCTAAACCAATATCATGACAAAAGCCTAAAACAACAGAAAAAGTTATCTGAGTACTATCTTAATGCTACAGCATATAATGACATTCTAGAGCAGGCTTCTCCAACCCTGTTCCTGGAGAGCTACCTTGCAGACTACAGCTCCATTCCTGTCTCGGCACACCAGTCTGTAATTATCAAGCAACCCTGAACACCTTGATTAGATGCTTCAGCTGTGTTTGATGGAGGTTGGAGCTTGAGAACCATTCTAGAGGATTGTGTGCTTCTAATTTTGTAACCGCAGTTTGGGCAGGACCCTTTTCTATACCATGACAATTCATGATTTGTCGGTCTGGTTTCACTGGCCCAGTTGTCAAACTCAATTCCTGGAGGGCTGCAGCTCTTCACAGTTTAGTTCCAACCCTAATCAAATACACCTGATTCATCTAATCAAGGTCTTCAGGATTACTAGAAACTTCCAAGCAGGTGTGGGTTGGAACTGGTTGGCACAAATCTCTGCAGACCTGCTGCCCTCCAGGAACTGAGCTTGACACATAACTCATGGTAGTTGACAGTTATGTTTGCATGTTGTTTCTATATGATGTATTGTCATTATTTTTAAGTTGGATATAACTATATCAATTGTGAGAGGGAAAAGTATTTAGTAAAAAAAGTGTTTATAAAATGCTCTTACATCTTTAGCAACTTCACCCTACACTTTAGGAAGAACCAGTCTGTGATCTCCTAAAATGCATAGATTCAACTCTGGCCATCTGACCATCACCCTACCTCATCTGCAAACAACGTTTCATGCATGATCTCCATACTGTTCATGGCAAATGTAATTTTAGTTCCCTTCGAGCCTATTAAAAACTTGCATCGAGTTCTCTTATTTGTGACTATACACATGGTGCTTTCTGAAGTTGTAATAGGCTTTATTGATTTCCTTTTCCAATACTAAAAGTGTTGTGATGATGCAGTAATAAAATGAGCAGGTTATCAATGTCAGCTGTGCTGTGTTTAGACACATGCTGCCGTTATGCATTAATATGCAATCATAAACTGGCAGAGATATGGCAGACATCTTTATCAATGTTCAAAGCCAATCTTCACACAATGAAACGATCTTAAGCTGACGTCTCCACGAGGAACGTTTGGGAAATTTATTTTACTTTAATTATGATTCCATTATTAAATGTTTTGTTATTAATATGTAACGATTACAGTTAAAGCATTTTGCATGTAGTTATGTTTGTTGCTGCATGTATTAATTTCAATAAATATAATAGTAAATAGTCGTTATAATGCATTTAATGGTATGTATTAATTATTTGATTTTAATGCGTTCAATTGACTGTGTTAATTGTTTTAAAATAGTGTAACGTTATTTGAAGAATAATTTAAGATAGTTGTCGTTTAAAAGCGCTTGTCTGTGGTCATATTCCGCCATAGTGGACCTCACGTCTGGTTTTAAATATTAAAATACCATTTAATAATTTAAAATAATGTTTTTTTTTTTGATTGAAATTAAATCACGGAAGTGACTAAAAATGCAATTCATCGACTGGCCGCTGGAGACTGGCTCCAAAACAGAGCAGAATCTCATTGAGCCCCATGTTAAAATGGCCTACTATACAACATAAAAAACATGTTTACAGCCTGGTACAAAAAATGTTTTTATAATTCATCCGTTTAGATTATATTACGCCTTAAAATTCTGCAAATTAGGTTCTTGGCCACTTGAGTGATAAGTGGTTTCAGCAACCAGGCGCCTCCGCTCGGACGTAGTGTCCGTGACGTCACCCGAAGGTTTGTGAAGAGTGTAAACGAAGCCTAAAGTAGGCGGAGCCGGCTGGCGAAGGACACTGCGTCCATATTGTTTTTAATCAAATACGGTGCCAGAAAAATTAGATTTTATTTTCGAGAATATGACACATTTACGTAGATTAAAAAAGCCCAACAGTATATTAAATTAACCAACCTTACAAATTAAAAAAACACAATAATGCAATGTTAATTAAAAACCTCACATATAATATTAAAGCACTGAAATTGACCGTTTTTGTGAATTACATACGTTTATTCAACTAAAATATCGAGATTGTTGTGAAGGATACGTTCGTGCTATCCTTAAAAACCGGCGGTAATATTGTCGCATTTTGGGGCTGCTTCTGAAGTAACCTTTGAATTGAGACCGTCTTCAGTCCTGCTGATGTTACGCAATCGGTCTTAAAATGCAGCCTACAAAGCATGCACCCTACAAAGCATGCACCCCCCGAATTGGGCCACAGCCCTCGGCAATTTTAAACCACGAGATGACACATTTACAACTTCTAATGTCAGACATTTCGACCTGTGATCACACATTATTAAATAAATATTTCTGTCCAGAACGATTTAACATGATTTCGTTTAGTGTGCAGTTCTAGTGAATGCAAAAGAAAACTTCACACTATAGTTTCAAACAAATGTTTATTTTTAACAAGTTGTTGTACAATGCTTTAATGTTTAAACTAATGTCTTTTAGTATTATTATTTTTATTTTTTGTTACTTTTATAATGTTTACCTTTTTTTCATTTGACAAAATTAATTTCTAGTGTTTTAGGGGCTGTTGTGATGATTTCATCTACAGTTGGTGGCATTTCAGCTATTAACGTAATTTCTCTTGAATTCATTCACTTTTACTCAGAAATTCCTCTTCAAAGGAACTTTGTCGTCTTCTGAAAAGAATCTCACTGAAAAAAGACGGACAAATTACATTAACATTCAGTCATTTAGCAGACGCTTTTACCCAAAGCGACTTACAAATGAGGGCAAATGGAAGCAATTGGAACAACATAAGGAGAACAAAAAGCATAAGTGCAATAAAAGAAAAACTGGTCTCATATAGCCTACCACAGTATACAGAGCTAAAGGTATTTATATATTATTCGGGGGGAAATTATATGTCAATAGCTATAACCTGATTTAGAGACACCCTTTTGGGGCCATTTTTATTTATTGGGATAAACACAGTAAGGAACTTGGGAAGTCAAAACTGTGTCTACATGCTGTGTTAACCATTTTTAACAGAATTGGTTCTGCCCCAGAATATCATAAACAAGAGCGAATGTCTTCTGTTGTCCTAGTAGGCGCAAGAGGTATGAATGGGGTTTAATCTATATCTCTTTATTCTATTGACAAAACATGTGAAAGCACTGACCTTGCGATTGTGACTGTCCTGAGTCAGAAGAAAGTTTTTCAGAGTCCGAATCGTCATTCTGTAAGAGAAATATCATAAGTTCACAGAGAACCTCAGGAGACTCATTGAATACCAGGATTATCTATCAATCATTGTATCCATGAAATATCAATTTCTAAGAGTTTTCTTCATTAAATAACAAGATAACTTAAATCTTTAATTGTAGGTAAACATGTTTTTGTAAACTGTACGCTTTAGGTGAGATTTGCAGGCTTGTGATAATAACTCACTTCTCCATTGGCTCGCAGTCTCCTCTTCAGCTCGGTGTTCTCGCGCTGCAGTATCTTATTCTGTACAGCAGAGGGAGCTCTCAGACAGGACCTTTCAAAAAATCAAACTGGCTGAAAAATGGCTTAAAAACTGGTTTAGGAATTACCTTGTGTCTCAGGGCCTCCACAACAAGGTCACGACCCCCTCCTAGACTTTCATTCTGTTTACAAGCCTGGAAGGCGTCACCGATTACAGACACCAGCAGATGAGACTCGAGAGTGAGAGAGAGTGAGCAAGATTATCTTTAGAAAAATATAACTCAAACATTTTTCAAAGTTAGATGATATTGTAAGATTTCTGGAACTCACAAACTTCTTGCTTTGTAAGATGTAGCAGTGGAACATGTCTGCCGCCGGGTGCTTGGCTACAAAGCCGAGGATTTTGGGTTGGGTCGGATGAACGGCACAGAATGAAACGGAGGCCAGAGGGCATGTGTACAGCATGAACTGTGATAAATAGAAAGCGAGTCAGTAAACAAGGGTTAGACACTGACTTAATTATATGACGATACTCATCATGAGTCACACCTTTGTCTTGTGTTCCAGGATGTCAATGGCACTTCTGGTAAGAAACAGATGTACTTTATTTTTAGACTTCTTCATTTTCACATCGACCTCTGTATTAGGGTTCTGAAAAGGACAGTGTAGATACAAATATTGTATAATGTGAACATGTTTTTATGTTATGGTACAGTGACATCTGTGGTTATATCACCTGCAGGGCTTCTGCTGCATCTGTGAGAATCTGCATCCCACCTGGACGGACCACCTCGATACGTCCCAAAAACTACACACACAACCCAGAGACCACTATGTATTGTAAGTGACGATCCCCACTATATAACCCCTTCATTGCAATAAATTAAGTAATTTGAAGAGGATTATTCAGTACAAATACAACGTCAAATATTGACTATGGTTAACAAGATGCTTTCCCAGCTAACACACGACGTACCCGTTACGTAATTTATTGGTCATTTTTGGTAATTTCAAGACTTGCCAGCTGACAACGTAGCTGGCACGTCCCATGCTCTTTATCATTAAATGACCAATTCATGACGTCGCCTAAACGAACTCATGACGTTACAAGATAAACAAGGACGATCCAGTTACTTAAAACATCTGTACTATTTTGGTAATAGCATGACCTACAGGTAAAGTTAATGGCACGTTCCTGGCACGTAATGTCATTACCAATAATTTGTTGATTTACATTAACGATTTACATGGCGTTTACTTTTGAAATGTGTGTCTTTACAACGTTTTTAGTCAGGATATTGTACATCTGTTGATTAAATAAGCCAAGCGATATTTAATACGCCACATGCAGGCAGCTCTCTGTTATGGGAATGTAACAGTGCGCGCCTCCTTAACACTCAAGTTCATAACTGGCGCGCACCTCGATCTTGCGCGCTCAAGTTTAGAACAGCGCGTGCCCAGCAGAGCTGCGTCCAACAGTTTCTCCGAAGTAAGACATGTTTTAATTTCTCATTTGTCGTTTAGCACTTCAATTGTTAAGTTGTCGTTTAATACTTCAATTAATAAGTTCAATTGATTTTTATACTTAAATTCTGACAGAATGTCGTCTGACAGCAGCAACAACACTTTTTTGATGGGCTTTCGTACTGACAGTAATTAAAGTTCCTCTGACAGGAAGTTTCTTTTATCAGGTAATACTTATTACTGCTCAATGAATAAACGGCTTTTCCGTAACTAAAAGAGAGTATACGTGCAAAAACAGTTGCTTAAGGTTTCATTGTATTATATTTTATTAAAGTTCAGGTACACAGCAAACAGGTACACATTACACGGCGCCTGGAGATGACGTATGATAACTCTGCATAAAAAGACCAGCCATCACATAAAGTATATTTGAGGTGTTTTTTGCTATATTTATGCTTCTGTAATTATATCTGTCGTGAATCATTCTCGATGCTGTTTTAAATAAAGTTTTAAATGAGTCTGTTGTATGAAGTTAAGTATCTGAACAAACACTTGTTTTTCATTGTAATGATTTAAACATGCTTGTATACTGTTTTAAACGCGATTTGATATGTCGCTGTTAATATGGTTTTATCTATATAAATGAAAAGTTTTCCAACTCTGAGTCTGTGTCATTTTATGTTATTTTATGTTAAGTCTCTAATATAGTTATGGGCAAATAAGGACAGGTTAAATTAGTTTTGCTGCATGTCCGCCCAAAGAATATTAGATCAAATATTTAAATTACTAACTGGTTCCCATCACATTTTTTTATCCATTACGTTGTAACGACATGACCAAGAACGGCAGTATACGTCACGAGATCACTTTTCGGTCGACAAGACGTAACGTCGCCACGACGTAAATTTGGTCAAAAGATAACGTTGACGTTACGTAACAGTCACGTATTTTGGCTAGCTGAGTTAGCTGATACTCACTTTGACTGAGAAGGATATTTCACTGTCATCCTCTATGTCACTCATTTCTATCACTGTTTCACCGTCACACCTGTTTAAATGACAAAACAAAGGTGACTTATTCCATATTTTACTAAAACAACAGCACAATAATTACTGTGCTGACGCATGATATTTGTTGTCATGGTTGCATTCGCTTTTAGATAGAATGCATCGTTTGTTCCGACACTTAAAAACTGCATTTTTGCAATTTTACGTGTCTACTTTACGTGTCCAACTTATAACACAGCGAAGACACAGAAAAACACGTATTTCCGCCATATGACCCCTTTAAACGATGGCTCAAAAAGAAAAAGCATAAAGACATAAACGGAAATGGAAATAAAACATGTTAAGACGTGTAAGACCTGGCAGCCAATAAGAATAGGTTGAAACTTCAATATGGTCAAGTGTGAAAAGCATTCCAGGGTGAAAATAACAAGAGAACATTCCTGGAAATTCTGGGGAAACTGCACTAAATATGCTAAAATACAGTAGTTTTGATTTATTTAGGATTTACTAAAGTTAAATTCATTTTATTGTGTTTAATGTTATGAAAATATATAAATAATAAAAATGTTTATAAAAAAAATGAAATGAAATAATAACGGAGTATGTGACACTACTTTTGATTGGTGTATATTTTAGTAAATGTTATTCCTGGGCCTTCAATTTTCAATTGACAACTTTATGCCACATAACTTTTGTCCATTTTGAAAGATGTGACTGATAAAAGTAGAAAACTTCTGGTGGTGTCTTCTCAAATATTCAACATTGAAGCAAAACAACTGGGAATGTGGCAAAACTAGTTTTATACAAGACAATATAACAAGCGTTGTATCTTTTAGGACTAGGTTAAACGTTAAACATTTTTGTTCCCTTTTACCTGTACACCTGGAGCTTTACCTCATGAGATGTAGATATTGGAATATATATTTAGATTACACGCTAAAGAAGAAACAATAGAAGTACTTACGTTTCTATGAGATCTTTGTAACGCTGGGGTTCTCTTCCGCTGTTTCACAGGGTAAAGTCATACAATGTTAATGGTTAACTAAAGTGCTGCTTTTCTTTATGGCACATCAAATCTGATAACCGGTCATCATCATTTATATTTGGATCATGATGTCATAGCCTTTGAAACACAATAAACCTAAACTTATATTGGGATCAAAGTTTATTTGAGAAGTTTAGGCCATTTTTGATGTGAAATTGAATTTATTGAATTGGTATAGATTTTCTATAACCAGTAGATGGTGCTGATGTCAAGAAAATAGAAAATATTATAATATAAAAAAATGAATTTGTAATTTGTAAATAAATCATTACAATGTTGTAAAATCTATAGAGATTCAAATAAAGTGAATGAAAATCAGAACATAAAAGTCAAATGGTTTTACATAGATTGAAACAACTGGTTTGAGAGACAAAATATGTTGTAAAACAAAGATGCATCATTCAACAGTGAGTACAAGAAATTACCTTTATCTAATTAGTGTACACATAATACAGGGTGTCAACACTACACACAGGGAAACCTGCATGTTCAGTTCTTTTATGTAAGATCTGGATGTACCATTGCCTTTATACTGACATTCACTGCCAGTTTATTGGAGGAAGAAGTCACAAGAGACAGTTTGATTTGTCAGTCCAGCCTGAACAATGTAAAGACTTGGATAAAAGACGATCAAAGGAGTTAGTGAACAAGTATTTCTGGTTTTGGAGTTTAAAGTGTGTCGATACAGCACTGGTGTTTTTAGAGATAAATATTATGCTTGAATAAAGATGCAAAGTTACAACATTCACATACGTACTTCACAAACTCTAGATGTTTTAATTCCCACTCCTTCAAGTATATCATTGTTAAGGTGAAACATTTGAAATATCCTCAAGCTGCTATGATATCCACTGCTAAAAAATCAACTGTGCCATGTTCATAATTGAAATCAACAATATTCCAAAAAATTCTTCGATCTGAATTAAACATTTTGTATTTATTATTTATTATATGCACTATCCACTACAATATTTTGTAGTCTTAACTATAGTAATTGGATAAATGATAGTAAATACTGTAGTATACTAAAAAAAATTTTTTTTAAAGAAAAGTTTACTCTAGTAAATAGTAAAGTACATTTAAACATTTTCTAGGTGGGAACTAATTCAAATGTGTGAAACATTTTACTTATACAGCAATGTTTATAAAAGGAAATGTTAGGCTTAAAATGTGAAACTAAAACGGCCGAAGGTGATGACAATTTTTACAGTCAGTTAATCAACTAGTTAATCCAAAACGATTTATGATTTATTCAAGAAAGAAGTGTCTTGATAAATGATTCAATGAATAATGATCTCATCCGAGTCGTTCAAAAGGAATTTGTTCAAAATGTTCAAATGAACGTTAATGTGCAACGTTACTTACGGTACTACTGTTAAGAAATAGACTGGCATTGCAATGCTTCCGTAGCACCGGAACACCTGCAACCATAGAATGTACTGTTTCAGAAAACGGTTTCTTTTCAAATGTTTGAGCATTGAAATGTTTTGCCATATTTGTTTCACAAAAAGCCAAACAAAGCATTGAAAATTAGGCAACATCTAACAGAAAGTGAAAAATAAAAATCTGTGTGTGTATGTGTCTGTTAAGCTGCACTTGAAATAGTTATCCAAGATTCCTCTGAAGCAGAGTGGATACCAAACGCTGGATACACAACATCTTTGAACAACACACTGCACGTATGCAGATGTTGCTTTCGTCCTCCGTGACCTGTGCTGTGGAACGCCACAGTTCCTCCTTCGTAATCCAGGGTCACTTCCACCTTCTTCGGGGGTACGATCAACCCATCACCTATGGTTACGTTAACCGAATCGTAGCATGCCGTCAGCTTCTTGCTCTTCCATTGCAGCCTCCAGGAACTGCTGTTATGGCCCAGCTTGCTGTGGTCACCTTTACGCGGGATGCTCTTGTAGCACAGTCCAATGGACCACATGCACCCGGGACCTAACTCCACCGTCCACATGTGGACTCCATTGGAGAAACCCTGGGAACACATGACCTGAGTGGCCGTGGTGAAGCGCTCGCTGTGATCTCCAGCATTGCTGCTCTTCCCTCCACCACACTGCTTCACTGTTTTGAGATCAGTCGACAGCAGAAGGCCAGGGTGGGCTGTGGCCGGGTTGAAGGTCAGGTCTAGAGGGTTCATCATTGCATGGAGACAGTCCAGCAGGAGGCTCATCTCCGCACGGAAGTTGTTCGTTTGGAGGGTGGTGCGCAGGTGTTTGCCATTGGACCACTCTTGAGCAGATATGCCAGGGATGGGGATGTTGGCAGCCTGGCGCACCCTTGCCTCGATGTTGAGGTAGTTCTGGATGAAGACAAATTCAGAGGGCTCGGAGAGAACCTCTTGGCTGCTCTGGTGGGCTTCCCTCAGCAGCTGTTGACAACCTTCCAAATTGCTCAGATTGGCCTCCCAGCTTTTGTCGCGCAAATGAAGCTCATCTTCCATCAAAGTGCTCATACGACTCTTAAGAACATAACATATAAACAGTGGTAATGTAAGTTACCGCAACTTGATTGGATGTCATCAACATTGGTAAAGATGTGTTTTCTACATAAGTGATGGTGATGTTTTGTTGGCATCACTATTACAACCAAAATAGATGACTTCCACACCACACCGTACACATTTTTGCTAAACTGAACATTCTCATTTGTTACTTGTTTCTAGTAATCACTTGAGCTTACCTTGTATGCACTTATAAGTGTACTCATGTTTTCCAGAAGAATGTTTGCCCTGCCCACCAGTTTGTCTTCTAGATTGTCCAATCCTTCCCTTTCCATGGCGTTTCTGAGCAAAGCTTCGGTCATCTGAAGCTTGTCAGACACAGTCTTCCTCATCCCCTCCAGGACTCTCTTCATCTCCTCCTTAGCGACCTCAAATGTCTGCACATCATGGTTCTGGTGGGCCCCCTCTATCAAACAGTCTGAGCAGAGGAACAGTCGCTTTTTCATGCACAGGTATTCTGTGGTCTTCCTATGCACCGGACATCTCTTCCCGCCCTGCTCCATGGACGCCTCCACTAACACGTGATCCTTGTGGCACTCAAGGTGGCCGGAGCACAGTGACATCTTGCAACACGTGCAGAATTTCACCGCAGCCACGGGATCATCCAAACATTGGTCACACGGTATCAAAGGATCTGCTCTCAGTCTGCCGCCGGACATGGCTGCCAGGTATCCATCCACGATGCCACTTAGTTTGAAATTTCTTGCCAGCGTCTTTGGGCTGCTGTACTCCTCTCTGCATTCCGGACAACACATTGGGTACTTAGGATCCCCTGCGTCGGCTGCGTTTTGTATGCAACCCAGGCAGTAATTGTGTCCGCAAGGAAGGGCCACTGGGTCACGGTACAGCTGCAAGCAGATGGGACAGCTCAACTCCAAAGTTAGCCTCTCCTCAGGTTTACTTTGAAACATGTCGGCACGTTCTCAGCAAATGCACGACTGCATGTACACAAGGAAACGATCAGACCTGTTACCGGCTTACCTTGTTGTAAGCCTGCAGAGCGACATTCCAGATCTGACAGACCTTGCCGAGAAATGCTAATGTAGTTGTATTGAGTAATATGAGAACAGCAACAAGATATTTATAGTCAAGACGAAAGTTAAAGAGATGGATGCAGTAAACACTGCAGACACTCAAGCGAGTTAGTTAGTCTTACAAATATTTTTGAGATGAAATGATCAAGGTTAGTAGTGAAAGACATTCCGATAGTCACTTTGAAACCAGAGGAATAACATAAGAATAAGCGCTTATGTTTCACAAAAACCAGTGCTATGCTTCCTGTTTATAGTAAACACTATTTTCTCAGTGTGGGGCTTTATTGGGCCACATCTAAAAACCTTTAGAGCCCTGCATCCTGTTGTGCTAACCAGAAAAGTTTGGTACTTGTTCCCGAATAAAGGATATGACTTTTTGAAACTGAGTCACGCATGGCCCCTTTGAAAACAAATTAACGTCAAATGCCTTTGATCGTGCTGAAAGATTTGAACTTATACAACATTATATTACTTCAAACTTAAGGTTTAACAATCCCTTATGTAGCATTGTTGTAATTTAAAGGTAAACATGACAATATTCGTCTGCAAAGTGATGTTTCTGCTTTCCTTAATTGTTATAACGTAATTCGCAAGCCAGGTAGTGTTTTTACAGCTAAACAGAAATATACATGTAGTATCAACAAATCAAATTGTAATTGTAAAAGTCTGAAAGACCATTACAAATGTAAAATATATTAAACCTCTCAGTCATTTTTGTAAGCCGCTATTGTTTGATATGTGGTAGACTTCCACATGTTGTGATCAAAGAGGGGAAAAAACTCTCTTGTCAGACTCTGGCAAGAAGAAGTAGTGTGAAATAGCTGCAGGGAATTTTGAACCAAAGCCCTACAGATTAACAAAACCAGAATTATTGTACATGTACACTGTAACTGTATAAACCAATGCAATTCTCATTTAAAACGATGAAGGGACGTGACACTGTATATTTAGGACCAAAGTGGATTTTGAATGTAGCTGAAAACATTCGTGATACCCGAAAATCTTTTCGTCGTCATTTATTCACCTGCATTGTACCAGTGGTTTTGTGGAAGTCAATGGGGGTCAATGTTGTTTGGTTACCAACTTCTTAAAAAACGATCTTCTTTTGGGTAAAATATATCTTTTAAGTTAATGTAGATAAAATATTAGTAAAAATGCTAAGACAGAACTCACTCATTTCTTTAGTTATCTACATGTTGTTGTTGCGGTCTGTCATCTACACACCTTCATGTGACGTCACTTGTGTCATTTTTATCTGTGGTAGGAAGACTTGTCTATCTTACATAAAAAATCCATGTAGAATCACTACCTGTTTTGCTGCAATTTTGTGCTCTGTTAATCAAAACTCCCTTGAACTTGTACCAGCATGAAGGTTTTTCATGAATTGGGTACTTCATTTACACCCAAAGCTATTTCATGTAGACTTTTTCATGTGCGTGTTTGTTGGATTTGATGTTTATGTATTTTGACAGTATCATCTGTGTTTTATGTGTAAATAATGCCATATACACTGTTTCGCAGATTTTATTTGACTTCAGAGTAATGGAACAGCCAGGAGTAAAGGGTCACAGACCGAATATAATTGTGAACATCATGTCTGCCATCTTGTGGTGTAACACATTAAATATAGTACATTACAAAACACATACACATTTACTCTACGTGGTATAAGTTAACCAATTCTGATTATTATGAATATGTATATATATAAATATATAATCGCAAAAAGCATACGCATTCGGATATTCTTCAATTGGTTTCAGGTCTTACTTTGGAAATAAATCTGATATAACTCCAATTTGTGCAATTGTGTCAGCCATGTAAGCAGACCGATCCAAAGTTTGTGTGAATATTTTGTCTGCGTCCGTTGCAAATAGCACATTTTACTTTCTTTTTCCTACTCTTTACCAGGTAAGTACATTTACCTTGGATTGTGTCACCAAGTGTATTGTGCAAATGCAGATATCGGATACAGGACTCTTATAAGAAGACACATCCATGACAATACACAGTGTTATTCTTGTACTTATTAGAATATTTATTTAACTTGTTTTTTTTATAAATGACATATAGAAACAAATGTACAGCGGGGGTTCAAAAGTCTGATACCACCAATGAAAATTAGAAATTGTCAAAATTATTCAAATTAAACTTGCCTGAATTTTCATTAGATTTGGTTGTTTTTGCTATAATGACAGGTTTGTGAAATCTGAGCATGCTGATAGGAAAGTGAGAAAATTAAGATGATCAATATCACAAATTTACTTGCATTTTTTTTTTTAAATAACATTTAACTTTCTAAAATATTACAAAAATGGGATGTTGCTCATGACTACTCCATAGTAATTCATTTAAGAACAATGGGAGGTCTTCACCATAATATAAAAGCATATGTGCATGTGTTTATAAAGATGGAATTGTAATTGTTATTTAGAAGCCGGTTCTTTTCTAAACGCTTGTTAAAGCATCCGTGGGCTGTGCAGGTAATGGGACCCAAACCAAGCAATAACAGCCGCTTTGAAGTGGAAACGCTATTAAATCAATGTATGGTTTCCCCTCCTCCCACAGGAACAAAACGCGAGCATGCATAGACCAGGACTTTTCCCCAGAACCTACCTCGTAGCGCTGGCTCTTAAATTTAATTAGGCTGTAATAAAAAAAAATGTGAAACAAAGGTGCATTAGACAGAAATACGCTCTGTAGTTTAGTCTGAGTAAATGAGTTGATTGTCATTAGAGTTTTAAGTGGATTAAAAAATGGAACTCAAAATGGATATATATATTTGGTAGAGTAAAAATGATACAATAGGTGGAGAGATTGGAAAGGAGCAGACCTTTTTGGGGAAAATTGGACTGACACCTAGAGGTGAGGAAGGATCACACAAAAGCAACAGATAAGTTAAACATTTGTAATCAGAAAAAACGTTTTGTGGAACTGGTGAATTCATCTTTAACTATTATATTAGTTCGGTAAGCATGCAGTATGTTTAATAAACAGTGGAAAATGCTACTTTTGGTGGCAAAATTCAAAACCCTAAGGGGTCATTCACATTTCCCGTGTTTTGTACATGCAAGTTCCTTATCTTAAATGTAGATGCAACAGGCATGCAAAAATAGGGAGCGATGCATTTTTTTAGGCATGTTGGTGCGGCATCGAGATGGAAATTCAACTTTCAGAGTACCAAACGCGCACCCGCGGGTCATGTGACAAAAGAAAATTGTGCGTCTGGTGGTTTAGACGCGAAATGTGAATCGCCCCTAATATGTCCTTTAGAACAGATAACTGATTTAATGTCTTTCAATGACACATTGTAGTTGAAAAAAGCTGGCCTGTGGAAACAATAGTAAATAAATCTAGTGTTGAATACCACTGCCTATTGTTACCTGCCATTCTGGAATATTCAAGTGATGCATAACTTATGTGAAAGAAAATGCTAAGATGAGAGAGGACATATGGTGTGAGGGGGGTTACTGAAAGAATCCGAGGGTCTTGCAGTTATTTTGGTCCAATAGCATTTACATAAGACATGAATGAAAAGAGCCCATCTTGAATCAGGCAGAAACCAGATGCCCATGCTGACATTAAAAGATCCTTTGGAGACGCAGCTTCAAAAACGAATTTAAGGAAAATCTGTGAGTGCGGAACTAAAGCCTAAAGCTATTTATGCCATATCCATCAAACTTTACAGTTCTGTTTAGATCTTTTAAACTCTTTAAACCTGTACTGGGTGCCTTCGCTTTATTTTGTCTGTGCATTAGATATTTGGTTGAATAATCAACATTATGTTTTCATTGACTTGCCATTTGGACAGTCTGTACAAACTTATCAAATATACAGTCAAGCCAAAAAACTATTCAGATATAATTTGTGATTTTTTTAATAGTGGGTGCAGGAAACTGTACTTCATTTATGTAAGCGAGGATAGCAAAATACAGTAAAATGTGTCATACAGTATCATACCTCCAAACTCTCCATGTAGTGGACTACCGGTAAAATTGATTCAAATTTGAGACTAAATTTTCTTTGATCTCACCATGTGTTTTTTTTTTCATTGCTAATGTGACCTTTACACCACAGACTGGACAAAATGAAGCATTGCTTGGTATTATCTAATTGTTTACTTAAATTTAACAGCTATTCAACCTAATCCATTAAATTTTTTCCATCAAAGTTATCTGACATTATCAAGATGAATTTATTTTAACACAGAGTTCTTGTCATATTTTAATACCATTTTCTCAACAAGAGCGAATAAACTGTGATAATGTGAGAAATGTTGAATGTGTCTGAATAAATGTTAGTTTGACTCTATGGCATTATTTGTGAGGAAAGTTTAAGAGAGATGTTATTTCCACTGATGGCTTTATTTATGGATCTGGGAATGGATATTTACAATCCTTTTCTTTGATCTAACATCTGATCTAAGATTTTGTTTTATGTACGTTTGTGGACAATTCTGTGTTTCACAGCACAAACCATTTCTTATAAAAACGAACCATGATTTTATTACAGTAAAAGGGTGGTAACAATAGTTTTGTTTTTCCATATTGGTTACCATTTGTATAACTATGCTTTCACCACAAATACCATGCTTAAGGGATCATTTTTCCACGGTTCAAATTTGACATATCTTATACTTTCTTACCCTAAGTTCATATAGTAGGCCTATTGGCCAAATGTGATGTCTAACTTTAAGTTGTATTAAAGATGCATTATAAATGATGTGTGCATGTTGCATTGGTGTGTTTTGGGTATAAGCTAATGCTCAGCTTTGAGAAGAATTTGAGGAGCCTTTGCCAAAAATGACATAAGTTCATAGACAACCCTGCAGAATGACTATATGATATTACCGCAAAGGATGAAGAAATATTAATAACAGATAATATTGTATGCAAGGTTTGCAGGTTATACAGAACAGTGAGTTTTTTGTTTTTCAAAGATCGTTTTTGTATAAAAGGGTATCATATGAAAGATTCTTCCCTCAAACGCTGTGGTTTTTGTTGTAAAAGTTTAGTGTTTTGTCTGTTTTCTACCAAATAACTCATATTTTGATGGTTTAATGGGAGCTTGGGGGGAATTAAAAGCAAATTACTTGGCTTTTAAAGTGATAATTCACCAAAAGATGAAAATTCTGTCATCGTATCACCCTCAAACCTGTATGACTTTTTTTCTTCCACAGAACAAAAAGAAGACATTTGTAAGCAAGTTGGTAACCGAAGAGCACTGGACCCCATTCACTTCTATTGTATGGACACAAAAACCAATGCAAGTGAATGGAGACCAGTTAATAACATTCTTCAAAATATCTTTTTTTGTGTGCCATATTAAAAGCTTTGAGTACTAGACCTACAGTATTTAGGCATTTGTATTACTGTTTTCCCTTTACCAAATCAATTTACACAAGTGATGTTGACACACTAAACAAGATTTTACACCAAAGAAACCCAAACTCAATTGATTCTTGTGTCATCAGTGATTACGGAGTGAAAAATGGAACGTTCAACATCGATTTCTCCAACAATGCAACCTCCTCCATGTTTCGTCATAGTAGAGGTCAGCCTTAGAGTTCTCATGACCTGGAACTGGATCAATCTCACCTTTTCTGTGACCTCTCACAGAAACACCTCCATGTTATGCAGAAGCTTCTCCTCCTCCCTTTCGCCTGCCCACAGGAAGTGGGTCCTTTGGGGTGGAAATGGCTCCCAGATGTGTGGAGGTGACCCAGAGCTCTGGAGAGAGAGGTGAGAGAAGGTCAGTCCTGAGGGAAGACGAGGAGGAGGACAAGAGCGTGTCACAGCCCACCTTCATCAGGGAAGTGAGAGTGGATTGCGTTCGCCCTCGGGGCTAAGATTGTATTTGTAACTTTAATCGAAAACTTCAAGGGCCAATTCATCTGGTCATACTCTGCTTATAAAAACAGAAATCACAAGTCAACGGTTTTTATACATTTCTGATGATGGTGGTCCACATTAGTCATAGTTTACAAAATCCCTTTCAACTAGAGCATTGATTGGAGCTAAACAGGACGTTGCTAGCTGATGTTTCATTTTAAATCTCCCTAAAGCAAAAGTGGAGCATATTTAGATCTCTCGGACGTGCTCCTTCCTGAAGCTGGAATGAATGTGCAAAAGCAAGACTAAATTTCTAGTTTAGATTCGCACGACAACGTCGCGTGGTACTGGGAAACATTGAAATCGACAAAACAAAGTTTAAAGCCATGTATAACTTGGGACCTAGGTGGGAAAACCGGTTTAGAACAGCCTAAGGTTGTTTGCTGGTCTTAAGCTGGTTTCGCTGGTCTTCTCCAGTAAAACAGTCCACACTTCATCAGACCAGCTCGGGACCAGCTTGGCCAGGCTGCGAGACCAGTTAAAACCAGCTGAGAACAGCAAACAACTGGCCGTTTCTTTCACCGTGGAACTTTATTAAATCCAATCCTAATGCTAATTTGTAGAACGCTAACAAAGACATTTTGTTATGGCTGCGTTGTCAAACCCGCTTGCAAACACAGATTGCTATGGCCTTTATGACACAGCTTTTCCGCACGAAGAGCAACAGTGAGGTCATGGCAGTCGTATCAAACAAGTCTCGCAGATGTCCACCTTCAGTTCCAGAAAGATTCCTCCGAATCCGTATCCTAAATAGATTTGGCTTTCCGTCATGTCATGTTAGCGACTGTTTGATGGTCGTGTTGATTGATGCGGTGTTGAGCGAGGCACAGACGTTTTTGTCTTCTTTGTTCATCTGCGTCCCTGAGCGCTCCGTGAGGTGGCAAAGAGGGGCAAGAAGTGAGGGACAGAGATGAGGAACAGAGAACGAGGGGGCTCAAGTGTTAGTGAAACATTATGTCACGGCCTTGACGAGGAAATGAAATGCGCAGCATCAATCAGGCGGTGAGCCAAGATCAAAGGCAGCCCCACACTCTCCCATATGGTTCTGTTTGACCAGTGCTTTGCTTTTTTCCTCTTTGGTTTTTTCTCGCTCTCTTTGGGCGTTTTTTTTCTCTTTTTCTGAGAGCGGCCCTTTTGTTTTTCCCCGTCAGAAATTCCTGCATGTTACTGAAGCAACGACGTGGTAGCACGCAAGGTGAGAGGTCTCGGAAAACCATACCTGCATCAAAATCTCCTGCTTTTTCTTTTAGCGCTCGCTTTTTCACGCTTCTTTTATACTGCTTTGCAGATTTGGATGCTACAGATATATGTGTTTTGTTGACTCGTTGCGTTGGTGTGTCGTAATTGAGCATAACACTTAGCATGTGTCTGTGTGTGAAAGGTTACACAGAGACATGCGCGAAATTAGAGGCACATGTGATGTATGCGCATACTGTATGTTCATATCATTGTGTTAAAAACAACATCATCTGTCCTTAACCCAACACATGGGCAGTTCCAGCCTTATGGTGTGACATAAAAACGCTCAGGGAATGTATTTGTTACCAATATACTGAACCTTTTGTTTACATTTTACTGAACCCTTGTTGATAGAGTTTAAACATCAGAAAGATGTCTGTTTATGCACAAGTTTTCTATTAAAAAAAAGGAAATAAATATGCGTGATGGATGTGGCAAAAAAAAGGACACGTTTTTGGGGGACGACAAACTTTGTAGGATTTCTGTGAATTAAAATGCCAAATTATTCCCAAAAAAGGCAGAAGGGATGTCGCTTCATAAAACATAAAATATTTCCCATTTATGAGAAATATGTACCGATCTGAATGTGACAATCCTAAAAATGGCACCTACATGACTATGGAAAATCATGCACTAGAAATAAAACAAATGCTTTAAAAACTTAAAGTGAGACCTCACAGGGGTATTTGAACCACCAAATGTTAATATATGTGCTGTTATCATAGTATAGACCTTTGGGAAAAACATATATAATTTACCTTTAGAATTTCTTCATGGTAAGGTTGACAATTTCATGGAACATATTACACATATAACACATTATGTGTTACTTTGAACTCAACCTCATGTTGTGTCTTTTATTTAACAAAATCAACACAAAATGTCTCAGAATGTGTTAGAAACACAAGTGATTTTACATGTGTACATCGCCACGGATGGGTTTTGTTGTATCTGTGTGTATTACGGGGCTCTTTGGAATACTTGATTCTGATTGGTCTATCTCAGGGGTTCTCAACCTTTTAGACTCCAAGGCCCCCAACTGTGCTCCATAATATTCAAAGGCCCCCTCCCACTTATATCTGCAAAACACAATATCTGCCACATAAAATATTTTGGAGCTTGACATTACCTGGATTTTTTTTATTCATGTTAAAAATGACCAAATTAAAAGTTTTAAAATATATTTCAATGCTTAATTTTCTAATTTGGAATTATTGGTCATCTTGAGGTCCCCATGGAAGTCAGCGGGGGCTTCCTTGTGGGCTTCGACCCCCCTGTTGAGAACCACTGGTCTATCTCAACATGCAATATATGTTATTATAACAACCACCAAAAACTATGAGTCATCTTGACCTTACAAATAATTTGCTTAAAAATAAATGATTTATAAATATGCCTAATGTATAACATGAGGTATTTACAAATGATTGTATCTTCGTCTGTGGTAAAAAGTTGTGTCTTGGCTAAAAGGTGATAGGAAGCTGTTTGCTCACGGAAGACAAATAAACTAATAAAATATGATTTTACTTGTGGCAAGTAGCAGTAAAGTAATTTACATCCAGACTATTGTTATTCAATTTGAATACAAGACCATTCTTGACAGGGGTCCGGATCATACTGTCAGGGTTTATTTTGCAATAACAACCTTTATATAACATCAACAACATGGGATGTTGGTACATTATAACTAAGAATAATTCTGATTACACTTATGATGATTCTGTACCCTCAACCATATAAAGAACCAGTCTTAGTGTTTTCTATGTTAGACATACAAACCTTACATTGTGCAAGATGCCCATTGACGAATGCTGACATTCATGAACCATTAACAGAACCTCATCAACATTTTCAGATCCAGTTCCATAGAGAAAATAAGTTCCTCTATTGATGATTCATTTTTCTATGCCCCGCTGGAATCCTGGCCAGAATGGCAGAGTGTTCTGAAGTTTAATTCTCATCAGAGGAACTTACGATATCGTGACCCCTATAACTCTCATTCACTCCAAAACTCTTCCAGCGCACCAGTGTTTATATCAGTCGTCGTATAGCTTTCCCATAGTCGGAGTACCTCTGGGCTGTTTATTTCCTGTCAAAGAGCTTCAGTGACGTTGTGGCGTATAAACGCCTTGATCAGACGCAGGTGCGCGGTATGTGAAGGACATGTGATCAGATTTGCTCTGGGGGCTGATTTTGACAGAGACCACCATGGTGAAAAACCAAACAAGCAAAAACACAAGTGAAAGTGCCTCTATGTTATTGTGTAAGTCTTTGCGGCAGTTTGAAGAATAGCGGAATCGGCTACATTACATGCACTGTGTAGATTCTAGATTAAATGAGATATACTGTCATTTGGCTGCAGATAGATGCTTTTATTCTATTGTTTTCTGTCTTTTAATCTGATTCAATCTTCTCATTTAAAATTCAGAGGTAAAGTAAGACCTAGAGGAAATTGTAGATCTGTGGGTCTGACTATATTTTAGATGACTTTTACTGTAGTGGTTTAATAGAGTTCTAGTATTGGACATGCTTTTAGTAATAAAAATATCTGAATATATAAAATATTTGTGATATTCCATGCGATGGTCATCCTTACCATGAAAAAAATGTCTTAGGTGTCAACACTTGGTGATTTAAAAACCATCTCTTAACCATTTTAAAGAATTTTTTTGTCGTAGAATTTTTCAGCTTTTCAGTACTCACATCCACAACGATCCATATTCCACATATAAATAAAAATATAAGAACAATTATGTAATTTATGAGGAGCAATCCCTTCTACATTTTTGGAGTATTGTTGCTTCTGGTTTGAACACAGTATTGTTGCTTCTGGTTTGAACATTAATTCACATAAATCCTTAAAGTATGTTGTCTCGCAGAAAGGTGCATCCTTTTTTGTAACAGCTGTAATGCATGATTTTTTTTAAATATAAAAACTCTGCATAATTTGATATTAGTTATGTCTAGACTTCATCAACCGGGGGTTTGGAAAATATAAACAGATGGTTCAGTAATAAATACATTCTTTGAGAGTTTATGTCTCATGTTTTGACTCAAAATGTCACATCCATAAAACAGGAATTTACCCCAAAATTTACATCTTTTTATTGCATTTTTAAACCATCTGTTTCTAAATAGCAGAATGTGCGTTTGTCAGTGTGTTTTTAGATATTAGTTTTAAATGCTTAAACCCTTAGAATTTATTTTGGGACCATCTAAATGGATCAGTAAACTGAATTACAACTTGAATCGATACCCTTCATCCTGACCATCACAATTACTATTCCAAGCTCCTGCTTCTTAGTTTTTTTGCCACGTCAAAAGTAATATGCACTTGAATAAAATGGGGGCAGGATAAAAACAAAAGATTTCTCATCAGAGAAAATACATATTCAGATTTCAAAAAGCAAAGTTGGTAGGTGTAGATTAAAGATGGTTCTCATTCGCGTCTAGTAGCGTTTTATCACATTAAGTGAGCAGTCCTTTATAACCATGTTATAAACAAATGTCATGTTATAGTATATACTACAACATTGAATGTTTTAGATTTCTCTCTTATATCACCGACTTTAGTTCATGGCGTCTCTACAAATGTACTGATAAATTGAATCAGGTGTGTTGGAGTCGGGAGACATCCAAACTGTGCATTTCTATGGTGGTTCAGGACCACTACTGAGAACCGCACAATTAACAAACATACAAAGAACTGTCTATGGGCACTCTGTAAAGTGCACCACATTTTTCTATCACCAAAAAAAGAATAGAAAAACAAATAGGAAACAATGACATTACATGGTTGTTTAAGCCAGCATCAGAAATGCTGTTCTTGAACATTCAGTCCCTCTAACATCTAAAGTGATTGCTATGCCCCTGGCTACAATCTAGATCTGCCAGCTTTCTTAATCTGATAGATTTTTTGTTTGTTTCCTCTGAAATGTTGAGAAATGAGAACCATTGTAAAACAACGCCCATTGTGTGTGTTTAATGGTCGATTAGAGCTCATTCTTTTAAAGTCGCTTGCAAAAATCTGATCTGAAAAGCATTCAGTTTTGGACCTTCATAGACTTATATAAAGGGTTTTCAAATCAATTTTAAGTTAGTTGTTTTATGATAGTTATGCAATGGCAGAATGCAGCAGAGGCATGTTTTCGTTACATTTTACTTGTAACCCCTTTACACTAGATCTTGTCTCAGACTCAACAAAAAGCAACACTAGTCTGTTTTACAACAACTAGGTCACACATTACATACATTAAAATACAATTTGTAATGAAAAAAATAGTATTCAATCAGAAAATGTGCAGATACAATTTTTTTTTTTTGGACTCAGACTTTTAGACCCTTCTAAAAATGCACTTATCCATAGATTCAAAAGAGGAATCATCTTACTAGCATATGGCTTCTAGGTTCTCTCTCAGTATGCTGGAAATAAATGTTCAGTTTACTTTTGCAAACCTGTCATAAAGTCAACAGGGATAAAAACAGCAATCCTGCCTATGAGCTTCTCAGTTTCCTAGTGTCTGTGTTTAGACGGAAAAAAGACGTGTGGGGTGTTGGGTTGGTGGAAATGTGTATGGACCAAAGGCTTGTTTGGGGAGAAATCTGGAACCAATATGCTTCAGACAATCTCAAGAAAACTCTACAGCAGAGTCTTCGCCCCTACCTTAACTAGATCCCCCACCCCACGACTCTGTCCTCCAATCGCTGCGTATATCACCTTCCTGTTTCCTTTGAGGGGATCCACCCCTTGTCCAGTTCCCCCAACCAATCACCAATCAAAGTAGGTCGGGCTTTGGAAGTCTTCGCTACTGGCCTTTATAAAAGACCTGACAGCCCGAGAGTGATTTGAGGTTTCAAGGGCAGAGAACTACATTGACTGTGAAGACAGAAATTGGGAAAGACGGATTAAGACGTTTGCGAGAACAGATGAACGGCCATATAACAGCTCACATTTTTGAGTTCAAAGAAAGTTTATTACCTACCAGTTTTTAGTTTCGGCTTGCTTTGCTTGCCTGTTGAATTGTGCTCAAGACAAAGAACCGGGTGACAAACGAAAAGATTTGGGAGTGGAAGCACAGGATCGTCGAGCGATGCGAGAGGAACAGTCTTGCAACGACTTTCCCGAGGGTGGGGTTCTACCCAGCGACGAGGAACAAGAACGTCGGGCCAACAAGTGCCCAGTCGTTGTCGCACCGCCGCCGGGTGCACGAAAGCGGTTGACGGGTCCCAAAAAAGAACCCGTCGGGCCGTTACCTGACGAGGATAAAATTTCAGAGGGCCCGTCTACACTCGTTCCTTCTGGCCCCAAAAGACCCAAGAGAAGCTCTCCCTCTTCCTCCTCAAACTCTTCCTTAGTTCCCGTCGTGAGTGCTGTGTCACCTGTGCCCGGACAACCCTTCGAAGACCTGCACACGCAACGAGTGATCGCCAACGTACGAGAGCGTCAACGCACGCAGTCCCTAAACGACGCATTCGCCTCATTGCGGAAGATCATTCCCACATTGCCCTCGGACAAACTTAGCAAGATCCAGATCCTCAAACTCGCTTCCCGTTACATCGACTTCCTTTACCAGGTGCTCCAGAGTGACGAGATGGACGCCAAGCTGGCCAGCTGTAACTACCTGGCCCACGAGAGGCTTAGCTACGCATTTTCTGTATGGAGGATGGAGGGTGCTTGGTCCATGTCCGCCACCCATTAGACTCCCATCTAACATCCAAAACTCCAACCAGCCTCTGAACTCTGAACCTGAGAAACTGACTCTTATTAAATCCATCGCTGACTTTCTGCTAGCCAACGTCCTTATTTCGCCAGCTATTTGACCCCTGCTTCTATGACCTGACCCTGCCTAAAGCTGACCTCTGACCTCCATACTGATCTCTTCTGTTTTTGTCAACACAACCCTCCACAGGTATGTCTGACCTCAATAGAATGTTTGAAGTGTAAAAATGAACTACAGATGACGTGAGGACACGGTTCCTGTTTTGATGGTTGGAGTTTGAGGTGATTTAAAAAAGATCTGTTCACACTTTTCTATTACAAATACGCAATGATGCGTGTGTCTACTAACTTGTTGGGATTATGTTATTACGTATATCACAACAAGCAGGATGTTTATTCAACTTTGTTTAACAACATGTACGAGGACATGGATCATGTGGAATCGTGTGTATTCAACTTGCATCCAACACTGTTAGAAATACAGATGTCACAATCTCAGAATGAACACAGTTCATTTATATTTATCTGAATTTATGTAGAGGTTAAAAAACAATAATAGAATGATAAACAATGAAAGTACTGATCTGAAAAGGTCTGGCCTTTATTATGGATTGGAAAAAAACAGAATCTTATTTTTATGTCTTGATCTTCATCCAGATGGACCAAAGTCTTAGTTTACCTTTTTGGGGCTCTTATTTACAGACCAATTCATATGGAACAATGTAAGTAAATATATGTATAGAGATTTATTTAATACAGCATAATCTTTCCAAATTCATACTGCTATCATAATTGGGATGTCTGTATGACTGAGCATACATTAGAAGCAGATTGTTGTTATATTAAAATATTTGACGTTGCCTATGCATCAAATGATAAAAGAGACAAAACACAGATAACAGATGTCTCAAATTGTGTGCGGAAGAAAGCATTTGAACAATGTTTTAGAAACATTTAAATTTCCATATGATAATGTTGGCACCAATAAAATATTATATTTTTAAAATGTCACCAACTTTAAAATAAACCCAAATGTTGATAGAAAATAAGTGTCCGTTTTTAAGACTCCAGCTGTACAGATGCGAAATGAGTAAGAATGCTGTAAAAATCTGCAATGTGTGATATATTACCAAAATTGATCGCCCAGTTGAAAAATCCAAAAAGAAAGAAATGAGCAAAACTAGAACATTTTCTCTAGATTATTTTGAGGTCCAAAAGCTAAATATCTCTTATTTTACACACACTAGCAGAAAAACAACAATAATGAAACAGATTGAAGTCGATGTCTTTACCTGCCAGGTGCACTTATACGCCTCAGCATGTTTACTCTCTAATTTCTCCAGATTTGCACTGCGTCCTCTTCTTTGGGTTTCATAGTGTCTTCTGCCTTATTTTTATTTCAAATACGTTAAACAAATCTTACCGAGCACAAAGAAATACCATCTTGCTTCTTTTCCAAGATAACTGTTCTTTTAAATATTGTTTGTTGGGCCTTTATCAAATAAGCTGTTATCGTATAATAATTACAAGTTAATACATAAACAATAACAATGTAACAATAAAACTCAACGTTGCTGCCTACTGTTGTTAAAAACTACGCACAAAGATTAAAACACTGTATGTCTAAAACTTTAAACGGGTCCACTCAAAGGCAGGGGCCACGTGTGCTGTTAAAGATAAGGTTAAAAAGCTAAAAAACTTGAAAGAAAGAGAGAAGCTGAAGGAACAGGAAGAAAGGGAAAGGTGTACACGACTCTCCTTTAGCCCCCGGGTGGAAATCGCCCTCCCTCTGCCCTTCATGAGATCTCGTATCCAGTGTCGTGCAATCAGAGGCGACTGGGCCTAGACATGCAGGAACCTAATGATTGGAAACAGTTGTGGGGTGTTACAGAGGTGTGTGTCTCTCAACACACACACAAATACACACACTCATTCACTATGTCGAGATAAAACTGCCATGGATATAAGTTTGATGTTAACATATACAGGGAGCCTAACAAGAACATTTCACTGATGTAATGCGTAGATAGTTAACTTCGTACCCATTTGAAGCACTCGTTGTTACATTTAAAGCGTATATCGCAAAAATTTGATTTGGTTTGGTGTTATATTTGGATGCTGAAACAAAGCAATGCAGATACGTTCCGCACACATTTTTCTGATTTTAAGCGGCAGTTTTGGGGAAAATTCTGCAGCGTTTGTTAAACAGAGCTGAAAATGCTACATCCTTGTTGGAAGCTGAAAATGTAGTGAAGTATACAAAATGACCTGATAAACAAAAGTTGTGTAGGATGTAGAATTTCCCCCAGCAGTAATAGACAGGTGTGAATTTTGCGTTTCATCTTTTTCTGCATAAGAGATTCCAAGTGCTGGAAGATCCTCAGCTCATCTTGTTCTGTTTTTGAGTAGATTTATGTTTTGAATAATGTGAAATGATCACTAAATAAGACTTAAAAGAAAAGGCCTGAAGCTGTTAGATGTGGGGAACTTAAAAGGTTTATTATTAAATGTTACTGTTGGAATTGAATGGGGTGTATTAAGTTTCTCTTCATACTGTACGTTTTCGAGAGAACACACACTATAAAATTCGGTTACACTTTATTTTACATGTCTTGAGTTACAGTGTAATTGTATATTTAAGTAGTGATTTATGATAATTAACTTCATGTACGTACTGTAGGGTTAGGGTGTTGTTTAGGGTTAGTTATATGTAATTATGGAAATTTATAGTTAATACTACAGTATAGTAAATACATGTAAATACATGCCACTGTAAAATGAAGTGTTACCAAAAATGTTGATAATATAACAAGGTACATACAGCCCACCCTGAGATTCATAATCGTCCAAAATAAAGAATCTTAAAGAACAGGTTGCAATATTCAAATGCAAAGACGAATTATTTGGAAAACCTTGAATTTCAATGTGAACTTGTTTGATGTTCATTTGTGAACTATTTCTGTAATTCTGTATCTTCTAGTAAGAGAAACACGGTGTATACTTGTATTTACATGTAATAATAAATTATGATCTTTTAATTTAAGTCCTTTTATTGAACAAAAACACATTCGTTTTTATGCACTCATCCAGACTTTACATGTTTGGGTTGGAGAAAAGTTTGTGCGCTGTTTATGGAAACAATGTACAGTCACTCTGATTCTTGGTCAAGATTTATTCTAGACTGTGGTATCCAGAACAGACTGAATTACTTTAGAGCATTCTCCTTCATTCATATGGGATGACTAAATGTGTTTGCCGGTGCTCATGGGAATGTTTGCTTCACTTTAGGCTGCAATGCATGCAGAATCCTGCAGGATGATTGGACAAAATAAAGCTGAATAAGAGCAAATCCAATCTAATTACACCAATCCGAGCATTAAATGCATCTCCTGCAACCTTAAAACAATCCTTCCTGTTTTTCTAGACGTTGTATGCTTAACCAACCTCTTTGCTTTATTGTATTCAGTTACATTTTGTTTTAAACAATATTGTAGACAATAAATACAAAGGATATTGTACATAGGTCATGTGACTGGTCAAGCTCTTTATGAGTGAAATGTTTCTGCAATGTGACTTTAGATTTGTAATTATTTACAATAGTGGAATACTTGTCACATCGGCAAGACGCATGTTACATTGTTAAATGTATTAGCTCAAATACATACAGTTTTCTATATACATTTAAAAACTGTTAGTTTTAATGTCATTTTCAATTTAAGGAACACATTTCTAACCTCTCTACCTCTTTTGTCTGTCTCAACAGATTCTCGATGATCCCTGGGGAAATTCTTCTTTAACTACAAGCCAAAAATGTTTCCCTTCCACTATCGGAGCTACACAACAATGCAATATAACCATTGTTTGGTATGGTGATAAAGTCACGTCATGACAACTGCAAATGACTCTGGATCAAAAACTCTGGAGTGGCAGATTGAATCATTTGACATCCGTCTTTGCCGACCTTGACAGACTATTGGTGTGGACTCACAAGGGCCGACACCGTTATGATGTAACGAGGCCTCTATAGAGAAACCTGAATAAATGCGATGTAGACTCTTCGACTATATTCTCTGTTATAACCATCACATCATTACAAAGTTGTTGCGCTTGTCATTTATGCTGTATATTAGCCTACATTATTGCTTCTGTGACAGTTTAACAATTTCATCATGGTATACGCATTTTGTTAAGGGTATAAAGGTTGTCACACTTTTTAAAGATTAAAGATGCAAGAGAACAATAGGACGACATCTCTGTGAATAACAAACGCATTATGGTGAATGCACAAAGTTAAGTTGAACGGTTACTTTATAACAAGGTTTTTGCTCGTTTTTTGAGCAATACAAAAACTTGGAAAGACAAGTTTGAGGAATACTGATATAATCGATTTAAAAAAGGACAAATTCAGAGGAAACCCTTAACTCTGAAATTTGCTTTTCGAAAAGCTCAAGACTTTTTTTAAGCTCTGCTTAACATTGCATCAGGATCCAGACACTGCTAACGAATTACAATAAAATGTCGTCTAAACTTGGGCAGCACATAAACTTGATTTCTTTGCCTTTATGTCTGCGTGGCATGAAATAAAAAGGATGCCTGACCACAAAAATGCCTTTTCTCCTGTTCAGTGTGTGAAATTATCCATTAGAATATACTGTAAATGTGTTTAAACTGACTTTACAATGCCATGACTAAAGCAGGATTCTTTTCGAATAGGAAGGCAATGGTGTAGCTACACTTACTGTGAAAGTGAAGCTGTTGTTACCCAGTGATCTTATATGGTTTATTCGAACTCATATGACTACAAACCTATTATTTTCTTTCTAGCATGAAACACCAAAAATATGGATTCCTTTTAAATGCAATGAAAGTAAATTGGGACTGAGTTTTCTAACATTTCTTTTGGTTCACATCAAGAAAGTCAACCGGGTTTTGAAACAACAACAACGTTTTCATTTTCACGATTGATTTGAACAGATTCAAAAAGAACACCATAACAAATATTGACCGTATTGTGTGTCAAAACAGAGCAATAAGTACAGTTAACCTTATTACTGTAAAATCATAAATTAATCAAAAGTGTTGATGATTATGAGATGTGGATAATACCAAATTACACAGTTTTACTGTAGCAACACAATACATGTGGTTATTGTGGTGATCTCTGGCTGAAGCTATGTTTCCATTGTATGTTTCAATAATGGCAATAGCGTGTAAGAAAATTAAAAGAACATGCTCAAAAACTGTCTGATAATTTGAGAAATAATAGAAAGCAAATGGATAACTACAGTCAAGACATTTTCTTTAAATGCAGAGAGATATTTCATCCATCTGTTCGTTTTTCTTGCTAGCAGAATAAAACACGTGCACATAAAATGACAACACCAAACACGAATGAAATTCAGACAAAGAAAAAATGCTTTCGTTTTAATTAGAAAGATAGAAACGGTACAAAATAGACGTTCTTTTCTATACACAGAGAAATAAAGAAATCAGAAATAAACAAGGGAATCATTAAGTACACGAAGAATCGAAAACACAATTTCTGTTATTCTTTGTTAAGCTGATCCAGTTAGTGGAGAACGTCAGAACTTCAAGGCACGTAAGAAATCTTTTGGTCGTAGGTACTGTAACTATTTACATTGTCGATACAAAAAAGCGTTCGATGGGAATAAAAGGAATTAAGACTTTGCCGCATTGCAAACCATGCGCTCGGCACACTTTTAAAGGAGCGGTGACAAACAGTCCATGCTCTCCGTTTTCTTTATTAAAGGGTTTAGAGAGACAAGAAAATACAAGGGCTTCGAGAGGTATATCAAAACAGTACAAATGCACAAAGCTATTGTAAGAATACACCATTACAATATAACCGTATATAAGGCATCCAGAACTGATACGGAATGTCGAGGTTTGTTTGTAGTCACAGTCCAAACCGCCTGTAACTAAGTCCTGTCAAATTTAGCCGGTAAGTAGGTCAATCTTTTCCAACAGTCGAAGGTGAACGGGCATGATTTGGTGTTGGTGAAAAGCAAGTGCACTGTTTGATGTACTACAGTATAAAAACACAGCGAGATCGCCGGTAGTTCAGATAGGTTAGCTATGACTTCATTAACAATGAACGACTACAGTCTTCATGGGGGTCTGGTGGGCAAAGGCTGCCCAGGGTCTTCACCTCACCCATAAACATAAAACAATGACGATACATGGGGTGATGGTACTATATACACAGAATCAAACGCGTAACTATCCACAGTGGTTTGGTGCAAGGCAATAAAGGGCAGAAAAGACTTGAGTTAGTCGGCTTGTACGGGCAGGTGCAATGCTGAGCATTTACAACGGTGGGTTTTTATTAGGAATGTAGCTCTATGACCAAAACATACTCTACGCAAGTTGAGTATCACGCACACGTTACATTCTCCATGTTACCGTTAGGGGTGCTATAGCAAAAAAAGCAACTTTGAGATCGAGCAATGTTATGCAAATTGAATTTTGTTTATAATCTCATATATCCGAAGATAACTGACGACCCCTCGTGTACTAAGGTACACAATATCGCACACCAAGCATTTGCATAGAGAATGTTTTTGGCCTGATTAAAGGCACAATGCAAACCTAAAAAATATAAGGAATCCCTCTGAATGTGTTTAAGACATTAGAAATCACAGCAATTTGTCAGGTCGTGATTGTTCCTTTTAGTGAATGCAAGAAAACATCAAACTAGCCTGTCTTGGTGTATTTGGTGGTAGAGACGTTGAGATTTGGTCATTGATGTATATGCAAGTCGTGCAAAATATTGGTACAGATTTGCACAATGCATCAACTCTTGAAAAACGTGCAGAAATGGAACCAACATTCTTAAAGTTTTACAGATTACCTGCCATGCTTTTTTTTATAATTTAAGAAAATTAAGAAAATGCAAAAAAACATCGGCAGATTCCATCTGGGCCTGTCAATGGCTGACTCTCGATTCGTCTGGAAGTTCGTCAACCAAAAGCACGACGCAAAAGTCAAGCGAGCACCACGCACCGTGTTGTTGGTCGAACCTTCCAGACAACCGTCGAGCTAGACAGCATGCCTGCATTTTAAGATACCATTACAGCTTGTGGGATCACAATACAAATGTCGTCGATTTGGCCCTGCAGGACTACGCAACTGCTCAATTTGGCGAACTAGTTTCACATGTAAATGTTTTTTAACTGCTGCCCTTCCCCATCGGCGCCACTCAGAAAGGCGGTAGGTTGCATTCTGGTTGACTACCTACTTCACAATGTAGATGACGTTTGTTGGCCAACTTTTTGTTTATAAACAACAAATAAATATTAGAAATGATACAGTTGTTTTCAACTGTTGGATTGGAGGCACAGTGTATGCTCAACAGTGACCTGCATGGTTTGAAGAAGTATGTTCGCTTTGGTTAACTGCCGGTGTGATATTCATATTTGTATATTGACGATGGCATAAATGTGAATCCCAGCGACTGAGAGCCATATTTAACCACTATAAACTTCATCCGCACAACTGGTGTGAATTAAAGGTCTCTGCACACGCGGTGGAAAACAGAACGCCATCCAAAAACAATGCATCCCTCGTAAAAGTAAAATAACTTCGTAAGTTCAGTGCACGGCAATGAAAGACAATTATTAAATGTGCACCAACTTGAGACACTCTCCTCCACAGGTTATAAGGCTTTTATAAAAATCACAAAAAAATACAGACATTGTTTGAAAAATATTTTGTAGGATCCGAGTGGCTTTGACCGGCCATTCAAATGTCATTAAGTTTGATTTTGAATAGAGAATGAATAAAATATGACTGATAGATTCACGCGAAACTACAGTTTGGTCTAAAGAAAGACTGATCTACCTCAAGCTTTTAGTCTGGGGAATGATCAGCACTCCCTGTGTCCTCGATATGATGTATAGTGGTCTATCAAATGTGTTTGCGTGTACAAAAACACTGTTTGTGTGTGTTTTGGAATAGATGTGTGCAATAAACTTTCTAATAGCTGGTTTGTCCCTCTGGCCTTTAAACAACACAACTCTTAATACAAAATCAGTACAAAGACGTATATCTCGAAGTATTCAAGTATACAGCCGTCATGCTGGGAATGCAGATAGAACGCCAATGAACTTGACACGAAAGCAAATGTTTGTTTTTTTGCTTCATTTGCTTCGTTCGTTAAAAAACGCATGTTAAGCGTAAGACTAGAAACACAATTAGATCTTTCTTTTCCCAGAGGTTTGGAAAAATTGTTCACATTATGGAATGCACAGTGCAAAAATGACAATAAAAATCCCCCACAGTTGTAGAAATCAGACCATTTTTCTTCTTTAGTGGTTAATAGTAATGACATCATCGAGTGGAGCCATTTTGTGGTTGCCAGGTGCAAGGAAACCCCTAATTTTCTATCAGCGCTTCAATACTTCGCTTGTCAAGGGTAGTAAAGTGGGCTGTCTTTGAAAGGTAAAAAAAGCCTCAACCGTTCTCCTTATTTTCCTCTTAAGCCCCAGTGAGCTGTCTCTTTTGAGGCACCAGAGGTGAGTATTGCGAGGGACTGGAATTCTTGATCTCATTCTTGTGAATGTTTAAAACACAAAGCTGGCATCATGCTTTCTAGTGTATCTTCTTTGTCCGGTTCTTAAGTGGAGAGGATGTTGTGTATCCCAGAGCCGCAGCAGAATGTAGCTGTTGGTTGTAGCCGCTCTGCGCTGGTGGTCAGTGTTGAGGTGGCGTCTCGGGGAGGGGCCGTGACGAAGAAGCCACGCCCCCTTGAGGCAGAACTGGTCTTGAGGCACGGCTCGTTCGTGAAGTGCCATTTGGTCCTGGACAGTTTTACAGAGCTGGTTTAAAGGGAGTCTTCATCATCATGCTCCATTGGTTCATCAGCAAGGCTGTAAAAATTAGGTTTATATTTAGCATCAAACAATCACCATATGACGTTTCACTCGAGAATGTGTAAAAAGCATCATTTTCTACAGCAGGGATGTCCAGTTTATGTTAAAAGGGAAATGAGCACCTGTAAAAATATTAGCATGCCAAGTATAAAACTGTAAATGCATGCAAACTGAGCTTGATTTTTTTTATGGATGTCTTTTGATTGAATAAAAATATCTATTTAATGTGGTTTAATGCACATAGACAACTGTATACACCGCAATGATTTGGGGCAAGTCTAATTTAATTCAATTTTATATATATAGCGTTTATTTTGTTAAAATTTTCATTGTTGCAAAGCAGTTTTATTTGCAAAAAACATTATTATTATTAATAATAACAATAGTAGCGTTTGAGGGGAAAAATTAATTAAATTCAATTCAATTCAAGTTTATTTATATAGTGCTTTTCACAATTTGCATTGTTCCAAAGCAGCTTCACAGGGGCAAACAGGAAAATACACCACAGTGCATGGTGTTTATAGAACAAGCAAGATCATTCTATTAAATCATATCTAATTAATAAATAAATAAATAAATAAATTAAAGACAGTATATGGTATTAAGATACTGCATTATTTTCTCCACGCAATGCATACTGATGAAACTTAACTGAAATAAATGCTATGTTGTATTGTCATAAAGTGTCAAGTATATTATTTAATTTAGGTATATTGATATTTTGAATAATGTTATAAGGACTGGAAAGATTAAATGACAAAAAACAGAACAATTTACTATAACACCAAAACGTGGAGAAAGAATATATTTGTCCAAGTGAACGTATGTTAATGCAAATGTAAGTTGTTAAGCATCAATTATTTATATTTATAAATTTAGCCATGTCAGCAGTCTCCCAGAGAGTAAGCCAGTGGCAACGGTGTTAAGGAACCAAAAGTCCACTATAGATATTATAGTACGTATGTGTTTAGGAGTGAGGAAAAAACCTTGGGAGAGACCAGACTCATCCGGGAGAGCCAGTTCTCCTCTAGCATATTATGTGTCTAAGGGACTATGTTAAAATTTCACACATTATATAAAAACGAACATGCATTATTCATAGTGATGGTCATTTCATGTCACAAGCAACACTACATCTACTTTCTGAAACGTTACTAAAGGTTGTAATAAACTGCTTGCATTTTTTCTTCGTTTTTTGAAGTATTATTAAGTTGCTACTAGTAAATGCACAATAGTTGATGGTAATAGCCACAGCAATGTTTTCACATCTGGCACATCCAGCACAGACAAACGAATGACATAACATGATGTCCAATTCAACAGCGATGTGCTCAATTGTTGTGGTTCTTTTTAAATAATCTGTCAGATTCAGATCAGACTAAACACAATTTTACAGATTGCTCAGCTCACTGCAAAATGAAATCCTGGAGTAAAAACGATGATTGATGACTGTCACTATGTTTCTTTTTTGGAAGTGAATTATGTTAAATCTGCTGTAGTGTGAACATGCCCACATTTACACTTCCTTCAGCTGTACCCACCTCTTGCTGCTCAGGACCCCCACAGACAGAGACGCCATCGCATTCACTGTGTCTGTTTCCTCACACTCTTTTCTCTGAGCGCCCAGAAACGACATGCCCACTGTGCCCATCAACGGCTTTAGTGATGACCAATACTGACCTGAAAAACATATGAAGATGCAAATACATACAGATCAAAATTAAGTTGCTGTTTGTGAACATTGTGCATCCCCATCCATTTGTTTCAATTATTATTAAACAAATATTTAATCACTATTCAGCCATAAAACTCTTCATGAGATTGTCATGTGTGATGTAAGATGTTTGCAATGACGTAAGGATGTATGATATTTGATGCGTATGGCAAATGGTTGGTGAGGTGGACTTTGAACATAGTAAATATAGTATTGGCAACTTTTTTTACGACCCTAAATAAATAACCTAACTTCATACTACAATACTTTAGCTGTGTAAAAAGCAGCATATATGAAATTCTTCAAAACTTTTTTATTTAAATTCTTGGTAAAACTTTCCTTGAAGCATGTATTTATAATGCATTATAAAAGTAGTTTTCAAGCATTGTAATGCACCTTTTAATGCATTGTAATGTCTTATAAATAACAATAAATAATTGTTAATACAGTTAATACAGTAAAACACTAAGAAATTCATTGTTACACTACAGATTTTAAATTGGTTATAATTCTTTACAACTACATATAATGCATTACAAAAACATTATGAAGAAATATAATGCATTTTACACTTTTATAACTCTTTTATTCGCATTCTACATACATGCTTCAAGGAAAGTGTTACCAAATTCTTCTTAACTTTTCTATAACATGGAAATAAGAAAGTCGTACTACTTTGGAACAACCTGACAGGAAATCACAGAATATGTCAATTTTTTTTTAAATGAACACTTTAACCAAAAATGTAAAATACTATAGATTGGAAAGCATGATATGAAGAATCAAAAACAAAACGCTCCTTCGCTGTAGTGCGCCACGAAGTGCATCCCATAGTTTTGCTCATAAAGGAATGTTTTGGCGGAGCAGGAAGCATATGGTGAAAAATAATGATGATCATGATTATAATTAATTACAAATAATTAAACAAATGTGTGCTATCAGGAAGCTGGTGCATTTCAGGATAATGAGAGGCAGGCTGAGAGAGAGAGAGAGAGAGAGAGAGAGAGAGAGACTCACTCTGTATTTGAAGAACCCTCTGGAGTGAAAGAACTCCGTTGGCACTGGGCGTCTGCAGTAAAGTAGACTCAGCAAGAGGCTCCTAACAAATAACAACAAGACGAAAAAAATGTCTTTGTTTCTCTTTTCAAACATTGAGCAAACCATGGCAGGAAATTCATGTTAACACCCTTACATAACCAGAACTCTCAGTCTCTGTTTACGGAAACTATATAACAGCATTATAAAGATATAATAATTGTGTAATAAAGAATCCGGGGGTAATATTTCGACATATTTTCGTGTGAAATCTGACCTCCAGCCCCAGCAGAGCACTGACGCAGGCCTCAGAAGCGTCGCATATGGCCGTGAGGTCGTGACCTCCCTCTAATGCTAGAACCACGCGTCCTCCTGCTAACGTCATCAACTGCCGGGTCAAAAATCCAAAACCTGCCAAGAGTAGAACAATAACATTACTGTCACACCAGAAGCCCTGAGGAGATAAAACGAGAACTGACGAAAACAGAAAACTAAATTTAAACAAATGTAATTAAATGATAAATATGTTATAAATAGTTTATAACAACACAAAACAATAATGTATCGTACATTTAGCGGTGACGTTGTATCCTCCTAAAGGAGTTGAGTGTCCTTCTGCGGCATCAAAACCTGAAGACACCAACACGACGTCCGGCGAGAACTCTTGAGCGATGGGCATCACCACCGTCCTAAACATCACGACGGGACATAGATAACATTCAGTCAATTCCACATGTATCTGTGATAGCTGCCGTCATAAACAGGACTTCATTAATGTACTCTGAACCGAATGCGTGTTCTTAGGCAAAACACAAACTGTTTTACAAACAATGTTCAAAAACTTTGCATATATGTAATATGTTTTATTATCATATTGGTCTTTTCACACCAAAACGGTTACGATAACTATAAGGAAACTAAACTATTAATTTTTTTTATAATAGTAGAGTTTAAACCATTTTTGAAGTTGCCAAGTAATCTATCAACAGTTTTTATAAATCCATTTTTTTGGACGAGATTTTAATGCAGCTATAGATATTAGAAATATTAAAGTCGCAGTTGTTTTTTGAACAGCTATTTTCAAAAACCTTAAAATGCGGATCATCCACAGGTTTACTATCGGTTTCATATACCTGTTAGATGAAAGTGATTTATTTCGTTTATTTCACTTTAGAGAGTCGTTTCTCCAGGTGTATTTGTCAGTCCATTGAACCGTTCAGTTCTGATCAAAGCCTTGACAGAAATATGTTTCACATGAGAAACTGTTTGCCCAAAGCACTAAATTGTTCGAAAACGTACAGTGGCCTGGCTCTTCCACTTGACAGATTCTACGAAACCGGCCAGGACGCAGCGCGACTGTCCAAATGACTAAAGTGTTTGAATTAGTCTCTGGTAATGACTGTTCCTCTCGCTCTCTCTTCCTTCCTCTTCTCTTCTTGTCTCCCTCTTTTTGCGCCGGCCCTGCCAGCGATTTCGCCTCTTGAGCGCATCACCAGCGAGTTCAAAGCGACCGCCGCTGCATCTGGTTCCTATTTGGAGCTTGTCGTTCTCCTCACGTCACTGACAGCCCGCCATCTGGGAGCCATTTGCCTTAATTACCCAGGATCCTCCACTGCTCCCCCCACCTCTCCGCCTACCCTCACCGTTGTTACCAACTCCGCCTCCCCTCTAGACCAATAAAACTACCCACGCTCCCCTGTGTGGAGTGGAACAATTTTAGTTTGGGTGGAGAGAGAGACCGAGATTGAAAGAGAGAGAGTAGCGTTCATTACAGACCAATAAAAAGAAAAGAAAAAGGGTACAAGACACAGGAAGTCAAGGAGAGACAGCCTGGTTAAAGGCATAACATTCCCAAAACTTTCAGTACTGAAAGATCTTAAAGGTCTTTTGAGACGCCCACCCAGTTTCATACCGGGACCCTGGTTAACATGTGGTTGGAGATGCCTGCCTGGACCCAACCCAAAAAGCCGAAACAGGCGTTCTTCAAAAAAACTGAAAGAGGTTTAATAAAGCCACCCACTGAGGGCGATTAATTGGCCCGAGGAAGTGGCCGAGCTTGAGTTTGATCCGAATGCAGTGAAGAAGCTGGAAATCATTTGAAGCTCTGCAAACATTTGAGACTACAATAAACACCTTGACTGATACACACTGGCCAACAGCCAGAGCCGGAGTGTGTCCAGCTGGGATCAAACCCCGATCGGAAATCCACTTCCACACTTTTATGTCCAAAGGAAAGAAACGACCTCAAGGATCTTTGAGCTTTATGATTGCAACCAAACATCATAACTTACGACGGTTTAATTACAGTTTACAATAAAACACTAAACTATTTTATTGCTGTTTCATGGGTTGATTTGTAAATGAGGATTCGCGTTAAAAGGTGAATTCACACTGAACTGACCAGCGCCGTTGTCTGTTGGAATTTATGTTGTTGGAATAAGTGCTGTATTTACCCTGAACCAAAAAACGTACAACGCGCCAACTCACACGCTGTGAGAGACAAGCATGCAACATGTTGAACACTATCAATGTTTCGAACACAGTTTTGAACACTGTGAGCACATCTATTCTGCCCTGCAAAGTTAGTAACTTCGTTTTTAGTCAAAAAATTGTTATTGAAAGTTTGGGACATTCAAATCATGTGGATTAATATCTTGAGTCATTTTTTGGGGAAAATAATGGGTTGTAACTTTGAAAAGCCAACAAATAAAAACATTTAAAGTCCTTTCTCTCAGTTGCACACTCAAGCGAGTTAAGATGTTTTGCCTTTGTTTGGCAGTATTTACAAGATGGGACAGCAGGTGTGCTGTGAAATTTCTTTACACACTTAACAATAATTTGCATAAAATAAATGAAAAACTGAAAGTCATAGTGCAATGCAATTCGGTGTGAAACTTAAATACAGGTGAAACCGTTTCCTTCATTTTAATACAATACATTGTGTTATTATAGATTTTTAAAGATTTTGCAGAGAACTAGATTTTTTAATGTATAATGTGCAAAAAAACTGTAAAAATTGTCAATAACAGAAAAGACCACAAATTTAAAAGAAAGCAGTGGAAATGTAAACTAAATGTAAATGTACTAAATATTTCTGGTACCCCAGCTGCCAGAGAATTTCCAGAGATTTTACCCTATACATGTACCCTCTGCATTTTGATGACTTTGATGATACACAGAATAGAATTTATGTATATTCTTTCTAAAGAAAACAATTAAATCAAAACCTACTGAGCCGCGCTTTCATGTCACGTTTCTGTTTATATTTCACGACGCATGTCATCCACGCAAACTTCAGCATGTATTAGTTTATTTTAAATTATTATTAAATTATACATCAAAAAAACTTTCTTTCTTTATTGCACGACATGGTCCACTGGTCGTATCGGTTTCATTTACATCTTTTATTCTATTTATATTTATTTCTTTAGCATCAGTAGCTGCACAAATAAGTGTATATGACATAGTTATTACTATATTGTGTATTATACTATTGACCAATCAGCATCCAAGAACAAACTATTGTGTTCTTCAAGTTTCAAAACACTTGCAGTGACTTAAGATGTGTCTTAATGCTCTCCTAAAAGCAACAAAGACAATGTTTTGATGACATTAATAAGATACAGCATATGATTCATGTATTTTCTGTCTGAGTAAAGCAAAATCTGCTGAACTGTGTCTACCTATCTCTTAAAACTCTCCATTAGCACGTGTTCTTATCGGCCAACTATTGACAAAAGCACTTTTTAAAGCCTCTGATTCGATGTGAATCAACAAAAAAACTTGTACACAGCAAGATCAGATCTAAATGGAATGCTAAAAGCGCCTTTTCTCAAGATCATTTAATCGCGGCAGCTGTCATCTCAACTTCTGTTATTTTTGATCAATTGTGCAGGCCTTATCGGATGCCCATTTGACAGAAACCTCCTCTCATAGATCCGTTCTCGAAGACCATTAGCAAAACTGATGATGTAAGGTCAAACACTTCCTCTTGAATTCTGATTTGATGATGATGGAGGCATGTAGACACTTTACAAGACATATAAAGTGGATGGCGGTGGGGCTGTGGTTAAACATCTGGACGAGGGGTGATCCGTGAATTACAGAATCGCTCCCCATGCACCATTGTGCCCTTGAGAAAACATTTAACACCACAGACAGCCTGCTGTAAATTCACGGTTAGCTTAAAATGTACGAAATATTAGCGCAGTAAAAATCACAAGGATTGATGCAAACTTGTTAATATGACGGATGAGTTGTGAAAGCTAAAATGACAGAGAACTTTTTCTATGGTGGTTAATACACCTAAACTAAAAAAATCGGACAAATCCGCATTAGACAGGAACTTTTTCTTCATCCCAAAATAGCACAACCTCAATGCCATTTTGCTTTACCAAACGGTTACAACATAATAAATGTAATATAATAAATGAAACATTTGACTTTAATTTGTCAGCGTCAACGGCTATTCTATGAGTGAGTGTTTAACGTCATAACTGTAACTATTTTATGTATCATAGTATTGACCAATCAGCATCCAGTAACACATTGAACACATTATTATTCTGGACTATTGAACACATTATTATGTTCTTCCTGTAGTGTCGATTCATATACTTTCCAAGTAAGTTTGGCTAAATAACAACAAATAATAAAAGTAATACCTGAACGCTGCCAGATACTCTGCATCACCCATGGGGGGCTCCAGACCACCGGTCCATGCCACATTAACATTGAAACCCTCTCCAGATCCAGAGCCCACCTAACATAAATCAACCACAACACTATTGTCAAACACTGTTAATGCTTCTTTCACATCTATATGATCTAAAAGCAATAGACTTGAAAAGGCATATGGACTGAAAGTCTACAAACAGCTGAAAATGAGTTCAATTCTGTGACCCAAAGAGTTCAATGTGTGCTGACCTCTGCCGGACCGCCACTCCCAGGGAAGAAGTTTCCGTTGTCATAGCGATGTAAAGAGATGTAGAGAACGCTGGGGTCATTGTAGAATATTTCCTGGGTGCCGTTGCCATGGTGCACATCCTGCATGGCGTAATAGCTTGCTTTTATACAAAGAATATCTCAACGTTTTGCAACTTTGATTTTGTTCTATGATTAAGAAGAGGCTTAAATGAGTTGTGATTCAGTTTGGTTATTTCCTCAATAACCAGTATAGTATATTAAAATTCTGTTAATTGCGACTGGATAACTTATTTGCTTATGTAGGTTCAATACATAACCTGGATTCAATTGATTCACTGAAAATAATACCTAGACTTGTAATTGAATTTACTGCATTGAAGTAGAGAGATACTAGAACAATATTGAGGACTGATAATAAGCAACAGTATTAATAAAGTTTACGTTTCTTTTGAACTGATGTATTGCCGTTAACTGAGTTAAGAACTCTCACCCAATCAACGATGAGGATTTTACTGACACTGAGCTTCTGCTGGAGCTGTTTAGCAGCGATCGCCACCGAGTTAAAGAAACAGAAACCCCTAAGAGAGAAAAACAGAGATGGAGAGAATGTTAGAATATTAGATCAAAAATAAATATGTGACCCTGGACAACAAAACCAGTCTTATGGGTCAATTATTCGAAATTGAGATTTTTACATTATCTGAAAGCTGAATAAATAAGCTTTCTATTGATGTAGAATAGGACAATATCTGACTCAGATCAACCATTTAAAACTCAGGACTCTGAGAGTGCAAAAAAATCTAAATATTGAGAAAATGGATTTGAAGTTGTTATTCAGAGGCACTGTGGCAGGCCATCCCCTCACAAAAAGAAAGTTTTTATACATTTACGGCAGGAAATTTATAAAATATCTTCATGGAACAGGATCTCTACTTAATATCCTAATGAATTTTGGCATAAAAGAAAAATCTATAATTTTGACCCATACAATGTATTTTTTTCTTTTACTAAAAATGTTCCACTGCTACTTATGATTAGTTTGTGATCCAGAGTCACATATGATACCCATCATATTTAACAATGTCAAACATAAGAACAAAACCAGGCTGGAGTAAAAGAACAACATTTCTCAAACTATTGAATTGGGTGAATAACCAAATAGTCAACTAAACAATAAAAAGTCACACATTTGTGATTTTAATATTTAAACAGAGAAGGATGACAAATTTCAATGTTAATATTTTTTCCATTTATTATTTTACAATGCATTTCTAATGACTGAATAACAGTTTTAAACACATTGTAACACCAGTCATTTTATTAACTTATTTAATTTAATAATTTGATATGAGCTTCTTCACTGCATTCATTTCTAATGGAATTAGTGGTGTCAGATTTTTGGATCCACTGTTCATCTATACAAATAATAAGCATATGAAAGAGCAGAGCAGAGGGTTTACGATTAGATATGCACTGGGATGTGACAGCCAGTAAGGGAGCGAGGTGAAACGCTGAGATGTTTGAAAAGAGCGAACTCAGCAGGATAATAATGGCTGAAATAAATCAGCGTCTTTCTTTCTGTTCCCTCCAAACCTTCATTATCAACCCATAAATATCCGCACACACAGACAGGCATGCTGACACCGCAGCACACACACACACACAAAGGCGACAGTGTGCACATGTGCGAATGCAAAACACACCGGGAAAAAAACAAAACACTTTTACCGCACACACTATCATTCACAATACAAGAAGAAGAATTTCAGAAGTGCAATAAATGAACCTCAGCTCATATGCATGTCAAGCCTCCACAAGAAGTGTATTTTTAAATTATTTGTATGTCTGTACATAAAGTAAGTGTATTCAGTTAATACAAAATAATGGGTATAGAGGGTAAGTGCTACGGGAGACTGACGGGTGCCAGACTCAAACCCCCGTCTTACATGAGTATTGCAGCTCAATGTGTTAGCACGGCTGCTGACTCACAAAAGAACCTCAAGTGAACATGAAAGGACACTTTTCTGAGAAAGTCTGATGTATTTCCGAGTGAAACAGGATATTCAATGAGAAAAGTAAGAATGCGGAGCAGGACTTGATTATATTTATGAGGAATTGATTGGGTCATGAAATGTTATCTCTCAACGACGTGTGGTTGGAGGGGAAGAACTGAAAAAAGTCATTTCAGACTTTCAAGTTATTAGAATTTGATGAAAGATTACAAAGACTTTTGTTTTGAATAACAGTCACTGATGAATCAAGCACAACAAAACTAAAACCAAGATGTATTAGGGTGTACTCTCACTAGGCAATCTGAACTGTGCCGGAGCACTTTTGCAGGCCAGCGTGGAAGTGGGGAGGGTAGACAATCGTGCTCGGGCACAGTGGAGAGCAAGCGGGCTAAATGTGAGTACGCCCTTAGAGAAGCAAAGATGGTCCATTTTGCTTTAATTCTGGCCTGAGTGTACACACTAGCCTGTATAACCATTCAACATCCAACAAACGCACAGAAAAGACTTACATGGGGTTTGACGGGTCTGCGTGATGTCCTGGAGGCCTGACCACAGCAAAGCCATTCTGAAACATGGAAACCAACATGTAATTAACTCGCCGTTTACAAGCTGCCTCTCACACAGAAATTATGTTTTCACCCAAGTGCTTCAACAAAAGGCCCACCACTGTCAACTAAAGCAATAAAGACACTTCTGTGAAATACTCTCTAGGACCTTCATTACTCTTAATGACCAGCAATCGAACAACACAAAAACTTTGACTGTTAATCGGTGTGATCTGTTGCATACTTATTCATTTATCAAACGATGTTAGGGGTAACTACATTTCACGTCTTTAACCGGTCGGAAAACGCAAGCTACACTGCTTTGTTATGTGGTGCGCATGCGGCATTCTGAAGAGTTGAACTGTTTTCAGCTTGGTGCAAAAAATGAGTGTCGCCCCTTTTTGCGCTATAAAAGACGCAAAATGTGAATCGGCTTTAAAGGGACAAGTCACCCAAAAATGGTGAGATTTCTTTCTTCATTTATTCACCGCAAAGTTGTCCCAAATCTGTCTAAATTTCTTTGTTGTGATGAACACAAAGAGAGATATTTGGAAGAATGATTGAAAGTACACAGTTCTGGAGCACTTTTGACTACCGTTGTCATTTTTCCTACTATAGTAGTCAATGGTGGTCAAGAATTGTTTGGTTATAAGCATTCTTCAAAATATCTTTCTCTACGTTCATCAGAACAAAGATGTTTATACAGATTTGGAACAACTCGAAGGTGAGTAAATGATGGTAGTATTTTCTTTTTTTGGGTGAACTGTCCCTTTAATAATGACATCATCATGACATGGAGTTCAACGTTGTTCAATTCTTAAATTCTGATTCGTTGACACCCAATCTAATGGTTTTAATTGATGTTTTGTTCAAGTTGAACGCACTAATCTGGGTACATTTAAAAACGATGTTCTTGTTTTAAAATGCTCTGTATCCACACTGAAAAGCTTACATCCATGTACTTTACAAGTGAAACTTTTGATGCTTTGCGTCATATCTTTCTATGAGTTTTTTCCTTCCCGTCTCTTTGAAATGGAATGGCAAAGTGGAGGATAAGCACCATTAATGAACAAAGATGGAGTTGAAAACCGAGTAAAATGTTCTTGTGTTCCATCGCCAAACAACAGTTACGAGTAAAAATTCTGTCTTCTTTCAAGAAATTCAATTGAAGTAACATGACGACAAATGCTTCAATGTTTCCGAAAGCCTTTGAAAACAAAGTACTACCATGCCAGAATTATGATTTTTAATTTATCCAAGCGTTGTTTTCGTTGACAAAAATCCCATTCCAGTGTGAAAGTTAGTCAAAACATAGAAAAACACTTTTTCAAATGAAGACATAGTATTCATGACAGTAGCACACACGTGCACCCTACCGGCTTAGTTCACTAAACAGAACTTGATCAATCTAAATATCAAAATTTTCAGATATTGTTTTGTAGACGGACCTTGAGCTCTCCTTTAGCCACCCTGAATGCCAACTCTGTAACGCTCCCGGCCGCCATGCGAGACGCTGTGGAGGTGTGCATCTCATTCCAGATGGTGTCATTGTCCACCTGTCGAGATAAAAACATTTACAAATATTGCATAAATGTATTTAAACAAATCAAAAAAAGGTTATGCATGAGAAAGTAACATCTAAAATGTCAATCTATTCATCCAACAGAGCTCTCAGTATATCTGTGGCAGATGTGGAATGTCGCACACGATTCACATGGACTGCTTTTAAAGTAATTTTGTGCATCAAAGAGAAAAGTCAATTCAGTAACGGGTTTGTAACAACATGTAGATTAATGCAGATTTAAAACTCAAACGTTAAAACTACGAGTAAGCGCCTCCACCCAAACCCTGGGTCACATAATCCCTCGGCACCACGTGTATGACGAATAATCGATGTCAGTCATCCATTCTGCCAGAATAAAATGATGTCGCTGATGTATGTAGCTTGGCGTGCATTAACACATTCATCATTATGACAGCCGTGAACAACGTTCATAAATCTGCAAAAAGCCACAAACAGCGGTTCAACAGAGGGGCACAGCGAGATGCCAGCGCTGCGAGCGGTGTGACGGGCAGTTTCGATGAACGCGCCCTTGTAAACAGATGATACAGAGATGTGCGTACCCCATAGAGAACAACCACAGGCAGCGTGCCCACAGACTACAGACATTGAACTTTAAGGCACTTTGACTTTTAACAATCTCATTTTTAATTCTCCTGAATTCACATGAATAAACCGGACCATAATCCTATTCAAAATAATGGATGAGTACACAATGCTTTCAAACAGATGTTATGGCCGGAGAACTATGATGAAATGATGTTTATTCAAGCCTATTTGTATGAAGACCACTCATGCTCGCGAAAGTATTTAGATGCTTACTTTTTGTTAAAAGCATCCACAAGGCAAAGTGTGTGTTATAAATTACAGAAAATAAACTTCATTTGAAGACAAACGTGAAGGAAAAGAGGCTTGAATGACGCACGCTATAAATAGAGTTTCTGTTATGTGTAAAACGAAAAGTATGTTTAAATATTCTTTCTGTGTGGTCTACATGTTCCTATAAACATGGCTTTTCATACCGAAATCTGCATATTATCAAAAGGACAAAATGAAATCACCTGTTGTCTTTTAAGTGCGTATTTTTTTAAAAGTGCAGAACACGCCACCTCATTTAGTCATTTAGTGTATTGGTACATGGTTGCTAAGGTTTTCTGATGGGTTGCTAGGGAGTTGTTTACTTGACTAAAGCCATGGCCACACTACACTTTAAGTTCCATTTGACTTCAATTCACATGCATGCGACTAGAACACATTACAATTTCTCTACCCTGACATGTGAATTCATCAAACATGAAGATGTGTGACCAACATTAGATCGATACGTTTTTAGAAAATCCAATATGGAGGAAACTAAGGTTGTGACAATTTACCAGTATTGCCTGTGACCACGTCCATAATAACGTATTATAACATCAACTTTTCAGCATCTGTTCGAAATGCTGCCTTAAGAGTAACAGTGGTTACAAACTCTCTGCCTCCATGCACTTGTATTTTGGCTGTGATTCATTGACCAAAAACACAATATAAACAAAATTGAAGATAAATATCACGGTGACAGCCTTAGAGGAAACACTGATGATAACACTGAAAATAGCGATATTGCGATATCTGGGTTTTTCCTGCATGATTTTGCACTCTGAAAAGTCTAGTGTGACCTTGGCATACCGCATTTAAGCTGTCAATCATTACCGATTTTTTTCACACATCTGGCAGTGATCTCAACTTGCTGTATGTAAATAAAACTCAGAACCTGCATCTAGACACTTCAATGTTTGCATGAATTAGAAAATATTACTATAAAATAAAATGTGTGTATTTAGACACACTCATACTTTTACGATTAACCCCAAAGTATTAACGGAAACACAGCCAGTTTTGGAAAAAGGGGAAATTATTTCATTATTTATTCACCCTCATGTAATTTCAAACGTGTATGACTTTCTTTTTTTCTGCAGAACACAAAAGAAGATATTTTGAAGAATGCAGGTAACCAAACAGCATTGAAACCCATTGACTTCCATTGTATGGATACAAAACCATTTCTCACAATATCTTCTTTCCTATTTCACAGAATAAAGAGTTGTTTTCAGCTTTTAAAGGATGATGAATAAATGATGACTATCCCCAAGTCAGATATTAAAATTAGAAAATCAATGAAGTGAAAATGGACAATAGCACACATGTCCATAACAAGCCACAGAATTTGAGACAAATTCTTAATAATGGGAATGTTGTTGTCAAAAAATAAGGAACATCACGAAACTGTTCACTGTTATGGATGCCTTCTATAAAAGTCTGTTCATAAGGAGCAGGAGATTGCGGGGTGGCCACGGATGAGGTTATACATTCCCTTCTCTCTCTGTTGTTTGTTGCCCCGTTCCCCACGTCTTCCTTTTCTCTTCTCTCTTTTATTTTCCCTCATCCCTTTTTTCACAGAACTTGCATTTCTTGTGGTTTGGCACTGTGAACAATGAGAAGACTGGAATTCCTTTTATCCTTCATGGCACATATTGTTCCAATCATTCCACATGGACCTGCTCTGAGCTTCATCGTCGGAGTGAAGTTTTCAACATTTTCTCCAAATTATCGACTGGGGTGCTGCCTGCATATGCTCTCAGACCCCAGATTTGGTTGTGGAGGGGCCCAGAGTTTATAGAGCACTGATCTAGGGTCATCAATTTACTGCTGTGTTGTATAACCCTCACGCGTTAAGAAACAGTACGTCTAAAAATGATATATTTATGACTATTCTGTTACTATTCAGCCTATAGGTGATTTTAAATAAAAGTGAAGGGTCGGATGCTTATAAGCTCCACAAACGGCAAAAGCAACATTTGAGTATTATATGCCCTATGAGTCTAAAGTCATCCAGTAGTATTGTGTAATGAATGTACCGCAATTTTAGTTGATGTCATGACAACTAATGGCGTTTGGTGTCAAATGGCATCATCGCACATTTTTGTTCAGACCTGCACAAAGAACTAGATTTTTGGTGAATTTCTCACACAATTAATTCATAAGACTTTAGAAGACGGTGAATATGCGTCCCTGTCTGTGAAATCGAGATTAAAGTCGCATGATTATAAAATAATAAAATAAGGAGCATCAAAATAGTCATATCCAAGAAAATAACGACAAAAGTTATTATTATGTGTTTACTGCTGTAAATGACATTGTATGATAGATTTCGAAATAAAGTACTCACATTTTCATTTATAATATTATAAATACTCAAATGAAAGATTTTATTGACACTAATAAGACTTTTATTTATAGTTGGCTTCTAAAAACATTGATTTCAATGACAGATGAATAATCGGTATCGGTCTTTGTTCACACTTTCGGCTATCAGCCGATACTTTAAAATCAGCCAATGATCAGGGCCGATATTTCTGTCCATCAAAAGAGGACAAAAAATGCAATGACTTATGCTCTGTGTAAATAAAGTGTTGAAAAACATCACCAGTTTGATGTTCAATATTCATAGTCATTATATGAATTAATAACATTTGGAAAATTAGGAAATATTCATTTCATCTTCAGAATCTGTTTCGGCAGATATCGAACAATCGACTATCGGTATTGGTCAAGAAATTTTGTATTGAAGCATCTTTAATTTCAATCATTGATATGGCCTTGGTCAATAACATTAAAGATATTAAGGACAACAGTTAATAACTGTTAGAAATCAGTAAATCACCAAAAAGTCAAAATTATGGTCTTAAATATTCTTAAAAATGTATTCTTCTGCATTTCATTCGTCAAGCCATTCGGGTGTGAACCGATAAATGTTTATCACACCAAGGTTTTCGGATTTAAATGAACTATTCCTTTAATTTCGCATCTGATACTGTATCTTTGCCCAACTTGTGTGTGTGTTTTCACTCACCCCCACTCCCCCGCAGGGCAGCATGACAAACATCCGCTGTGACAGTATGCCTGTTGGACACACAGAGACGTCAAGTGAATTAACTGTCATTCTCATATTCAGCGATTGACATTTCCAACCCTATCTTTGAAGTCGCTTGTGTTCATGCGCTGGCACTAACTGAGTGTTAAAAAATGAGGTGCTGTGCTCGCCAGACTGCAGTTGACTGGTTTCTATCAGTCCTGAATGATGTGTTTTTGTGAGATGTGTTACCGGCCAGTTTGCGGTTGTCCAGTTTGAGGCGGTTCAGAGGGTTGGTGCCGTAAAGCAGAACGTGACGTTCCGTGTGGACAGACTGAAGTTCCTCTAGGGTCGCCTTTCTGCCTCGAATACTCTGCGTGAGTACAGAAAAACATCAAAGATGACTGTTGACATTAAAGTTATTAACATAGACATCTTTGAGTTTCCTAAATGTAAGACATTATCCAGCGCCCCCATTAGGAAAACAGAGACAGTGCAGGCTGAAATACCTCACACTGGCCTCGGAGGCCTCGCTCCTGCAAGCGTGACCAGATGCTCTGGATTCTCCCAGCATGCTCTGGGTGATTACTGTTGTCTCCGCATGTGCACTGATGCTTCAGCATTTGAGAATCGTACACCAGCCCTGCACAAACATGAAATATTTAGTCAGTGATGTTGAATTTACTCTTGGGATGTTAGTGACCGTCATTTGCCATTGGTTGGGAATCGCACCTGTAGTGAAGCGGGGTTGGCTCTGCGGCGGCTCTGTTGCCGTGGTGAGGGGCAAGGGTTTGTCCGGCAGCGTTAGCGAGGTGGAGGCTGGAGATGATTGAGTGCGTGAGAGGGGACGATGTGTGCCGCCGAGAATCATGGGTACAGCTAGCGTCTCCATGTGGGCTGTCTGCCTGCGCAGGTGCTGCAGTTGTTTCTGCGTCTCCCACAAACGTGACTGCACAGGAAGCGTTTTGTAATGAGTGATGAAATAATTAAATATGTTTGTATGCAAAGCTGTTTCTATAAAAGCATATAATACTTTAAATAAATATAATTCAGTATAAATGTCATTCTTAAAGGGATAGTTCACCCAAAAATTTAAAATTCTGTCATCATTTACTCACCCTCTTGTCATTTCATACCTGCATGAGTTTCATTCTTCGCAGAACACAAGATAAGATGATATTTTGAAGAATGTTGAAAACCAAACAGCAGCCATTGACCTCTATTGTATGGACAGAAAACCAGTGCAAGTGAATGGCTGCCATTGCTGTTCGGTCAACGACATTCTTCAAAATATCTTCTTTTTGGTTCTGCAGAAGAAAGAAACTCATACAGGTTTGAAAATACAAGAGGGTGAGTAAATGATGACAGAATTGTCTTTTTGGGTCAACTATCACTTTAATGCAACTCCAAAACTATTAAACGATTAAATTATTTATGTTACTGTTTCTTATTATAGTTCTAAGTTGTTAAATAATGTAATTTACAGATTGAAGTACAGTTTTTATTCATTACAGCACTGGAAATTTGTGGGGAAAATGTTCTTCATTGTGATAAAAAATAATTTCACAACGCCAAGAATCTGAACACTCCTAAAACAGGCTTCCTCTATTTATTTATATTTTTTTCTTAAAGGGATACTTCACTTAAAAATGAAAATTCTGTCGTCATTTACTTTGAGTTGTTCCAAATGTGTATTCATTTGTTCTGATGAATACAGAGAAAGATAATTGGAAGAATGCTTATAACCAGACAGTTTTTGCCCCCCATTGACTCCCATAGTAGGAAAAATTACTTGTTCTGTTGAACACAAAAGAAGACATTTTGAAGAATGTAGGACAGCAAACAGTTCTGGGGCACTTTTGACTGCCATTTTCATTTTTCCTACAATTGGAATCAATGGGGGGCAACATCTGTTTGGTTACAAGCATTCTTCCAATTATCTTTCTCTGTATTCATCAGAACAAAGAAATGTATACAGATTTGGAACAACTCGAAGGTGAGGAAATGATGACAGAAATTACATTTGGCTGAAATATCCCTTTAAAGAAAAACATTTGGTCATCTGAACATCTTTTGTGAGATTCACTTATATATGATTAATTTGTGGTTTTAATCCAATCTTGCAAACATTTAAATTTTAATATATTTAATATTTTTTACATTTAATGTTTGATTTCAGTTTTTATAAACATATCTTAATATAATTTAAATTGATCTTACAACTCAAAGCATTATCACATATCAACTTTTTTTTAAAATATCTCATATTTTATTATATTATGTTTATTATTTAATATATATTTTTGGTAACGGTGTTTTACCTGGTTGAGGATGAGGGTGTGTTGTAAGTTAATTTGATCCTCTTGACTCTCCATCTCTCGCTGTGATTCCGTCCTCAACCTGCTCTGATGGGCGTCACCAACCGATGGCCCCACCTCCTCTGAATCCATGTCCTCTGAGGGGATTTGCCGGAGACGCCGTGGCTTCTCACTGGACTTTGACATAAGCTGCAGGACATACAACAGATATCTTTAGGAATTAAAGTCTTTGCACATACAGTTCAAATTTTTCATATGCATTTTTTCGCATTTGGCGCTGTTTAGTACATTGTTTCTGAATTGTCAAAGCATCTCAAAATAGGAAAACCACAGAAAATCGAACCCAGAGCAATTTTTTTATGACGGACGAAAATACGGGAAGCAGTGTTTAAATGTGATTGACACGATGTGAGTTTTTTTTTCACATGCAGAAATTTTGGATGCAAATTTCGGACTCAATGTGCAATGGCTTTCAGTTTCAAATAATATATAAAAACAACTCTGTCCATTCAGACTGAAACACATTTTCAAAAATCTAGTTTTAATGAGATTTCAAACCACATATGTGTTTTGTTGCGGCTCAGACTACAAACAATGTCAGTCGGATTGAGTCGGATATGCCAAAAATAAACGTATTGTTGCCTGTCTCAACAAAGCACCATTCAAACTGTTTCAAAGGCATTTCAGTCTTAGGTATGCCCTCTATTTTTGTTTCATAAACGTTATACTTCAAATGTCATTTAATGTTAAGTATGAAAATCTCCCGGTTAAATCTATGTGGGGGTGATGATATCATGGAAATGTTTGCATAGTGATTTGTAACTGGTCTGAAACATCTACTTTATTAATAAATAATAGCACAAACCAACTTATGATCTTCTAATATTAATATGAATTGTTATGAGTATATTTTTTCTTAATTTGTTATTGACATTAGACGTTTTTTATCCAAAACTACAAATATTTTTAACAGCATGACAGGTGAGACATGCACCTTGCCGAGGTGAGTCTGCTGTTTGAGTCTATCCAGTAGCTGGGCGCTGTGGTGTTGCTGGAGCAGGTGAGGGTGGAGGGCGCGAGGGTTCTGCGGCAGAGGCTCTGAGCGCGTGCGGCTCAGCGGTTTATGAGGACCAGACGCGCTGAACTGCAGTGGAACCGGACCCAGACCTGGAATTGATCACAAACAGCAGACGCAAATCTGATTATAGTTTCATAAAAACAGAAGTAGATGAAAGCATAACATTCAAGCTAGATATCAAAATATCATACCACATAGTTAAGATCATACGACATGTGAAATAAACATATAAACTGAGTTAAAATGACTTAAAAATAACAGTGTATTTTAACGTCATCATGAATTCATTAAACATCACACAAAAATGATAAAAAGAGAATGTAGGTTCACCATAGTTGAATATTAAACAATCAAACTAATGCTCTTATTGTAAGTGCTTTATTTGCATTTCATTATGAACAAGTAATTAATAAAAAATGAAATCTTTTTAAATAATTAATAAAAAGGGCATTTTATAATAAAGAAATAAATGTACACAATGTCAAGTACAATGCATATTACTATATTTACAAAGAAGACATCATTCTTACATATCTCTATTACATAACTCTGTAATTCTGCCTATACATTTTATTTTTAAATGTGTGTCTATTTTGTATATTGTATATACAAATCAACTTTATCATATTTACTTTATTTATGGTATAAAATTGTTTGGTTTGCTATGGTTACTGTACCGTGGTGTATGTCTCCATTTTTGTTATTAATTATCAATAATTATAAATAAATATAAAATTACACTAAAATAATGATATAGTTTTGTTTTACATATTTTATATTATACATATATTTTAAAGTAAATAAAGGAAAAATGTGCAACTTTAAGTTGTAAATGCAGTGAAACGGGCACTCCATTTGTGATTCCTACACGCCTGTGTCTCAAATTACCACCAGGGGGCGATAGTGTCAAGCCAAAAGTGTTTCCAATGCATTTCCTCAGATTGATTTGGACTGCAGTGCTCTTACCTGCCAGTAAGGGGGGATGTACGAGTCCAGAGGGCTCCAGAATGATGACAGGCTGCATAAGGGACCCAGTCTGCTCTTCCAAACCCAGAGGAACCAGCACTGGAGAACCGCCTTGAACCATCGGTACTCGACTTAACTTGAATGAACTCAGCTCACTTTCCTAAAGTAGCGGAGAGAGGACGATTGATTGTTGCTTGTCAAGGTTATTCCATATGTCCAAGGTGTTATTAATGTAAGAATGTAAGGAAATGAGAGGATACCCTTGCATTGGCAGGGAGTCCCAGCGTGATGGTTGGGAGACAGGATGGATTTTGCACCGTGAAGTGCGCTAAAGACCCATCCTGCAACAGCAACCTCTGAGCCTGCAAAAATAGAAACAATTGTTTTTATACATTGTGTCGACTTCCCATAAACATAATACGACTTTTATACTGCAAACTTTATACTACGCAGCCTGTACACACATCTCCACTACACAACACACTTTGTTACTGTATCAATGACGTGATCTTTTTTGTATCTAGATCTATGTACACATTTAAAAATACAGAAAAAACAAGTCACATAACAATCATTTCAATGATTTAACATGTATTTAAACTTCTGCACCAAATTAAAGGCCTTTTGTTGTCATGTGACAAGAAACCATCTTTCAGTTGATGGTAACAGTACTAGTTTTTCTGCATTTGCATGTGAAAATAGATTTCAGGGTCTTGCGTGAGAACGGACAAGGTTCCTGCGTGCAACCCATCAAAGTGTCTTGCATTAATGCAAGACCAAAAATGGAGGAGCATACACTCGCACAGTAACGAAGCGATGAGGAGGCTTCTGATGGAAATGAGAGATTGGGTGTCCGGGCAGCTGCCTGCAGCTGTTCTTCTCCAGTGTCTTTGTTTAAAACATGTCATTATGTGTCAGGAACCTCCTGAAACAAGCCCCGTCGAGCTTTGGTTTCTCAACAAACAACCCCTACCGGAGGAATATTAAATCCCGTCATGCCTCTGTGCGCATGTGTGTTGGTCGTCTTCAACAAAAATATATTCGTCTTTTTTTCCAAAAAGCGAGCAACTGACGTCAGATAAATAATGCGAGTAACTTTCTCTAACCACTTGACTATCATTACATAATCACCTCAATTTTCCTTAATCATTCACTTACTGTTTATAATTCAGTTTGAGATTGTCATGAATCATGACTAATGCTAGGTTCACACCAAATGCGAATTAAGCGATTTGCAAAAGTAAATTGCATACAAAGTCAATGCAGATACACGTATAGATGTGAACTCGCAGCATGCCATGCGAATGTTCTGAAACGTGTCTTCCGCGCATGTCGAAAAATTCCGATTTGAGATAGAAATTTGCACGAAGAGCGAATTGACATCTACTGTTTTACTCCCCGTCACATGATGTTCTTTCGCGTCACACACATGAAAATAACAAACTATTCCCGCAAGTAATAAAGAGCGTCGAATGGCTGCGTTTGGTGTGAACACAGCATTAATATATAAAACTATTGAAAGAAACATCTATAGTAGTATATTAAATACCCGATTTATAACTGCTGACCGCATTACATAGACTAAATATTTACTTTTTTCATGAAACTTAGCTACGCATATTGAACAACCTTATTATAAAAACAACAATTCCCATGAAGCTGTGGGTTACATGTGAATTTCCGCTTCGCGTCGTACCACAACACCCTTAGTCGTTATAAAATGCACTGTAACCCACTGCTTCTTGGGGCTTATTGTTTATTAGACATTTAAGCATATGTCCTCAGATCACATATACAGTATAAGCTGGTCTACACATCTAAACATGATTGTGCAGTTCATTCCGTGTTACCTCGTGTGATAGGCTGCCACTGGGGGGCAGCACACCATTCTCATTGGGTAGACTGTCGTTTGGAGAGCTGCACCCGGATACTGGTGTACTACTGCTGCTGGGGGACGAATCTGAGAGCAGGATAAAGACTTGATCAGATAACACCATTCAAAACCTGGCCAGCACATCAAAGTATGTATTTAACTCATTTAGTCATTCATTCCACTGTCAAGGAATATAAATGTGCATGAATGTTGCTCTCCGGGAGATGATAATGGTCAAGTTACCCAGAGTGTCAGGCACCCGGTGTTTAACGGTGGGCGGGGCGCTCTCTTTGCGGGTCAGCGGGCTCTTACGGGTGTTCAGGTGCTTTTTTAATTTATGCTTCACCTTCAGGTTGGGCTCTGAAGCTGGAAGAAGACAAAATACTATTAACAAAAAAAGACAAAAATAATGTTGTGGACCGTAGTGTATAAAACATGAATTAGACCAATGGTTCTCAAACTTTTTCGTTATTAGGCCCCCCCAAATAAAGGCTTCAAATCTATTCAGTTGTAACATCAATTCTTTTTGATGGTGGTCTCATTTTTCTGATGGTTGATTGCATAAAATGTATTATAAATGTCAAAATCTGTGCCCCCCTGGATCCATCTTGGGGCCCCCCAGTTTGTGAAACCACTGAATTAGACACCACGTGAAAGTAGTTTGTGTTGTGTGAATTTATCATGTAAATACAGCATGTAGTTCCTCTGTGTTGGAGTAGTTGATGGTTATTCAGAAAAAGAAGGAGTAAACTCTCTTCTATACTTCCTGATGAATAATTTTTCATTGTGAAACCAGCATTTTACCGCAGCTGTATTTACTCATCTTTACCGATCGGTAAATACCATCGCTCTGTCCCGAATCTTGGGTTGGGTTAAATCTTGAGGCTACATTGTTAAATAAAAGTACAAAGTGATTTGGACAGACTGAACTGATAGGAAGTGGACGGGTCAAGTGTATGGAAACTCCGTCAAGGACTACTTGAAAATGATTATTTTCTTCTGCAAAAAGTGTTCGGCTGTCCAAACCAAACATTTCTTACCGCCCGAAATCCAGTGGATTCAGTCATTCATGTCAAAACACTGAATTGAAGTGTTTTATATAACGTTGTGCATTACAGAACACGTCGTGTACTTCAGTAACTATGACGACAGAATCGTCCTGTTGTCGACCGTCCAACCATAGCCGCATACTTTGCGCCCAATGTCATGTTCATGCCAAACATGCCAAACTTAAATATTTATTTGCTGTAATGTAAGCTTGAATACTTTTCATGAGCATCTGACATCTAGTTTGGGTTATCATGACATAATAAGCAGTAGTCTGGCCGGGGTGAAAGGGGTGTGTCCTTTGAAGTCAGAGGTAAAGGCTTTGTTAGAGCCGTGCTGCCTTGAGGCAGAGCGACAAATAGGGAGTGTGTCTAAACATAGCTGGAACGAGTCCATGCAGCACACCTGCTAAACATCGAGGTCCTGTCTATTACCTGACACACCCCTTCTCAGGTGAGGCAGTGTGACTTTTTTTGTAGACAGAGATTTAATGCAAATCTTGTGTATGTTTGTGTAAAAACCCATGACATTTGAACTTTACATGTGTGTTGGACAGTGACATACTTGCTCGTCTCAACTGCGGCTCGTCGGCTCCTTCATTGAGAGACGATTTCGGAGAGGACAGAAGTGGTTGTAGGGTGGCGCTAGGATCTGGAACCAACTCCCTGTGAGAAGACGAAAGAAATGTTTAAAATGAGCAGGTAAATGTTTGCGAGCTGTGCGTGATGGTGAGAGACGGTTCTCACCGGTAAGGGACTGATGGGGTGCTGAGAGGATTGGAGTTGGTTCTATCCAGCACCGCCTGCTTCTGTTTCTTCAGAATCACCTCTGCCAGCTTCTGCTTCACCACCGCACTGGCCACCGCACCTGTCAATCAACACAACCAGCCAATGAAATCACAGGAAAATATTTCATTGGTTGAAACAATGACGAAACGCAAACAGAAATGTTTAAATCCCCCCCAAAAAAGATGTGTTAGATGTTTTTGACACTTTTGATTAATTTTAAAGCTGCAATTCGTAACTTTTGCCTCAGCATCGCCATCTCTGTTAGAAAAATACAATTGCAGGTTACTTTATGTCTATGCGGGGTCGAAAGATATCCGACATGTTCTGCAAAATCTCACCTGACTGCTTAATTAATATATTATTTTTAAACAAAAAAGTTACGGGTTGCAGCTTTAAAAGGGATAGTTTACCCCAAAATTAAAATTCTGTCATGAAGTTCTCAGCATCAATTGGTTCAAATCTTCAATCATAAACTGCTTTGTTCTGTTGAACACAACGGAAGATACTTGGACAAATGTTAGCAATAGACATTTCTGTGGCATCATTGATTACCATTAAAATGGTTGGCAAAGTTACCCCAGCACGGTTTGTTTTCCTTAACTCTTCAAATGTTTTCATTTGTGTTTAACTGAACAAAATGTATATGTAAAAAATTATTTTCTACTATGGAACTCAATGATGCCCCAGAAATCTCAGTTGCTAACAATATATTTCTTTGTGTTCAACAAAGAAATGTATACAGATTTGAAACAACTTGAGGGGAAGTAATTTATTACAGGATATTCATTTTTGGGTGAACTATCACTTAAAACATTAAAGGCGGGGTAACCAATTTCCGAATTACGCTTTAGACAACTGAGTCGGGCCGAGAACCAAAACAACCTTGTAGCCAATCAGCAGTAAGGTGTACAGTGCACAGGACGGACATTAGCCGAGCTCTGACTAAGGCGAAAGATGGGGGTAGGGGTGTGTGTTTTGGTGATTTGAACATCAACAACGGCTAAGAGAAATCGCACAATATAATTGTAGTAGAGTAGGCGGGGCGAGACCGTGGTTCGAGTCAGTGAGTAATTGTGAATGAGCGCCAGCTGTGCGCACACCGGCCTCGAATCACGTAGGAGATTGGGAGCATATAAAAGGAACGAGCGACCGGACCGTCGAGGAGAGAGGACAGGGCCCGAACATGTTTTACGTTTGTATTTATATTTGTGTTTGTTTATGTTATTTTGCCGGCGGTCGTCCGTGAGGGGCCGTCGGCTGTTATTATTTATATTAAAACTTTATTAAATGTTTGCCGGTTCCCGCCTCCTTCCATCCCTATCTTTAATCGTATTACAATAATATTTATACATTTAATATTTTTCTTAAATATATGCATGTATGTATTTAGCTTATAAATACAAAATAATTATGCACAGTACTAATACATATATGACTTAAACACAAACTTTTATTCTGGTTGCCAACAATCTTTTGACAGCCCTAATATAAATATTATTAACGCTAAAATTAAAGTTTAAAGTACTTAAAGAATCCACTAACCGAGGTCCATTTAATTCTGTTTGATTTCTATATTGCCCTTGCTTTAGAGAGTGTGACCCCAGTTTTTTTGTTCAGGGATTTATTATATTTATCGTGAGCATTGTCGTGAGGTTGCTGTGAGGTCAGGGGAAGGAAACTGTATGTTGACTCAGTTACTCCTTCACCTTCCAGGACGGCCATTATGTGGCAGCAACCTCATAGTGACTCTGACCAACATGCTCAATATTGACACGGTTGCTGTTTGCACAATGCAACTAATTTTAACTCACGCAAGGTACTTTCTCCCGCCACAAATTTAGCACCAAGGGTGGCTTTATCTTTATGCGTGACACCTGTACACTTCCAACCGCGGTAGCCGCAGTTAATAATCAATCATAATAGAGTGTTAATTATTTTTGTTTTATGAGAACAGCCTGCAACAGCACAACGTGTATTGTTTGCTTAATGCTTAGAGTTAGTTGATAATAGCAAACCAGATATAGCTTTCACATGAAGACATGGACAAAATACAAAACATTTTCGGCTTAAAGATCAGAGTCCACTTGTACAAAAGCTGGTAATGTGTTGATTTACAGGCTTTGATTCTCCAGTGTAATGTGATTCAAGAGCATAATTACAACCCTCGCTAAATGAAAAGAAAACAACAACAGTGGTATTAATGTTTGATTCCTGCGTGACCGAGTGTTGCAGCATGACACAGCTCCGGTGGGGCAGGAGACGGTCACAATTACAATGGTGCTTTTTGCTGCTTACACATGGTTCCTTTATAGTCACACAGCGGGCAAAAGTGCACAACCTTTCTTGCAAACACACAATATTAATTTAATCTAAATACACTACGTTAATACCATTGTAATTTATTCTTTTAAAGAATCTTAAAAAAAGGTGCTTTGAGGTAATAGAAGAACATTTTGGTTCTATAAAGAACCTCTAACATCTGAAGAACCTTTCTGTTTCACAAAAGATTCTTTGTGGTGAAAAAAGGATCTTCAGATTATAAAAAAGTAAGAAAGATATGGTTCTTTAAAGAACCTTTACCTGAATGATTCTTTGCTAAACCAAAAATGGTTCTTCTATGACATCGCTGTGAAGAACCTTTTAAGCACCTTTACATTTAAGATTGTAGTATAGCCAAAAATAAAATCATTTATTAACCCTCATGTCATTTTAAACCTGTATGACTTTCTTTTTTCTGCAGAACAGAAAAGAAGATATTTGGAAGAATGTTGGTTACCGAACAACGTCGGCTCCCATTGACTTTCATTCAAAACCAGAGACATTTCAAAAATGTCTTCTTTTGTGTTCCACTGAAGAAAGTTAGACATATTTTGAATGGCAGGAGGGTGCCATTTTTATTTGTGGGTGAACTATCACTTCAAAGAATACATGGATATGAAAATAGTAAATCTCTCAGTCTATAGATAAATAAACAATAATAGGAGGATTACATTGCAACAGATACATGCTTGATTCAAGGACATGCTAGAGTGTGTAATTGCTGTATGCGAGATACCATTAAGCGGTAGTATGACAACACATCCTTTTATAGAACAACAGGGTTCCCATGTACATTGATAGAAACTCCGCCCATATGTTTTCAACCGCAAGGTTTTGTTTTTACTCTGCGAGTTATTTCCTGAGGCGACCGTGGCTGTTTCTGAAAGGTGTTCTATTAAATACAGCAGTAGCACAATGTTCCTTAATCTTGTCAATATTTTTTTAAGGGTGCAGTTATTTGCTTAACTGTTTGGCACCCACTTTAAGTGCCTGCCATGATTGGCATTGTTAAGCTTTGTGGGTCAGAAAGCACAATCTACTCACATTCACATTTATCAGTGAAGAACTAACATGAGAAACAGCTGTTATTCCTGGAGCTGGAAATAAGTCGCATTTGAGCGGCTTATTATGCAAGTGCTTTCCTGAATGAGGCATCTCATGAAATTAAATAAGCTTAAAACAATAAACATGAAAAACTAATAAATGATCAATAAAACACCGTTTTTGTTGCAATTAAAACGTGAACAATTTTCATAAGACAGAAACAAACAACTATAGGGATCGCTCCATAGATTGCAGCAGTGGTGATGCATTTTTGTAGCCAAAACCCGGACAATCCATCGCACCAAAGTCAATAGGATTGGTTGTAAATATATTATTTTATTCTTAGGAAAGATATTAATAATCATGATTTTTTCAAGCTTTACCTTGTCTTCAAAACTGCGGTTGCTAACAAGTTGCTAAATGCGACTACAGACATTGTCGGGGACGGTAAACATCATCAGGCGGCATAAACTTCTCACAGATATTGCAACATGGGCGCAGATCTCTAAAATGGGGATTCATACACAGAGGTGGTGGTGACGTTGATGTTAAAGTCACAGGAAATAAGAAATGACATTTATTTTTTTTCATCAAATATTGCAGCGTTTATGGTAAATAGCTTATCAATGTGGGTCATGTTCTTTTTAAAATTCACGTACCCTCATAATCTTCAGCTAAAATCTGAATGCACTTCTGCCCTGGAATGACTATACATCTCAAATGACGTAAATTAGACAGCTTGCCCAGAGCATCTGTTAACTCCTCCCCTTCAACTGTCCGTCTGCTGCCAGTTACATTTCAAAATCAATGGCCGAATCCGAAATGGCATACTCTATGAGTGGTACTCAATTTCAGTAAGTACCTACTTAATGAGGGCTAAATGGGTACGTACTGTTTTGCCTAAATGGGTGTAGTATGACTGCGATCGGCCGTGTTGAACGCCATTTGACGTGATCATCTGACATAATTCTTATTCTGTTCCTTTTCAAAGGCGGGTGGCTGGCAATTTAAGTTTGAGGTGCATATCCGCAATCCCTGTACTGGAGTGTGGGCCAGAGATTTACCATGTGATGGAATGACAAGCGCAACAACGTAAATTATAAAAGACAGGTTGCATTAACAACGTAACATGGGCTTTGTACAAGTAAACAATACAAAAAACAAAGCTTTCAATTTTCTTCAAATACAGCACATTCAGATCTTTTCATGTTCATGTATTTTCATTTTTACCACGTAGGGCTATATGCTTTTGATCAAAGTAAACAATTAAAAGGAATACAGCAGCTTTGTGATTTTTCGATGTGTTTTCTCAGTTAAATTTCGGCAATAACAGTCCCATCCACACTTCCCATTGTGAAGAACGATTATGCCGATGGAATGTTCTTTTTATAAAAGAAACATGCTTGACTGTAAACTGCTACTAATTATTCTTTTGTCTGTATTCTGCCTATTGTCTGATGTCTCTCACGTAGATAAGTTGCTGCAATATGCATTGTATTGCAATATTAAAAATAAACTGAGTAAATCTCTTCTGTGGCGTTTTTATGTGCTAAGTATGTTTTAACATGGACGTTATCCAAATGTTATCCGACCACGCTCTCGTTTAACTTTCACTTTCTCCTCATCTGTTCTTTTCTTTCCATGTGCATAAAACTACACAATTTTGTATGTCTCTTCATTAACAAATAATTTCATTTTACTAAGTAATTGGTTTAGGGTGTATTTGTGTTTTTCTAATTATTTGTTTATGAAAGGTGATTAAAAAGTTGAATTGCGGCAAAGTGTATACGTTAAAACCACCTGATTAAGATTTTTGCTGACATAAAACAATGGTTTTAAACTTACTCTGTTGGCTTTTGTCCTTGTGTTTGAGTTGTTGTAACTGTTGTTTCGCTTGCTCCTGGTCTCGTAGACGCTGCTCCATGTTAAACTGCAACATAAAAGATAGAATGCAACAGGTTTAATAAGTGGCAAACCACATACAACATCAAGACAGCTGTGTGCATAACATAGAAAAGTACCTACTTCAAGTGTCATGTTTGTGTATAAACACCTGACAGGCATTTTAACAAGAGGATTTGCATGTGTAGAAAACAAGTGTGAATAAGAAAACTGATATTGTTCATATTAATACAAACATATCAAAAGTAAATCTGTTTAATAGCTGTCGGAATGTGTACAGGTGTGAATTTTTTTGTTGCAAATACCTGTTTAACTATTCATTAACACAAACATGTAATCAGCCAATCATGTGGTAGCGAATTTGAATATATGAACCATATTACTAAAACTCGTGAATGATGAATAAAATGATGAATAAATGCAGAATATTGGGTGTGTCATTATTATTATTATTTTAAAGTTGAATAATGTCACACTTATGTCGCTTATATTAGCTGGGATCAGAGTGACATCACAGTGAGTGTGTGTGGCTCATGTACCTGTATATGCTGCATCTGTGTCTGGCTGTACTGGGAACAGTGCTGCGTATTGAAGGGACTGAGCAGCAGAGGGGGGTGCAGAGGGGACAGGATAGCTGTGTCCGAAACCGGACGCACCATACGGTCACCTATACGCAGATCCATGGGGGCGGGGCCCGTGGGCAACGACAGTGATGTTTCTGTGTGGGAAGAAAAGGAAAGTCAGTCAATGTACATTTATTATCATTTTCACCACCATTAGTATTTTAGTCATGAATGTAGGATTGATAGCCATGAAAATACTGCTAAATATGCAGACATAGAGACAGAGCGCATTTCGGCCACATCCACACCTGAGGGGAAAACAATCCAACCCTCTCGATTTATTTTTCTATTGGGGGAAGCTGCCTCCTTGTCATTTCTGACCTTTAACATAAAACAGAACGATGTCTAAAAGCTGCTGTGTGACAAGGTGGACAGCAAACAAGCTAAAAAAAAGCGTTAGCAGGAAAAATGGGTAAGATCCTGACACACTAAGTATGCCTAACCATACGAGTGCAGTAAACATTTTATCAATGCTAAGTCAAATATCCAAATGTCAGTTTTATATTATATTTCTGTGAACTAAGCACAGAGCTGAAGCTTTTCGACAGAATGCAACTTGTTAGACTTTGGATAAAGCAGAAAGTTATGCAGTAACGGTATGTTTGCAAGAGCTAATATTTGCTTATTTAGCTAACAGCTTTCGAACAACTTGTCCCACCATCGATTTAGCAAAAAAAGTGTCAATATGACACGTTGCGCACCACTATGGCCTTAAACATACGTTTTTTGGGATTGGCAATTTATAAAAACATAGTTCTGGATTTTTTACTTGTTTACCTGGTCACATAGTACTTTATAAAAATTGTTCGTTTTTTGTTACAAGTCAGAAATGACAAGGATGCAACTTCCTGCAATAGAAAGTCAATGAGAGGGTTGGATTGTTTTCCCTCTGGTGGGCGTGGTTTTCAGATCATAACGCATTGTGACCTGTCTTGAAATAAGCTTTGATCGTTTAAAGCTCCAATCTGTAACCTTTGCCTCTATATGGCCATCTCTGTTGAAACATAAAATTGCATTTAAAATTATAAATCATTATTATACACTCAATGCAGTGAATCAAGATAAGTTAAGACGGCAGTTTTGAACATTGGTTTTTGAACCAATAAATGTTACAGACTTCTTTAATACTGGGGTAAAATATAAAACAGAAATAAAAAAGTAATGTTCTTTAGCCCATTGTTTATTAAATGCTATTTAAAAAATGAATGACAACAAATGTTCCAGAGGAAAGCAGGTGAACATGTGGAGAAGAAAAAATGAAACTAAGCAAGGAGTGTGTTTGTGTGGAAGAAAGCGCATGTTCCAGTTTTCCCCTTACGGCAAATTCCACGGTGATATAAAGATGGGCTCATTTCCATAACTTTTGCAAGCTGCTTTAAGAATATTTGCATAGTACCAGTGACTCAATGGGAAGGACTGCCTCACCCTTACAACAAGCCTTTCATACAGATCAGAATGAGGAAAATCAAACACACACACTAAAAACAGCCCTGTTCATCTTGGGATGTATCTACAATAGCAATGATATCAGCACTTCCGCTAACATCTTTGATTTCCTTTAACTCTATTTCGCTCATTTCTCACAATGTCTCTAAAAACGTCTGTTTCTCAGCCGCCCAGCAGAACGCCTGACTTGGAATTTGTGACTAATGCCCTTTCGACACCCAAAAGCACACTTACTAGTGTGTTCCTGTGCATTGTGACTGCTTTGTCACCGTTATTCTCACACAAAGTCGTAGATCAAAAGAGCTTTCTACAGCACACCAATCATCAGCCTGGAAAATGACTCATGAGTGACAACAAAGCGCAACCGAAGAACAATGTGTACCTCCGAGCGGCCGTGTTATGCAAGAGGAACAAAACTTGAAAATGTGGTCAGTAGAGAAGATATGAGTTGGTAGATGATGAAAGGAGCAAGAAAACCATACGACGATAATACGCCCAAAAGTGACCCTCTGTGAGTCCAGCATGCCTGTCAGTGTTGTTTACATATGTAGCCATGTCCTGACATGTTCTGACACAGTCCAGGATCTCCTCAGCCCCATTTTAGGATCCTGTAATGAAGAGGAGGAACATCTTGGCACCACAGCTCTGGATGCCAGACGTGTTTTGGGCTATTACATCCCCGAGCACTCGACATCTACCATATTCCCATCCAGACTCATACTGAGATCTGCAGCGGTCAACTGTATCGCAACGGAAATAACATAACTCCCACATTTTTTCCTCAGCATTCCCTTCCTGATAACAGAACATTCGCTATATTCCGGCCTGGATTGTCGCAGCTTCAGCATTACGCTGTGTTCTGAAAATCAACCTCTACGGCGACTCAAGTTTGACAGCTCCAGGAAAGTAACTAAACTCCCAGAAGAACATGAGAAAGAATTGTGCAATGTGGTTTTTTCTTACCTCTAAGTGCTAGAGAATACCTTTAGAAAAAGTAGTACAATGGTAAAAACGTAGGTCTATTTTGAAGGTCTTTGTATAAGCTGAAGGAAAAATGTGAAAGTCATATGGATGGTATTATGGATGGCATCGTGGTATTACTATCTGCTACCATGACTGTACCACAGTACTGACTCAGTACATTAGGGTAAGGGTTATATGGCTGATATTACACCTGTTAAGAGTTTAACATGTACTGTACTTTACATTACCTAGACATTATGAGTGTGCTTAGGAAAAATCATTTTCAATAATGTTTTGTTCTGTTTATTTGGGCGTTCGTCTTGTTTTTAGCACCCAGTTCACTAAAGCAATTATATAAATCATGTTATGACACAATCACACCCACTTTACTGGCATAGCGTACTTCTCCATCTTACACACGGCTTCTGAGTACTAGGTTCAAAATATGCAGCAGACAACTGGCATACTTTACAACTGGCATACTTTACTAGGACTTTACTACACCATAATCTTTATTCCCGAATTGTCCCACTCTGGAAAAAAACAACGTATTTTGACAGAATTTTCAGATATTGCACATAAAATTTATAAACTGTACTTATAAAAAATGTTTCTGTTTTTTTTATTTTAAATATCTTTCAAAAACGGTTAAAGCTGTCAAATTACAGAAAATACTGCAAATTTACAAGAAAACCAGGACAAACTTGTAATTTTATGGGAATATGCTTCATTTTTACGGAATATTTCTGGCAACCAAGCTGCCGGAAAATTTCAATATTTATTAGGATTTTTTTACAGTGCAAAACCGCATGACATATACACATAAATGTCTGCTTATAATACTCTTTTTTTCATTTGATAAGAAAGTTAGACTGCCGTGATCACTAGAAAGTGCACAGAAACAGTTGTTTACGAATATTAAGAAGGTTTTAAAAATTATACAATGTTGCATAATTAGCACAAAAAAAGTGGAACGTTTGCTTTGAAAAGAATGACAATGACTTGTTAAACTACATGTTGAGCTGTTGTGAATACAGCTTGACTAAATAACACTTTTGAAATACTGCAAAACTGAAATACTGTGTGAAATCCTGTATTTGTGTGCATGTCTTCAATATGTTTGTACATTTTGAGCATGCATTTTTGTACTCCTACCCAGACAGCAAAACAATACTGTGTTTCTAAGCCAGCCCAACATAGCGCCAACAAATACACTAATAAATGTGACAGACAAGCAGATGTGCGCTGGAATGCACAGAGGAATGTATGTGTGTGTATGAATATGTGTGTGCGTGTATCTGATTCTAAGGAAACCGAGTTGGTGAATATGTTGGTGTGTGAGAACTTGCAAAACAAAACTGGTTGTTAAATGGACAGCTCGACCTAAAATAGACATTCTTTCATCTCTTATGCACCCTCCCCCTTATTGTAAACCTGTTTGAATTTCTTTCTTCCGACATATAGAAGAATGTTGTTGACCGAACAATGGCGATACCCATTGCATTGGTTTTGTGTCCAAACAATACAAGTCAATGGGTGTTAGGGCTGCCCGATTATGACAAAAATCATAATCACAATTATATTGGCCAATATTGAGATCCCGATTATTTAAAACTATTACTCACTAACATTATAAACATAGGACAAAAAAATTGAATTCAACTGAAAAATAAATGTAAAGAAATAGCAGCTGAACCACTTTTAAGGAAAGGGGTGCGCTGTGGTCTTATACCACAAGAAAAGATAGAGAATCCTTGCGGAATGGAATGTGGCACAATAATCGTTTTAGGTCGATAATTTCGTTTTTGTAATTGTTGAAGGCCAAAATTGCATTAATTGCACAACCCTAAGGGGTGCCGCCATTGTTCAATTACCAACATTCTTCAAAAATGTTGAAAACATTTGGGACAAAGTAAGCAAACAAGAGAACTAACAAGTGACAATGTGGATATTAAAGCAAAATCGTTCATATTGTGTCTTTATGCACAGCCAATATAATAACCTGTTATTCTGTGTATCACCAATAGTTATGCCGCTCTTCTTGCCTTTGTAATGCGATTGAATGCTCCTAAAATTTTTTAAGCTCGCAAAGCTTTACCATGCCATCGTGTGATAGGTCAGAGGTCAAGATTACACTTGAGCTAGTCTAATACTGTAAATACAGCATTTTGCTGACTCTGCGCGGACAAAAGATGAAACACATGAGCATCACTGTCTTCACTCCCATTGGTAGTCGCTCCTAAAAGTTGCCCAACATGGGCATAAAGTTTAACTTTGACACACCCACATGACATCATCATGCACTTACTGTAAATGAATGGTCTCCTGATGCTTTCGGAGTCATTGACAGGCATAGCATTGCCTATACTGTTCAATCCGAAGAGACCTTTGTTTCTCCAAAAACAAGTTAATGATGTAATAATAATCCTGTGCTAATCCTTCCGTTTTTCCTTAGCATCAGCGTCACAGAAAAAAGTAAAGTTCATGTGTATAACACACACCTACTTCCAGCCATCTCACACCCCGACCTGTCAAACCAGCATAACCAGTTAAAAAAAAACCTTCCTCAACACATTCTGGCTGGAAGTCAAACTGAGCGTGTGTAAGAGAGATTGAGTGGGTGTGTAGTGTTATAGTTAGATGCTGACTAACTACAGAACTCGCACGGATCCAAAATAACGTTTACAGGTGCTATTATGTGTAACTTTCTCAATGGAGGATCTTTCACAACCGGGAATGAATCACACAATTAAAGGCTCCTGTTTGTCTGACTATCGTCCATTTTTAATCTTAAAAAAGTGTATGAGTCATGAAAACTTTACATGTTTTACTTTGCCTTATATACAACAAATAGATTATAAATACAACTAATAGATCTAATTCTAAAATATCATTGGATGTGGGTCTTGTTTCAGCCTGAATGGGTTTATGTTGTGATAATGACTAGCTTACATGATCTAACTTATTACACAGCTTCGTCTTACCAAGAAAATAAATAGACATTACATGTCACAATACGTTACTGCTGAGTCTCATATCTATATCAGCATATCTATGAAGACAATTGGTCAGTATTTTGCAAAATTATACGAAAAATTGTATGCCATAATTGACCAATCAGAATCAAGTATTCCAAACAGCCGTTTAATACTGTGGTGCCCAACCTGGGCTCCCCAGGATTCATAGACGGGTGCAAAATCACATTTTGTGGTCAAATATCAATGCCAAAAAAACGCAGTCCACTATTCATTTACATAAATATATAGTTTTGTAAAAATTATGTGATCACACTTTATAGACCTCTTCACAAGAAGCACCTCCAGTTTCATTTTTATTCATTTTATTATTAAATCTTACATATACACATTATTTCTACCTAAGAAAGGTATTTTTTAACATGTTGATTTGCTTATTAATGTCCTGTTGTTTGTATTTTGTTCAAACATTTGTGTAATAGTAAAAAACTGAAACAGGAAGTATTTCTGGACCAGCATTGGATCAGATTTCCTTAAGTTTTCTTTCGAAGTGGTCTATAAGTGTAATTTTAAGTTACCGCAACTTATCACAAAACTTACCTAAATTTTGGTTTAATATCAATTAATATCAATAACTTATCAATTCAAGTATTTAAAACTATATTTAAATGGTTGTATATTGGGGAAATGAAGGGTCTGAGAAAAAAAGACCACCTCAGTATTGGTCCAGTTTGGTTGGGTTGTTTTAGGTTGTTGGTCACTGATGTCTGGCCTACAGCACTCAACCTTCACATACAAGTCCGGTACAAGAACACCAGCTGCACGGTTCAGGCTGTGTTAAGCTATACAACAACACACAAACACTTCTGCTGGCCAGCGATGTTGCCTCAGTCACAGGAAAATGGGAACTCAAGAACAATAGAAGGCAAGCTGTCAATGTAAATCAGGAGCCCAGAAGAAGACCTGGTTTGTGTATATGTTTGTGAGTGTGTGCTGAGCTCAAAATAACACCAGCCAGCAATACAGGAAGTGTGGAACGAATGACATCTGTTTGTACGGGGTCAGATCCCTCCGCGACTCCCCTGCTGTGAGATTTTGATGTTAAGCTGCAATATTGGCATGTGGCTCCACATCTTATCTGAAGTGAGAGGGAGTGACGATAGTCATTTTTAGTTTACTTGAATGGCTACTTCTGTTAGTTATGTTCGCCGGACGGTGTTACTTCTGTTTAGGTAATAGAAAAAACCTGATACCGTAATTGACCTGGTTTGTAAAAGTGAAAGTGGTGATTGTCTATGTGTGTGTACACAGGTTGGGTGATGGGTGGTGTATAAGAAGAGGCAAGCATGTTGTGTGCAACTTGAGTCTCTGTGCACTCCAAAGAGATTGAAAACAAGTCCTGACCACTGTGTGGTCTGTCATCAGTTTCTAGGAGTGTGTTGAGTGACTGGAGTTTTTTGGGTTCACACACACACAGCTACATGAGAGGACTTCTACAGATATCTACAAAGCTTTTGGGATGCGTGTTCACACTATCAATGTGAGATTACATTTGGAGTGTTCCCTCTTGACTACATACCTTTTTGATGACACACGGCCAAAATAACATTACATTATATACATTTATCTACATATATCTACACCTGATAAAATCCTCTTTGATTTAGACGTTTAAACTTTCCCCACTATATGGGGAAAAAGTTCATAAAAATGAGTGAATGATTTTGGACACCGACGTAAAATATCTTGGGTCTTTCGCAAATATTCGTCATAACCCTCATAAATTCATTTTCACCTTATTTGTCACGCTTATTGTATTAGTTTGTGTTAGTAATAAATAAAACAAAACGATTGTTTGCCACGATTGTTTACTATTACGTTTATTGCATTTAATACAATTATTTAATATATTTCAAATAAAACACTGCTGTGTATAACATTAATCAAATCTGGTCATTCTCAAAAAGTAGAAAATAACTGTCAATAAGTACAAAACATGCATTTGTGGTATTAACGGTCACACAATTCCAGCTGATTCTAATCAGAAGGTTGATTCGCTCTATATCATGGGAAATAGTGAGTGACCAAGTGTACATCGGATGTACATTTAAAATCTGAATTCATTGTGGTTAAAAAGTAGTGAATAAATTATGGTAATGTCTTGTTCACTTAGAATTCGGACTACACTACAAAATGGCGGACACCCGATATAGTGCACTCGGAAACAGGGAGCGAATTTAGACACAGCTTTTGTGCATAAAAAACAGGTACTTACCAGAATATATATTATTCTGGGGGTTGTTAATGTACAAGTACCCACAAACCACAGCTATGTGTTAAAGCAGCCTCATGCACAAGTTTTACATACTCACATCAAAGCAAACAGATTACAGACTATAAATAATCAGGTCTGCTAGTGCTATCTATCAATGAATTCTGAGCTTTAAAATCAGTGGCTGTATTTGAATATTGATCAGAAATAAGTGATACAAATCTTGTTTAAGTGACATGAAACTATCCAATTCACTTTTACGATCTATGAACTGTCTATGGACTACAACAAATTACAAAATCCACATCAAGCAATGTTGCTTAGGACAGAAAATAATGTTGATGTGAACGGGTCAAAAGGTCTAGAGGATTTAACAGCAGAAACGTGAAAGTGATATTTTGTTAAAGTTGTAATGTTATCTCAATTTTCTTTTTGAGGTGGGATTACTTTTCAATCGAAAAACTTCAGGTTACGTGTTACTCAAGTAATTCCTAAGGAATTGAGTGTCATTAAGTTCATGTAAGGGATAATGTACAGGCAACCAGACATGAAATGTGAATTTGAAATATTTTATTATCTTATTTTTAACGAATGCAGACCTTCTGCGAGGAAAGGCATTTACTTTCGGTTTTAAGGTATGAAATGTCACAACCAGGCAATTTGGTTTAATCATTTGTAAAAGTAATGTCATATATGTTATTAAAAGATATATTACATTTCAATATTCAATATCATATTTACAGTCAAAATGATTTGCTGCTTCCGGGCTACCGTTTGTTATTAGTTTTGAGAGGTTGTTATCTGGTTATAACAAACCTGCAAATGTCGTGTCAGGACATTTTCATTAACAACCAAAGTACTAGAAACTATTTTTAGATCCAGCAGCTCTTACATCATTGTACATTTTCATTAGTTTAAAGGCAAGATTATTTTCTGTGGAACAGCAGGCGTAAATTTAGTGTGCTTCATTTTTTAATCCAGGATATTCCATTAATAAATGTGTGCCTGATAAAAGAGCATTCCTGTGTCTTCACTAATCTCACAGTACTGACCTCTGTCAGGCCATCTCTATGTCCACAGATGCTGGAGATGAAAGCTTTCTCTGCGTGTGTGTGGGTTCAGAGAGAGCTGGGGGGTATAGGAGAAAGAAGCTGATTTGAAAACCTGACACTCCTGAGAAAGTAACTCAAGAGGCCCCGTTTAGCTACGACTGGAGCAAGAATCTTACAAAGCTCCTGTCTGAGAGGCCAAACGCAAACCACACATGAAAGCGGTTGTGTTCGTATTAAATGTATTTAATGAAATGAAATCGTTCCTTTTTTCTAAAATAAAACTTTTTATGTTCGTAAAACCCTATGTCAATCGTCTCCGCACGCATTCTATTAGCACGAACCAGCCTCGAAGCATAACTATAACTGTTATAGACCGTGCTTAGAACGGATCGGCGCAATGGTTGAAAAGCGATCTATGTTAGTCATATGAATTGCCCATGACAACAAAATTGTGCAAATTATCTCAATCGGCACATATCTAGGTGTTACTATTCAAGTAGCTAGCTATAAATATGTTGACAGTTTAGCTATACTTTTAAATTCCTAAGGAAATGTAGCTTTTGTAGCTAGCTTATGGTTAGCATTCATGTACTAGTGTATTTTTTATTCCCTCAGATTCATAAACTACAGTAAATTTACAACTGAACTACTAAGGTTAAACCAGCGCTAGATACTTTTCTAGTGTATCCACTGACCTGCTGAAAGAAAACACGGAACAGGTAAGAGAGAGAGAGACAGGACGAGCGACTATGTAGGTAACATGATAGTAGCTTTGGCTAACTTAACAGGGCAGAGTTGTATACACAAACGCTTTTCAAGCGCATGTGTGTATGTTTGGGGTTATACTGTACATACTTCAGATGTTTGAAGTAGAGGGGTCATAACTTTACATAAATAGTCTGGTATGTTCGCAAACCTGTTTTCAAGGCAAGTGCCCTAAAGGTGATAAAACGTCATGTTAGGGGATCTGGTTTATTTATTGAGCAGGAGTTTTGGCTCTAAGTCTATTTTTACTGTGCGTGAAGACACTGTGTGTGTGGTTGAAGTTGTCAAAAGCATCAGCGTGCTTCAGTGTTTGTGGTGTCTGCATGTGTGTGTCATTGTGCATGTGTGCGAAGCTGCGGGACGTTCGTACTTCGGTTCTTGATTATAAAGATGCAAAGGCTGCATACTGTTAGGTACTTTGTATGTAGCTAAACAATAGAAGTCTGATATTTTCCCATTTAGCCAAGTAAACAAGTGCATGTGAGGTCACATTTAAGAGTGTGGAACACAGGCTGATCTATAATGCATTCCGAGGATAATATTCCCACACTGTCCTGACACTCACTGTCCTTCCAAAACTGCTCATGTTCTCCGTGCGATGGGTCTAAACGGCACCACTGAAACATTCAAGAGGAACACGAGCCACAAAACAGCACCAAAATAACTGCCCGTCTCCTGTTTCGCTCAGCCATAACAATAACTATTAACAATCGACCAACCGATATGATTCATTAATATTCACAAAATCACTCATGCTTGAGGTCCTGTCCGACAGATATTTGAGAGACGACTGTGGTGCAGATAGTACTCAGTATTTAATGCAATACTTTAAAGTATGTCTGACGTTTCTTTCTTTCACAGTCAGATATTTGGAACTTATTTATTTGTAAAGAATATATGTGATTCTGTCTTACAATCTTGCCAAAATAAGATATTTTAGAAAGTACAGTCTCTTTTGGGAGGACCTACCTGTATACTGCTTTATGAGACGGTTCACCCCAAAATAAAAAAATATGTCATCATTTATTCACACTCATGTTGTTCAAAACCTGTAAATGGCTGCTGTTTAAAACTCTTAAACCCCATATTTTGAGCTTTTGTTTTTTTGCCATAAATCATTCTTATTACGTTTGTCACTGGGTTTTTCAAATATCTAACCAATAAAACGTGACAACTTGTCAACTTTGACAGCACAGCATTTAATCATTTAAAAAGGACATTAAATGTCACTGTAAAAAGGTGTTTTTTTCACATTCCCTAAAAAACAGCTAATTTGTACATCATAGGTTTTGGAAGGACAGTGACGATATGAGTGAGAAATATCTCATTGGTTTTGAGTTCATGCAACAATGGAGGTCAGGTAATTTAGCTACCAACATTCTTCAAAATATCTTCAATTGTGCTGTGAGGTCAAATTGAAGTCATACAGGTTTGGGATGACTTGAGGTTGAGTAAAGGATGAAAAGAATTTCTATTTTTAGATACTTTAAAAGTTCTGTCTATGTAAGCAAAGGTGTGGTTGTTTCCTGTTTAAAAGAACAAAAAAACAATCTCTGAACAAACGAAAGTTAATAAAAGCATGGAATGCAGAACATGCATTCATAAAATACAGTTTATTATTTTTAAGGAATGTTTGAATGGGGTAGTTGATCTATGTTGACTACATCTCTCTTTGCCTTATAGGTTTTTGTCTGCTTGTGTAATAACTACTGCAAGTGCTTTAAATAAGTGTCAGAGGCCCCAGAGGCCAACACGGAGAACAAGGGGAGGTTTAATAAACAACAGAGGAGACCTCAGCCATTTTAATTAGCCACGCACACACACACACCGTTTCCCCTGTGTGCGCCGGCGATAGGGCCTGGATTGTTTGGTTTCCTGCTTGAGTGAGGAAACACTGGTGATTACAGCTCCAGTCATGCCTACCTCAAAACAATCTGTTATTTTATATAAATAGCCAGGGGATGAAGTCCATTCTGCACTCTAAAGCAACACTTCTCTCTCTTTCTTTTTCTGAACTATTATTAGTCAAATGTTTTGCTCCCATGTGGCCGCCTTAAGTCAGTATCAACATCCTCTTTTACGAAATACCCGTTTTGTTTGCGTCTTGCACTTTTTTAACGTCACGCCGGTTCGGGGCCACGGGTGCAATCCCATGAATGCGCCAAGTTAGTGTCGCCAGTTGCTATAGAGACCTTTATGTGTACATGGAAGAGAGCGAGAAAGAGTTGGTTACTAGCGTAGCGATACAACAGAAGAGCGAGACACTCTTCCTGTTTGCAGACTTGGGCTTCGTTTCCTGTTCGTGACTTCTTGTATGCAGCTATTTTTGTTCCTACCAGTTTCTATTGAGGTAGAGGGCAACAGTTCGTGTTGCATTGCTGAAACACTTACTAGCATGCTAGCGCAGTGACTTAAAGAAACCTGTAGATTCCTTCACCCTGCTGTGGTGGTTAGTGGATCTTTTTGGCTGACCAATCTGTTTAGTCTGGTTTGTTTTGATGGTTTTAGAGGGGGGTTTGAACATTTGTAAGTTGGTTAGACACACTGAAGACCAGCCTGGCTGGATGAAACCAGAACTCCAGTAGACCATCTTAAAACAGCAAAGACCAGAAAACCATACCAGCTATACCAGCGAGCTATAACCAAGTGCAAAAAAGGAAAGAGAAGAATTCAGAAAACTATTTGTAGGAAACAAACAGCATTTTATATTCAGTACAAGTTTACATTACATTACACTGCATACATACAGTCAGGTACATAAATATTACGACTGAAGCACATTTTCTGTCATTTTAGATGTGTATCAAAATGTATTCGAGTGACAGTTTTATAAAGGTTATTGTCTTAAAGTGCACACTTTCAGCTTTATTTAGAGTGTCTTCACATCCAGATTAGCTGAAGGCTTTAGGAATTACACCTCTTTAATGTCAAGCTCCCCCTTTCATTTAAGGGACCAAAAGTAATTAGACAGTTGAATCAAAAGCTATTTTATTCACAGGTATGGACTTTCTTCAATATATTTTTCATAAATGAAGTGTGTTAAAGGTCTGGAGATGATTCAACGTGTGGTGCTTGCATTTGGAAGCTAACTCTTTATGAGGTAAATATGTTAATGTTGTCAATCAAAACAATAAAGTGAATAAAACAGGGTTCACAACAAGGTGCAAAGGCCTCAGGATTAGGATGGGTCGATTAGACTTCTGAAATAGTCGAACAAGCTCTAAAAAGCATTTTTTGGACATTAATTTCAGCCTGCGTAAGACAAAAAAGAAGAAAAGATAAGGAGAAGGCTTGGAATATCTCATGAGCAGACAACATCTTCAGTTAAATTTCTTCAGCCATTGTGATTCCATTTCCATGCATGACTTCCTCAGGCACTGGGTCACTGGTATCTTTGGTGATGTAACAGAAGAAAGAAGCTTCCGGGTTAATTCTTCACTTGTAAGGACGTTGTGAATGTGTTTTTCTTCATCATATAGAGGATAATGTCATCATTCACCACTTTTATCTCATATGGACACACAGGATCGTTTTGTTGCTTAGCTCAGCCGTGTTTTTTTTTCCTTCTCAGAATGTACCAAATGGTTGATTGTCGCTCTTGATGTCCCTGGCATCTTTCTAATGAATTTGTTGTATTTTTGGAATCTACCAAGGATCTGTTTCACTTGTATGGAGATCTCCCTTAACCCCATAATGTGGGTTCTCAGCAACAGCTTCCAAATGCCAACACCACACGTAGAACCTTTAACATGCGTCATTTATGGAGATATTATTTAAGGAAAAGCCCATACCTGTGAATAAAACAGCTTTTGATTCAACTTTCCAATTTCTTTTGGTCCCATGGAAAAGAAGGGAAGCTTCATATTAAAGAGCTGTAATTCCTAAAGCCTTCAGCTTCAGAATACTCTCTAAATAAAGCTGAGAGTGTGCACTCTAAGACAATATCCTTAAAAACTGTAACTCAAATACACTTTGATATACACCTAAAATGATCAAAATGTGCTTCTGTCCAAATATTTATGGAACTTACAGTACATTGATGGAGTGATGTACAATGATGTTTCAGCTAATGTTGTTCCATAAGCATGCATTCCACATCAAGCTTCAAACCTTGTTTTACAACTAAGAAAAACCAGACAAGTGACAGTGCTATTTCTGTCCGTCTGAAATGTTGCAAAAAACCCACAATGTGAACAGTTGAGAATAAGAGCTGACGTTTAACAGTTGACTAATGGCTAAAATAGGCTAGCGTCTGATTAGCCCTGAGGGTTTAGACCCAAATCAGTCACTAGATGGAAAAAACATTCAAGCATGAAGCATGTGAAGGCCTTTTCCGGTCAACATGATAAACAGTGGGCTCCAAAAATCAAGGACCACCAGTAAAAATGACCACCAATGTTTTTAGTATACAAATTTAAGTAAGACTAAAAGGGATTGTTTACCCGAATAAAATCTCTCACCATCAAGTTGTTTCAAACCTGTATACATTTCTTTGTTCTGTTGAATACACAAAATAGAAGAATGTGCCAAACCAAACAGTTTTGTGTGACATATTCCTTTAAAGAGGCAGTTCACCCAAACAAAGAATTTATCCTCGATTACTCACCCTCGAGTTGTTCCAAACCCGTGTAAATGACTTTGTTCTGATGAACAGAGATAAATAAATTCGAATGAATGGTTGTAACTAAACAGTTCTTGGACACCATTGACTACCATAGTTGGAAAAATTACAATGGAATTGTCCAAGAACCGTTTGTTGCTCTACATTCTCGCTTGAGGTGGTTTTTATTTTTTACTAAAAAGGGTTAATGCGAATAATTGGACATGTAAACGCATTTGCCTAATAAATTCCTTAAAAAAGCCACGTAACTGCACTATGAGACGGCGTAACCTGACTAACCAGAGTACTGATCTTGTTACACAGCATCTGAAGTGTTGTTATGGTCATTCTTAAATGCCCGAGCAAAGTCGTCAAAATATTTTTGTAATTGCCTTCCAGAACTGTCAAGAAAGCGTTTTCCAAACAGCAAGCATCCACAAAAGCACCATTTATTGTGTTTTGTCTGCTTGCCCAAAAATTGAAAATTATTATATTCAGTGGCTTCTCTTACGGATGTTTAGTGACAGTTTATTAGGAAGAGACAGTTGACTAGTTGGATGGAAACTGTGCTTATTTGCAAATGTTTTATGTGATATTTTCGATATTCTGCATAAGCTAAATTTGCAACTTTGGATGGTAACCCGGCTAATGGTGGCAAAGAAATGTTTGGTTACAAGCATTCTTCCAATTATTTTTCTCTGTGTTCATCAGAACAAAGAAATTCATAATGATTTGGAACGACCTGAGAGTGACGACATATTATACAATTTTCGGATTTAATGCCACCTCCGGATTGACAAAATGATTTGGCAACTACAGCACAGGGAATATGGATTTTACTTGAATATGTAAAAACAAAATGTATAGAAAAATATAAAGCATTCACTGACAACAATTATTAAACCCTTATTTTTAGCAGCATACTCCTTAGTTGTGACTCAATAAGCTTTGTGCATGTGTTGATGTTGTTTCCTTAAATTCTTTTCAAAGCTGAGCTTCAGTTCACACCTAAAGAAACTCAAACTACATGACACGCACAGAAAATGTTCAATAAATCCTTAAAATATTAAACACCCATTTTCCAAAGTTTGAAAGTCACTTTTGGCCACTACCGTACATATGTCCGTATTATTTACTTGTTGCTTAGGTGACAATGACTTGATCTACCGTGTGATCCCATCATGAGGTAGGAATGTTCCAAAAAGCATCCTGTGTGCCACAATAGATCAAAGACGATCTGACCTTTTTTACAATAGAGTTAACAGACTCAATTAGTAATCTACAAATATTAGTGCAGAATATGAAAAATTCCTTTAACGGTTTACAGAATTATTACTGATTCAAATGTGATTCAGTCTTGTCTCAGTGCCTGCAAGATATTATGACCTTAACTCTTTTATGTTACAGAACATTGTTTTTCTCACTGTTTTTACTTCCTTTGGACGTAGAGTAAACACACAAAATAGGCCTCCCTCTTTCAATTCTACTCTTGCTAAATCGACCTTGTGCAAGACAGGATCTCCAATTTTAGACTCATCTGACCGCATTCGCATACACCCTCTCTCTCGCTCTCTACTAATCTCACCATCTGCCTAAACTTTCTTAATCTTGCCATCTATCATTGTGTCCTGATATTTCCCCATTTTGCCCTCACCGAGAATTCTGCTGTGACATAATTTATGCCTTTACAGTTATTTATCTCTCTCTGTCCTGCACACACATGCTTCTAGACTACTAGGCACTGGCTTAAAAAGCAGCTGTCTTTTAAGGCGAGATTGAATCTCACAAGTGACTCGTTGAATCGCTCAGCGGCAGTCACACAAATGCGTGTGATGCATACAGGAAAGCTTCTCTTGCTGATCTAACTGTGCAACTTACCAACAGGCATTAAAATGCATTCAACAAATTGGATAAAACATGAACATTTTTACACTGATCTCACCGTGAAGCATGTTGCCAAATAACTGAGACAGCATAACCGTGCTGGAAACCTTTCGGAAAAATCCCCTATTATCCCTTAAAATACTGCCTAGGAGGGAAGCACACTAGGTTTAGGTCAAATGAAACCTTACATCAAAAACATCAATAGGTTTAGTCAATTCACTTAAAGCTGCAATCCATAACTTTTTGGAGGTCAAAATCAACAAAATCTATACATTTGTGTATAAAACTGTCTTCTAATGATTTATAATTTGAGCTCTATGATATGAATTTGCAGAAAATGTCACTTGGACATCATATGATTTCAAGCCACATAATGATTTGAGTTTTAAACAGAGGTGGTGACAGCTTTCACAGATTTAAGTCTAAAATACATTATAACACTTTTGCTCAGATTTTGCCATGCAGATTTTAGTCTGGACTGGTTGCAGAAAGTCTGTACCAGTCTGCAGATTTGATCAGTTAGTGTGTTCATATGTGAAACTTTCAAAAAGTCTGCAAGTGTATGATGTCTAGTTGAAAAAAAAATAGACATGTTTAGATTTTAAATCTCGTTGTGTATTCCAGCCATTCGTTTCCTTTTGTTTCAAGAATCGCAAGTTTTTTAAGCAACTTCTTCCCAGATTTTTTTATTTCTAAATGTTGTAGGAATTTTTTTGTAAAAGACTTTCAAGAGTACAAGACAATTAGGTCAACTGGTTATATAATATGAAAACCGTATATATTTTGGAAGAACCTAATTAAAAAGTTTTATATTGACATTTCAGACTTATCATTGTGGACTTTTGATGTCTTGGCAAATCTGAGCACAGCCTGAGATGTTGTTGAGATATCTTCTGAGAAGACTGCTTTGAGTTACATTTAACATCTTAAGAGATTTTAAAGAGATCAGGGGGTGTATTACAGAAAGACTCTTATTTTAGGTTTTGAATTAAATTATGATACGTTAAATTAGGATTTTTCACAAATCTGTATTACAGAAGCAAATCTTAACTTGATTTGGGATTCCTATCGTATCTTACAAAATCGTATCTTATCTCTAGTTAGGAAGTCTTAAATTGTACCATCAAGCTCGGCAATCCACTTTCAGGTCTGTTACCGAGCAACCAACTGATGCGAGCTGCTGACAACGTAAACAAAATCGAAAAACAAAACCGGCGAGCCGGTTTTTTCTATTAGTTTTTAAAAAAAATTGAAGTTAGGACAGCTGTGGGGTCTTCCTAAAGTTATGACACTTCTGTAATACACCTTTCCTATATGTTGTTCAAATAAGATTATGCACTTAGGAAGTGCTGTTCTGTAATAGCTTTTGTCCTAAATGAGGTCCTATCTGATGGTTACCAAACAGATAGGATAAGATTTTCAAGTTATGATCTTTCTGTAATAGGCCCCCTGATTTGTAACTTCCATCCTATTTCCATTTCACTACATGTTGAATAGGTATATACTGAGTGTGTTTGTGACAAATACAATTTTAAACGAATGAATCTGCTGCTCAGTTTAAACAATAACAGACTTCAGATTCACTCTCTGGTGTTTTCTCACTATCGCTTCGTCTCGAGCGCTGCAGCACAATCCACAGCTGTCTGAGTTATTCAGACCGCTTGCTTCCGCGGCAGCTGCTCAGGACGTCCCTGCAGCCAGCGTGCGTCTTTGTGTATACGCGCCCGTGTGTGTGCTGTTCTGTGTATTTATAGCTGGTCGCAAATACTTGAGCTTCTGCAGATACACACGACGTGTGTATTCCTGTCAGCAACATGTGAAGCGTGTGCACGTATGTGTAAAGGAACGTGGATGAAGTATTCGGACACTTTTGGAGTGTTTGTTATTCACTCGCAGAAGTGGAGCAGGTCCCACTCAATCCTTGACTCTATCTCTTAACAATGACAGCGTGATATTCTGGGAGATCGGGCCAGTCCACAAGTAATTTTACTCAGATTAACTCAAAACGAATCTGAAACAACAAGCTGAGATTAAAAGATGTCTGTTATTAGTCTGGTAAACATGTAAGGAGCTTGTGGTTGGAGAGTTCAGTCAAATTTAAGGTTCTGACAGACCTGCTATGCATCACCTTGAGTAAACTCCTTGCATGGATATCAGTTGCTTCATTTTAAGTAGGAACTTCTGGTTAAGATGTGATGTTACAACCACATCACTGTAAAACAATACTTTGCTGCCTTAAATTTTTAAGTATAATCAGTAATTTCAACTTTCTATTTTAAGCTTAAACTAGTGGTGAGTTAATATAACTTAAAATCAAGTGGATAAAACAAACAAATATAAGAAATTGCTTAAATTATTTTGATGTTCTTAAGTAATGTAAAAAGCTCAAATGACTTCTAAACCATGTTGATGGTACTGATTGTGATAGTTCGCCCAAAAATAAAAATTCTGTCATCATTTATTCACCCTTTTGTCCTTTTAAAGCAGTATGACTTTCTTTATTCCGCATAACACAAAATAAGATATTTTGAAGAATGCTGTTAACTGGCACCCATACTTGCATTGATTTTGTATCCATTCAGTAAAAGTGAATGGGGTCCGGTGCTGTTCGCTTACCAACGTTCTGCGGACGAAAGTAAGTAATGAAGGATGAAATGTCGTCAGAATTTTCATTTTTGGGTGAACTATCACTTTAATAATTACATTTTGGTAATACTTTACATTAAGGTGCTATTTGTCAACAAATTAGTTAATGCATTAGCTAACTAACAACGAACAATACTAATACAGCACTTATTAATGTTAGTTCATATTAATTTCAGCATTTACCACGACATTATTCAAATCAAACACTGTCGCTGTTATCATTAGTTAAAACAGCATGAATTTACATGAATAACTGTATTGACTTAATAAATGCTGAAAAACGAAATTGTTCATTGTTAGCTAATGTTAGCTAAAGCATTTACTAATGTTTACGAATAGCACTTCATTTTTTACAGTGTGAATAAATACTGAACAGGATGAATAAAGCCAAACTATATTAACTGAATTAAAGTAAGATAATAATAAAGCTATAAAACCTAATGTAGATATAGCACAGCCCAAGACAATGTCCTGAAAGAAATGCTAAAAAAACAGTTCATACTGCAATGTCTGGCGTTTGATTTTTGACACATTGATTTCTTGGCAAATCTCAAAGTTTGAGACATGGATCACCTGTGAAAATCTAGAAGAGACACATGACAGATGAATGCGGTCTATTTCTCAGGAGAAGCATCTTAGAAGTCTTAATTTTTTTCTTGCTGCTTTCAAGAAGAAACAATTGAGACGTATCTACCACTAAAAGCGTCACATATTTGACATTTTCCCTAAACACATGATCATTGTCGGAAGAAGTTAATAGTAACTCAACTATTCTCTAACTGGCTAGTTGTTTTCCAGCAAATTGACTGCCGACCTACTTACTGCATGCAAACCATGTGGTCTTCATACTAGCGTGGACTGAGAAGTTATTAGAAGATTGTGAAGTCATACTGGTCAGCTGATACTACTATACATCACCATGAGTGTGTGCATGTGTATGTTTTTGTGTGTGAGACTGCAACTGCAATTTATCAGCAGAAAGGCTGACCGCCTTAACATAAAAAAGAAAAGAATGTGTCTGAAAGAAGACGAAGGTGAAGGGGCAGGAGTGCCTCGGGTGAGGTCACGTCTGTGCATGTGTACTGTTTTGAATGGTGTGCCTCAATAATGGAGAACAATGTATAGCCAAACATATTCTGTGCATGTGTGTGCCCACTTTTAGTTACGCAAGCTTGATTGCATGAACGTTGTCTAAAGTGCCTTCATCCAAAAAGTGTTATCATTGGGCAACAGTCTAAAGAATCTTGGTTAGTACGTAACAAAGAGTAACACGTAAAGCTCAAAGTCAACAGGAAATCTACATTTACTTACTTTCCTAATACACACACATTATTCCAAAGTTAAAATACTGTCTTTATAATCTTTCATCAAATAACTTGTTCCACCCCGAAATGAATATCCTGTTTCGATCACCAAGCACTCCTACTGTAGATTAAACCCTACCTTCCAACTACTTGTCTAATGTGTGCAAAAAATACGTCAGTTTGTTACCACCACCCCAATGCAAGAACAAGCACGCTTGGAATGCGTCGTGCAAGCTGTCCGGTAACCGGCATACCTTCGTACAGTACCTTTCTGGGATGTGTACGTATGTCCAGGACATTAAATGTAACTGTGATATACAGTAGTTAAGCTCTTTGGTAAATCAATAATAACAGACGGACACGCTGGAGGTTACGGCTACCCGCAATTTACAGCGTACTCAAAACGGCGCCACTCGACAGTGTAATTCGCCGCTTGAGCTCCAGCAACCCTCGAGTGGACACAAAAATGCACATAATGACACCTCTCTGAGTATATTTCGTAGCCCTCCTCTCTCCGTCCCCATTTCATGAATTCTTTTCATTTAACAACCGTTCTGGGAAAGCGTTCGCCAGGAACACATCTCATACATATGCAGCCTCACGGACTACTGTCCGAGCCTCCAACAATGAGGGAGAACATTAACATTCCCCGTAACCCCAAACGCATACAGAGAGAGCGACTCACACTGGCTCACTGAGCTTTTTTTGTCCTGTACGCTCTAACAACTGAGCACCTTTGTGTTCGAACACTTCCTTGTCTCCAAACATTCATGGGGTCAAACACAGCGTTCTGATCCTCGTAGACCTCTGCTGAACTTGCTTCTAAAAACAGCCGGCAGGCGTGGGCTGCTCTGGGAAAACGAGATTAGTTCATTCCCAGCGACTTCAAAACACTGGATGGAGTCGACACAGTTTGTAATGTAGAGTATATATGCTATCTATTGTGTGTAAACAATATACACAAAATTACGTATATTTGTACTAATCACCAGGGACAAGTTGCTTAAACTTATCTGCTAAGTTAAGACTGTGTCTTAACAACGAGTGTCACTGACTAGCAGATAGTTAGGACCCATCAGTCTTACTTTTCATATTTCAATTAGACCAATCTACCTTTTTATGTAACTGATTTAAAGAATTGATGAGCAGTCTTGGATAAAAAAAAACTTCTAAGACTAGTCTAAGCAGTTTATGGAAGTGGCCCCACAGGGCTTGACATTCGGGAAAATTATTATAAATCAATAAAAGTCAACGCTCAACCCACGTGAATGAAAGAATGCATGCGATAAACTAAAGCGTGTGCTACTTGCAAATGTCATGAACAGTGAAACTATCATATGAATGCTACAAAAACATTGCATAGTCAATTATCATCTTTGTAGGCCTCCGAGTGAACATCTGAACATCTGAAAAAGTCAAACGCGTGTTTTGCGTGCAACATTCCGAATACTCCAGTTTTGATTTATTTTCACATTAAAATGTTTCCAAAGAATTGTCCTCCCTCTATTCCCCATTGAAGTCACATGATCCATGACTTGTCAAAAAAGGCGTCATGTCATTCATTTTTCTTTCCTCTGCAGAACACATAAGAAATGTTTTGAAGACTGTTAATAACCAAACAACATTGACCCCCTCTGACTTCCATCGTATAGACACTACTCAAATATCTTCTTTCGTGTTAAACAGAAGAAACAGTCATATTCGGTTTTTGAATAATGTGAGGATGAATAAATGAGGGGAGAATTTTTATTCTGTCTCTTTAACTTGACTTGTTAGTAGTAGAGTTCAGGGACAACTGAGAAGTAAAGTAGATATTAAATTCGGAAGAGAAACTTTCACAGTACAAGTGACCTCAAATACAAAGACTGAAAATCACACTTAAAATCAGATACGTTTCAGAAGCGAGCGGTATCACATCCTGGGCCAATCATAAAGCTTTGCTTTACAAAGAATCTTCCTCACGCTTTATTTTTGGACCATGATCAACATATGGATTTTGACATGGTAACCGTCTGACCACAGGTCGTGTGAGTGATGCTTGTACAAGTTAAGAGTTAACTCATGCCCTGAAGCTGTTGTGTCTTTTTTTTCTTCTGAGTGGTGATGACAGTCACAGCGGTGAAGGAGGCTGGTGTCAGCTGACCCTGCTTTCAGCCTGCAACAGGAAATGTGATCTTTACTGCAGCTCCCTGAAAAACAATCTCGCTATTGTCGGCTTGTCTCTCGCGCCCCAACACAAAAAAATACCTCACAATGAACGTCGCCATGCCATTCCTGACAGCTAACAAATAATCCAATGCTTCTATTCTGCCCTACAGGTAAATCAATTCCAGGAAACTGACACAAAATCCCAACATTAAGCTGTGAAGTAAAGTTAAAGGTTCAATTGCCTTAAGGAATATAGGGCAAAGTCATGAAAATTCTTTCATCACTCAATCGCCGTCGTGTCATTCAAAACCTATATGTACTTTCTTCTCCAAAACATAAATCGAAATAGTATTTTGAAGAATGCCGGTAGACAAAAAAATATATTGGATCCCATTGACTTCCATTGTATGGGCACCAAACCACCGAGCCATTTCTCAAAATATCTTTTATTACATACAGGTTTTGTTTAAGATACAGACTGCAGGGTTTAATGAGAACCTGTAACTCAATCGTGATTTATGGATCTAAATTACATTGAATCATGATTAGAAGCCTTCAGTTAATTTCCAAGCAATTAGGACACAACAAAGTGTGATGTTCCTACATGTCAAAACCACTGTTGGCAAAATAGAGCAATTCCTTCTAGATAAACTGTGGTTTCCTCACTGAAGACATACGATTTCAATGTGTATTATAAACTTTAACGATAGTGAGACCCTCTGTCATTTTTAAACCATCAGATGCCGCAGGGGCCACATAAATCATATCGTGAGAATGATCAGCGGGCTTCACAAGCGGTCCACGGGGCCCGGTTACAACCGAACAAAGGAGAAGGAGCGGTGTCGAATCCCTCTCGCCGGCACGGACGAAACTTTATCCGCGCAATGCTGGCCATGACCTCATCGTGTTGTTTTTCCCGCGAATGTTCGACTCACTGCGGCGCGCGCAACCTGAGCTGCGAGCTATGCGACCCCAGCAGATTTCGTGAACGTACAGGTTTACTTTTGTTTGCAATGACACCCACACTATTCATTTTTGAAAACTATAACATGGTACATCTACAAATAAAGATGCTTAAAAGGTTCTTCACAGCGATGCCATAGAAGAAACCATTTTTGGTTCCACAAAGAACCATTCATTATCTCTTTCTTACCTTTTTGAAGAACCTTTTTTCGCCACAAAGAAACTTCAGATTGCATGGCATTTAAGAACAACTTGATGCATCTTTTATTAAGAGTGTTAGAAAATGTATAAACATTAGACTAAGACAAAACTGGAAAATGGCAAATTCGATTTAGACTATCTTGGGTGCTCATCGTCAAAAAAAAGTATTATTTAAATGTTGGGTTAAAAAGTCATTTATCTCTGAACAAATCCATCATTAGTCTTGATTAATTAATCATTAAGAGATAGGAGCCATTTTAGGCTTCACTTTTGCATTCCTTCAATGATCCTAATGTAAACTTATTCAAGTCTGTATTAATTCAAGTCTGCTCTGAAACTATGGATAAAAACACATCAAATGAGTCAATGGTGGGGACTTAGTCAGACTCATGTGACAATGAAATGTCAAGCAGTGCCAAGTCATTTAATCTCCCTGTAGTGTAGAGCGCAGGTTACACAGTTACTAGCAGACTCTAGTATCAGACTCCAAACAAGGTCTGTTACGACTGATGCAATCTAAAGACATGCAAGGGCCACATCCATTCCGCACTGTCAACAAGCCGAACACGTCTTAAAAAGATGAGCATTGCCAGACCAATGCTAATGCTCATTTTGACTACTCACATCCCACACTCCTAACACTTCTTCGGTTTACAGTTGAAGTTCCTATTCAGATCTTGCACAGATTTCCGTATGACATGCGCTGATTTGTTGATGAAGTGACTAAAAACATTTCTCACAATCACAAATAAATTAATCACGATTAAATAATTGCAATTATGGCGATTAATTGTCTATTTTAAGGCTTTGACAATATAACTATTAATAACAATTAATTTATTAAATGAAGAAAATATTATCTCTAGAAATGTGAACATTTTGTAAATAACTAATAATATTTACTATAAAGTGAAAACTAAAACTAAATATGATGTTTGTAGATCACAGTTACAAAACAAATCAACACAAAAAAATACAAAGCTGATCCAACTCAAACGATGGAGAAATGTCACTTGAACGTAACAGTGAGTGCAGAACAAGGACGGTGGATGTAAAATGTTGCAGATACTGCAGATCACCCTTGTTTAAGGATTCACAATTATTGCGGTAATCTGTAATAATTGCGATTATGTTATAAGACAATTATTTCATAATTGTGACAGCCATATATAAAGCCGTGGAAAAAATTGAGAGACCATACCAAATTTAATTTCATCAGCATTTCAAAATGTGTTGTGACTATTCCAGTCCTGTGTCTGTTAAATTACAACAAAATCAAATGTCAAGAGTGACATAAAGTCATCCCAGAAATTTGAAAGTCCGGCAGCATAATAAGACAGATGAAAACTTTGAACTATTCCTGAATACATGTAGGAATATAACTGTTATATTGCTTGAAAGTAAACATGAACTTGTTTTCTTTGTAGTATTTGTAGTAAAATACAGAGCATCTTTTTGGGTTATTTTGACTTGTTTCTCCAGTTTTCATTTTCTGCAAATCAATAGTTTCATTTGAAATGTGGGTGAAATATTGTTAGTAGTTCACAGAACTATGTTTTGCCATATGGCATGAAGGCAAACAAGTGCACTTTCGAGACGTAATAAAAAAGTTAATCATACCTGCCACTCCCCAGCAGCGAGTGTCCCTGCGATCTGACTCTACGATCAGTCCCGCTGCACAACTTCCATCTGTGGGATGAGAACAAGTGGGGATGTTTCTCATTTCTTTCATTTCCTGTCTTTCACACACAGCCTTATTAAAAATCACCATGGTCACCATAGTTGATAAAAAATAAGTGGGAATACTACAATTAAGCGAAACTTTTAAACTTTCAAAAACTTCTTATACAATGAGAAGTTCGTTGTTCGTTTTTATTTTAACAACAGGTCAAATAACACATGAGCCTAAATGATATATAGGCGGAGAGGGTTAACGTTACCATGGTAAGTTTTTAGAAGCGCATAACTTACTGGTCCGAGCTCGTATATTTGGATCACACAGACATTAACAGTGAAAAACTACATTGAATGCTCAGCTTTGGGACATTTTAAGTGCATTCAAATGTGTCTCAGTCAGTTCAATTTAAGTTAACAAACAGAAACTCATAGGATGCGATTAATGTCGGTTCCTGAACTACAAGAACTGAGAGAACTACAACTCTCATGAACTGTGTGAGTCAATCTATGTCTTTACACGCTGTTTCTTTTACTTACTTAATGCATTTGTTCATTTTACTGTAAACGTATCCATACATGTGAAGTTTTTCACGTGTTAATATCATTGTTGAAAGTCATGCTTGATATAACAAACGTCTCAAAATGACAACTACTTCAAACACGCAAAAACAACAGAGATTGACAGCGGATACAAAACAAGCGATACTAAAATTATGCAAAACATTCAAGCTGGGCGCACACACACTCAACGTCAACCAATCTACACTTCCTTATAAAGCAAAACAGCACACACATGATAAAATGCCGCAATAAATACAGCTGTGTACCTTCAGTGAAAGAGAAAAGCGTGCAACAGGTTGATATTCCCTTTGAGATTCCTTCTGCAGACGAGGTTGGAAATCTTCCGGATTTATAGAAATGTTTAGATACTTCCTCTGTAAAATTTCGTGTTAATCCTGAGGTAATGGTCTGACATCCATTAAAAAGAGCAGCAGCGGTGTTCAGCAGTGGTGCGAGAAGGAGAAAGTGAGTTATTACAAGTATCTCGATAAGCCCCGCCCCCGAGGCGGACGAAAATAGAATTGTGGGCGGGCTCCACCAAAAATAGCGTGTGACGTCGCTCGACTGCCTTCACGCATTGTTTTCTCTTCTATTATTTTATTGGTTGAGGGTGCAGCCAATCCTGTCACACACATACACACTGCACTCTAGTGTACTTACAAGTACTCAACTCATAATTTCATTTGCCACCACTGCAATAACAAACCATTTATTGACCCCATTGAGAAGCATAAACATTCTTCTGAAGTAAGTTTGTAATTTTCGTCAGAATGGGCAAACGGCCTTTTTTTATTGTTTACAGATTCAACATTTGAAGAATTTTCAAAGTGGCATGTGCAAATATTTGAAGAATAAATTTGAATACATTTATTTAAAAAACTAACATATAGTCTAATGTATTTAGCAGAAATGATTACTCTTGTTATTGCCTTTAAAGTTAATATGATTGTATACACATTTTTAGTCAAATATAACCGCACATGATCGCACATATAGTCAGCTATCTGTATAATTTAAAATGCATTACTGTCTTTATGAGTAAAACAGAACCCGGCCAGCGTTCATGCGCCACACGTGCTCTGAAACCACTACCTGACCTGTTTCTCTGAAACCAGGGCATACAGTGACGGTCTCCAGTGGGTTTCTGATTTCCTTTGTGAGGCCCGCTCGCTCACTTCTCATCACCGGCTTACACTCAAAATTTACTGAGCAGCCTACCCAGCTTGTGGAACGGGTCTGTGTTCCCCCCCAAAAATGCTGTCCAATACTCAGCTCGCGGTGTTAACAACAATTATAAGCAATCAGGTTTGACAAAACACAGTGGTAGGGCAAAAGGTTGTGGGTTTGATTCCCATAAAAAATGTATGGCTTGGATGCACTTGTAAGTGGCTTTGGATAAAAGCGTCTGCCAAATGCACACATGTAGGGCCTAAATGTAAGAAAGTAAGATGAAGTCACAGAGCGACTGATGTTATAAGAGAACTATTACAAAAGTGATGTCTTGTAAATTCATGTTCAATTGATAAAGTCAGTTTTGTGAAAGCTTTGACAGCATAGCGGATTCAAGGGAATAGTTCATGCCTTTTACGTACTTTAAGTTCTAGTGTAGAGGAAACAGAGACCCCCTTACACACACACGCTGTACACTTATAACGAAACTAAAGCAGTGTTATGCTGCACCTAAAGCTCTTCCAACAGGGGGATCCCAGCAGTCTTACCAGAAACTCTTGAGTGTATGTGTGTGTACGTGCGTGTGTGTTATAATTACACAGTCCTTCAGTCTGAATCATATCCGGCATAAGCTGAAAATAACAAGACCACGATCTGACACTGAAACAGCACAGGAGGGGAACAGACGATATACAAACAAACACACACACACAGTTGTGTCAAAAGCGAGGTCCCCTATGCTGGCAGCTAAACATAATTACATTCTTGCATATGCTTATAATACATCCAAACTATACATTTTATAGAGCGTGTGAATCCCTGAAATCAAAACCATGACCTCGCCGACTGCTTTCTTCATGTTGAGCTACAGGAAACTTCAAAAGGTGCAACATTTTAAGACGCATAGAAATGCACATCTCGGTGCTTAATAAAGTACTTATAAACGTTTATATTGGTTTATGGTCTATTTACACTATACTATAGTATGATAACAATCAGGGGCCTTCTTAACATACCGGTTAGTAAAACCGAGTGTATTTTTTGTTCTACAGGAAGTGGTCAGCCACCTAGTCTTACATTTCTGAGACACACAGACGCATTCAGGTACAGTTGCTTCCTTTTGAACAGCAACAATGAACTTTCTTGCGAAGAGATAGGAAATAAAAAATCAAGAGACAGAAAATCACAACCTATGTTGTTGAATCATGCAACTTTATAATACTTTGCAGTTTGCTGTTATATTCATGATCATAAAACCATGTTTAAGAGCAACAAAGTAATTGCGATTTCGAAAACACTTCACAAAAGATTAAAAACTTGTCATTACCTTAAACACAGGTTGTTCACAGGTGAGAAATATTTTTTGCATGCAACACAAAAGGAGATTCACACAGATTGTTCAGGCTGAAGTGAATGAGGACCTCAAAAAATGCTCTGAAAAGTGTTTACATTCTGACCTTATGTGTCTCTTAATGGTGTTTTAAAGATAGAATCATGTAGCCATTATTCATTACATTTACATTTACATTTACATTTGGCAGACGGTTCTATTCAAAGCGACTTACATTGCATTGTATTATACATTTGTTTCTGACTATGTGCAATCCACTGGGATCGAACCCATGACCTTGGCTAGTGCCATGCTCTAACCACAGAGCCACAGGAAAGCTTCACATCTCCAAAACCTCTCACATGCCAACAAACACAAACCGAAGCTAAGGGTTCTGACTAATGAACAGTCTATTTAACCACCCAGCTAGTGCACAAGAGAGTTCTTTTACACCACACTTTGAACGCCATTACTCAATGATATACATGGTGTTAACCATCGATCGCAAATTGCTTGAGATTAAAAATCATGGTTTTCACGCAAACACAAACTCACAACATGATAGCAACTGCATGCCAACCACTAATTGTTTTGTTTGAAGTTTTATTGTAGTTTTAACTTGAACTATCTGTTATATATATATATATATATATATATATATATATATATATATTTTATATATATATTATTGTTTGTGTGTTATTTTAATTTACATTTTCAGAAACTTTGTTTTGTTTCTTTTGTTATTATTTGTTAAATTTTCATGTTGCGATTTGTTTATTTAAATTTTCTTTAGATTTTTCTTTACTTTCATTTAATACATTTTGTGCCTCAGCGTTTTCACTTTCAGTTTATTGCTGAGGCAACATTTTTTTATATTTTTTTATTGGAATTTCACTTCTTTAAATTTAGTTATTGAGTTTAGCTGTTTGAGCATAAACAACATCAATCAAGTCCCCACGGTCAAAATTCACAGAAAAGGAAGATATTTTCTTCAACAGAAATCATTTTTTAGAGATTACAATGAACGGCTTTGATTTTTCCTGGTTTAGTGACATCATGGATTCCAAAATTTACATTGTCCCAGGACACACACGCTATGGGGTAGACCCATCACAAAAGACTGGCTCAGCTTGACCAATCCGAGCGTTTCGGAAGTAGGGACTTCATAGAACCAGGAACTCAACAGCATGTTTTCTGAGAATGGAGATGACAGTGTAAAACACATGTACAATATGTAAAATATAAAGCAGAAAGTTTGAATCCTTTATTTTTTGTAAACTATAATAACCTGCCAACGTGCTAACAAAAATGTACAACGCCTTAGTAAACGTAGAGTTCTTGGCATAGGCACGGAATTTGAAATCTATTGATTTGTGTTCATGGACACGAATTTCCCCCTTATTTCGTGTTACTCAGCATGACTTTTAATACACAGACTGCGTGTGTATTTACATTTGTATATTTATAACCTGATATCAAAATAAGTTGTAGATATTTTAGGAGGGGGCTAACCAACACGTTACCTCACCCCAAACCCTAAAATCACAGCCGCAAAGCCCAATTTTGCTAAAAAGGCGAGTTACACGAGGTGGCAAAGCAATGATAAATGGCTACTCTAACACCAGGGGCAAGTCAAATCATTACAAAACATACGAGTGAGATCAAGGAAACAAACGTTCACACGAATGAGCCCCCTTGTAAAATAGCTATGAATTCCCATCAGATTGCATTGGCTAATTTGTATGAATTTATACATTGTGATACTAAACAAACTATACTATTACTAGAAAAAAAGCAAGAAGCTCCACCATCAGCTCCACCTTGAACCACACAGCACTGGCGCAAAAGCAAATTGTACTGAAATATTAAAATAAAATCGTAAGAATTCATACGCATTAGCATCCTCATAAAATAGTTACGTTTTTGCGGTGAGTTTGTGTTGAAAACCCCTAAGCAACTGCATAGCAAATCCTTAGAAATCATCCACATCCTAGAGATGGCATGTCAGTGTGCTAACAACAACCCAGAACACCTCATAGCAACCCCCTGGCAACCACCTACATAACCCCCAATAAACAAAAGTGTCTCAGTTCCGCAGTTTCTTCTACCTTGACTAACATTTGGCATTAATTACCCTGTTATTGTGTGACAGATCGTAAAACACAAGGTTTGTTCTCTCTGCTACATACAAAATCAGCTTTCTCACTTTCAAATTCCTTCTCTCACAGACAAATGCGGAAATGGGAAACCGATGCTGAGAATGCCAGCAAAACTAGTCATATGAATCAACCAGATTTGATTACATCTCTGGCCTCAATGTGCTCTTTCAATTTCTGCTGCACTACCTTCCTCTTAAATAACCTCCACACACACAAACACACTATGAAAGCGAGTCAGTGTTCGGCTCCTAATGTAGCAGGTTTGATTGGGATTTGTGCTGATATAATGGCAGCCATTGATAAACTTTAATCGGATTCTCTATGGCATTTAGATGGACAGTAAGAGAGTCATGCACAGGCCCGCCTGGGGTCTGTTGTGTGGAAATGTCAGCATCTACGGCTCTGTTCAACTGTCAGACTCACCCTTTGGTGGACAAGTTTGAATAAATCCTTATATTGATGAAGATTGCTTGTTCAAAGCACTGTTTCTATTGCTTGACTTTGTTCAATTTGCTCTACGAGTTGTTGTATTTTAACTATTTTGCGATTTGGCAATACAAATATTAAGTCATGCAAATGAAGAAAAGAAAGAGAGAGAGGTGGGGTCACAGTGTGCCAGGAGGGTCTGTCCCTCAAGAACTCTAAAGGAATTTAGAGAATGTTGGATAAGAAGAGAGACCAGTAAGCCCTGACGGAGAGAGAGAGTGAAAGAGGGCCAACGGGCTTCATGGGAGAGGTTTTGAAACAAACAGATGTAGCTGAAGGAAAAGAGAGGGTGCGGAGAGAGAACAGGAGAGTTTAGGAAAAGGATAACGTGTGTGTGATGGGAACAGGGATTAACAGGGAGGAGTTTTAAAGGGTGGGACGTGGAACGCGTTACACTTTAGATAATGTGACTCATGGATGACTAAAAGAAGGCAAAGCAAACACAACACTGCAGCACTTTGTATCTGACAGTTTACTTTGGCTTCCAGGCTGAGACTGGCCTCCAGTCGCTAATTAAAAATACCATGTCAGGAGTTTAGAAACTTACAAAAGCCTCGTGGGAGGTTCAGCATTCCAAGAATCTTGGCTGCGCTTTGGGTGCTTTGAATTTGGGAATGTTCAGGCACTGTTTCGGCACATGCTATCAACTTTTTGGGTTTTGGTTCAGCTATAATAAAACCAGAAGCCGTTTTTGGTTTGCCAGCCTTGCAATAAAAGCACGAGACAAGTGGTAAAAGTTAAACATAGAATCTCTCATTCACAATGACTGTTGTAGAGATGATTTATGCATGCTGTGAGGAGCCATGTGATTTGATTGTGTGACCTGTGGTGTACAATTCACACAAATACAACACTTTATGGTTTCACTTCTTTTAGTGCATTTACATTACTTTATATGAAGAGTTTGGTTCCAAAATGAGATAACTCCGTTTTTCTTTACAAACTTAATTATTATGTTCCTGGTTCTGTCTATTTGGCAGTAACACAATGTCTTTACATATCCAGGAGCGGTTTTACATCACACCCTTTCACACCCTTGTTGCTGTGTTATCTGAGATTTTTACCTTCTCATAATTAATACAATTTCAGATACATTTGTTTAACATAGATTAAATGTGTAGTTTAGTTTTTTCTAGGCATTTCTTTTTTTAAGATCAAAAGTTTGTTTTTGCGTTTATTTGTGTTTGTTAAGGGATATTTGAAAATGAAAAATTCTGTCATGAATTACTCACTCTCTTTTGGTACCAAACCTGTATACATTTCTTTGTTTGGTTGAACACAGAGAGAGATTTTTGGACGAATGTTTGTAACGAAACAGTCATTGTCCACCATTGACTACCATAGCAGGAAAAAATACAATGGTAGTCAAAAGTGCCCCAGAACGGTTTACTTTTCTACATTTTTCAAAATATCTTCTTTTTGGTTCAACAGAACAAAAAAATTATGAAGTACATTTTTCCAACTATGGTGTCAATGGGGTCCAAGAACTGTTTGGTTACAAGCATTTTTTCAAATATCTTTCTCTGTGTTCATCAGAACAAAGAAATGTATACAGATTTGGAACAACTCGAAGGTGAGTAAAAGATGACAGAATTTTCATTTTTGGGTAAAGTATCCCTTTAATATTTAGAGGATCAAACAATTTCAAAGTCCTACGTCACAGAGTAAATTTGATCACATTAGATTCTTAATACTAAAGCTAATGAGTATATGGTTGCAAAATATTGTGCACATACACAAGAAAACACACATGCGCTCGCTCAGTGATGCACATGTCACTGGGTTTAGGTACTGGAAATGAGGCCACAAAACCGTCTCTTTTTTTTTAAAACAGTAATGCACAATGCATATAGAAAACAGACAAAAGATGAGGTGCGAAGTACGACGCAGATGAAGTTTCCACACTCTTTCCAGTGTTTTTGGGGTATGTGGGTAAGTGTGGGCAGCAGAAAGCGTAGCAGAGCGACGCTGAGAGTTCAGTTACTGCTGCCTGAAACCGCTTCAAATGTGATGTTCATACACAGTACATCAGAGACCCCAAACACCAAATTACAACATGGCAAGAAACATGGGAGGCAAGGCGGTGGGCTTATTAACACTAATACTTCATTTTTGGGAAAATCCGCAACTTGACTATTTATCTTCACCAAGTGAATATTCAGATAGGTTTAGATAATGGTCGTTTTGCCTTTCTGTTTATTTGTTTTAGGTATTCATAGAAAAAGATGCTGTTAGTTTACACCTGAAAACCGTGAAGGAATTCATTTCAAAGGGACAGTTCACTTCAAAATATTTTTTGCATCAACACAAAAGATATTTTGGAGAACATTTCTCAAAATATCTTGTTTTGTATTCCACTAAAGAAAGAAAATAATACAGATTTGGAGTGATACCGGGGTGAATAAATGATGAAAAAGATGTGGAAGTTAACTAAATCCCTTTATTTTCTATATAGTATAAAGTATATGTAAACATAAAATAAATTGTGGTAAAACTGAACCACAGCAAAAATAAGTATATAAATCATCTAAATAAGGGCAGGTATAATTCATTTTTTGCAGTAATAAAATTGGTCAAATAAAAGCAAGTATGATGGAAACTTTTGGAGCCATAAGCGTCTTCATATGAACTGCAGTGGAAACTGTAGTGAGAATTCAGTTTGTAGCCCTATATGAACAGCGCGAGCATCAAAACTGATACTGGGTAATTCCCACCAAGCTTTGGGGTGGACGTGCTGCATTGACAAGCACCCACATTTTTCAACAACAACAATCCTGAAAAGGTGGGCAGAAGAGGTGGAAACAGAAGCTAAAAATAACCTCTGTCTTTACGTCTCGCGCAAACTCCCATCCGTTCCTTTCTGTGGCTGCGCTGTATGCTCGTCCCCTTTAGATTTCGGTTCTGAACTCTGTCACATAAAAACGTCTATTAGATGCTGTCTCAAAAAATAGAGCTTAAAATAGACGACCACATAGCAAGCAAATGTCAACCTTAAAGTTTGTACATGTTAAACTGTAGGTAACTGCTGTGTGTAGGCTAAACATTTTTGATCTAAGTTTAAAAGCTTGAAACCTAAAAATATAAACAGAAGTGTGTTTTCTTGAGATCTACTGAATATCAAGTTGGTACAAGACCATAATGTTCTAAAAAAATAAAAAAATAAACCTTTTACCATAAACCATTATTGTTTGACACCCTCTATGTTTTTTTCCAACCAATAAAAAATGCTTGTCAACTTTGACACACAGCATTTAATCATTTAAAAAGTATATGCTGTTTTTACAATTTCCTGAAAAACAAAAAAATGTGAACAAACGAGGCTTCAAAAAGACAGTAGCCTACAGCAAGTTTTTACATTTGTATAATTTTTAAACCAGCCATGTCAAATCTTTAAAGTGATACATAAAGTCTACAAGGAATGTGTTGGAAATCTCAGAGGTTTTCAGCTGAGTGATACTGAATGTTTCCAATCTAACCCGAATGTGTGTGCAATACTATGCGATGAAAATATGCATAGGAAAATTGACCAGCGTGGAACAAAAAGGTCAAGCTAGTGACAAAATGGAATTGATGATTTCTATAGATGTCAGTCTTGGTATATCTGTGTGACAGTGTGGTCATGATGCACTGCAGTCACAATGAAGACCCTCAAAGTGAAGCGTGTGAGAAACACATGGCGCTTCCTGTCAGGCTTTGAGTCTAATGCAAGAACGACATGGAAACTCTAATAGTCACCACTAAGCAGTAGGATTGCTGAAAACATAATTACTGTGAGAAGTTTAGAATAAAGTGTGCATAGATTTGGGGAAATGTCAACCTGTGAAGAAAGACTTGCTTAGACCCTGTAACTGGTACTGGAAAATACCTGAGCAGACACAAACAACACTGGTCCAAAAGCACTTCCTGTTTCAGGTTTCAATCCCAAAATTACAACCAGAACATTCCGAACCAAACCGAATCGTGTCAAACTAACATCTTCAGACTAATCGAATAAGGCTAATGGAATAATGTTCCAAATTCAGTCCGGTCTGCCACATCTCTCACATTCTAAACAACTATAAACCATCTTTATGTGAATACTTTGCAGGAACACGCAAACTGCTCTTCTTACTGTTAAAATCCTGGTAACTCACAAAAACACTTGTTGCCTTCTACAGCCGCTAAAATAATTAAGAGATCCTTCCAAATGTTCCTTTCATTAGGATTTCCAGAAATATTGTGCCCATTCCAGTCCAGTGTTTTTTGAATTTCAACTAAATCAAACCAAAAAATATTGTTAGTAAAGCGAAACAAAAAGGATTGTTTGACCTAAACACATACTGTATCTACAAATAGTACATTTGGAGAAACTTAAATGGTGCTTTAAAAGGGTCTCTTAATTATTTCGAAGGCTGTAGAGAATATCTCTTCATTGTATCCTATATTTTAAAGTATCTTCGGACAAAAGTTACTGCTAAATACCTAAATGTAAATTTGAAAACGCATAAACTGAAACAGGAAGTGCTTCTGGACCAGTGTTATCTACAACTCGCAAATTTAACTACTGTCAAATTGTTGGGCCAATGTTTATTTTTTCTTCAAACCATTGATCAAGATTTACCAATCCTCCTAATTCTGAAATATACACTTGTGAATGTGTCTACTATAAATGTAACCTTATGACCTAGACCAAAACCCGCATAAAATCCGCCATGAGTAGCAAACCTCTGGACTATCTTCCCGAAGAAACCAACAGCATAACACTTAGCTCTCATAACCGCATTACACTGTGTGGTAAAACAGATTAAAATCTGGCCTGGTTACCAAAGGTTTCAAACTCTGCGACACATTTAACCTCAGGTTGCTTTTGAAGGGGTTTTGCTGTAATAAGTCTCCTGCAAGTGGTTTTGGACCGAAAGTGTTTGTTAAATGTTTGCTTAAACAAGGAAAAATCAAACACAACCTGGCTTGACAATACGTACAATAAATGTCCGATCTGTAATGATTTCAGCTGCAAACATTAATCATCACTGGGAGTAATTTATTAATAACAGGCCATAATGTGTGTTTTTCCAGGAAATGTCTGAATAAATGGGAATGTTTGGACTGCCAGCAGCAGGTTTTTCCCAATCGGCACTATTTGCTTAGTGACTAATGGGAAAGCGCAAAACATAGACGTATGTTGAAATTCAGTAGGAGATTTTATATTAAATGACTAATTTTGCGAATAACTCCACATATTTAAGTAATACATCCCACAGGATCATTTTATCACTCAGGGTTTGCTCTTTCGTGTCCCGGGAGGCATCGAGTTTGTATTTATGTTTTTTCTTATAAAAATGCATCACAAGTAATAAAAGTTGACAGACATGAGAGTGTTGACATACAGAAAGAGTATAAAGCCAGTTAATGTTTCTGGGATGGCTGTTAAATGAGCATCTTTATATCTTATGATTTTATACTGTAACTGTGCTCAGTTTATTTAGGCAGACGTGAGCACAGTTTGCTCATTTTGAAATAATTTGAGAAGACACATGAGATTGTTTGGGAGAAAAATCTGAAAATCAGCAAACTTTATTGTTTTAAGACTTAAATATAAAGGTCTCATTTGTGACCTTACAAGATAATATATACTACACATACACACAATAAAAAGCCAGAACGGGACACCAGAATTGATATTCCAAATATACGTGTCAGACATTTACTTCATGTGCACCACTAGTAACAAAAAGAAATGGATGGAGACAAAGAACTCTGAAATAAGATTAAAAGCAATCCACCACATGCTTGAAAAGTATGTAGCTAATGTAAACTTCTTGCCTCATTTTGAAGTTTGAAAGCACAACACAAACAAAAATCTTTTCCACAAACTTATTCATAGACATTGTCTATTCATTCAGTTCACTGAAGTCACCAGAGGAGGGCATCCAACACATGACCACATCTGAGAAGAACCTTCGCTATTACTCTGTAAACAAACCACTCATGTGGATAATCCCAAAATTGTCGAGAACAAAAATAGTTTTCTCATATCCTGCTCGGTATGGAGCTTCACTGTCATGCTATGCACGAAAGACATATTTTCATGTCTGAAGCAATATGTCAAAGCAGCTCATGTAAGTGATTACAGCTGATCAATTCCAAGCAAACTGGGAATGTGGTCTTGGTTCCTGTGGTTGGGGGGCTAAATTCAAACACACTGCTGTGAGAATGGGTGGGGATATATTTATAAAGGTCCCGTGTCCTATAAACTCTTTAAAACAGTTAAGTAATGCCAAATAAATATTTAAGCAAGCATCCTGCAGAAAAAGCTGATTGCTTGAAAAGAAAAGACGCTTCGAGTGTTTTTAAATAACTTGTCTCTTTTCGGCGGTTAACATTGATGATACTGACATGTGGCGTTTCTGGGAATGGAATAGTTTAGAGATCAATCTTTGTCTGAAAGGATGTGCAGTCAGGTGACCTTCTTACCCCTCTTGACCTGAGGGCTTCATGCGAGTCGGCCTCTGGGAGAACATATTGGCGAGTGCTGGTTGGAGATCAGGTTTCCTGTGACCCATTTCCAGGGTTGAGCGAAATAATTAAGGGGTGCTTGTTAAAACATGCATCTTCATTGCTGATGCTCATTTTTTATGTTCATGGTTTTTCAAAGCCTCTAACCAGAAGTATATAACTCTGACAAGTTTCCCATCTTGTACCATTTGTACCATAAAATGTGCAATTACCAGGGTTGCTCTGAATTGAATTCAAGGGGTAATTCACCCAAAAAGAAAAATATTCTGTCATCATTTATTCATCTTCATGCCATTCAAAAACTGTATGACTTTCTTCAATCGGTGGACCATGAAAGAAGATATTTTGAGAAAATTCTCAGTGGTTTTGTGTCCTTGTAATGGAAGTCAATTGGTTCCAACATTGTTTGGTTATTAACATTCTTTAAAATATCTTATTGTGCATTCTGCAGAAAATGCATTGTAATATGTTTTAAGAATGCCATTTGTAGTCCAATTAAATGTCTGTATATTGCATTTTTAATACAGCGAATAGGATGCAGACCTGCTATTTGAATTTGAACTAAAAGAGGCAGAGAAATCCAGAAGAAATTCATAAAAATGCAGAAATATTTTATCTAGAACGTTTAAAAACAAACTAGAAACTGTATGCTTGTCGGGACAAAGCTTTACATGTCGGCTTGAAGAAGTTTAAAAAAGAGACAAAGATACAAGCCATCTAGATACTAGAATTTTGTCCTCATTATCTTATTCGGCCAATCGCCAGCCACCCACAACGCCTTAGCAACCACATAGCGACACACTATAACAAGTTCCAAGAACTTGCAAACTGGCAATAACCTGGTAACCATCCACAACACCATAGCAAGTGCGGTGAATTTTATAACAATCAACCAACAATTGTCCAGAATATGTATAAACTGAGTTATGTGATAATCTGACTGTGAAACCTATACATTGAAAACTCCACTGTGTTTATTTGCATGGGTAAATCCAAATAGACAATAATCTGTGGTTTAGAAACAAGAGTGAGTTTGCATGTGGCAGCCCATGGATTGGCAATGGATTGGAACAGCTGGATGATCCGAGGTCTGCCCTCGACACTACAGTGATATTCTCAATGGATGAGAGGACAGATACAGGACAGGCCAGTGGCAGAACAGAGAGTACCACTTCCTGTTCAGGACAGGAAGGGCTACCGCTATTCTATCTTATCACTTATAGCACAGGCGGTCCGGTGAGACAGGGGTACAGCAGAGAGAGGATAATGAGAGGAAGAGAGTTTAACTCCCTGTTCAAATGAATGCTCATGGACAACCGAAAATCTTAAATCAGTTAAACGCATCTCGAAGGGAATCGAATTGAAGGGATTTTGTCCATTGTTTTCGTGCCAATTGTCACGTTTCAAATGCATTTAGAAATGCATCAAGCTTACGGCATGCTATTCATTGACTACTTCAGCAGAAACTGGCAGCGTTCATAACCGAAGCTTCTCTATTTAAAGTTCAAAACTAAAGACTTCAACATATAACATGTGTTTACTTCCTATTTTCGATGTTAAAATGGGCATATCACATGGACAGACGGACAAAAGTAAGCAGCTAATGAGGTTTTGGGGAAACAGACGACAACCTCAGACTGTGGGACTAAAGCATCACAAGGCCGGCCACAAGGCCACTTCCTTGTGGATGTGAGAAGAGGGCATTTCCTCTCAAATCTCCACAATTAGCCTGACATGTCCACAAAACCATTGGATCATTAAGCGGACTCTGACGGAATTAGTCTTCTTATAGTCTCAATGAAGAAACTACTTGGTCCTAAATCCAGAATAACAGATGACTGACAAACTTCAGACTATAAATTATCTCCTTTTAGCAGGCACACTCCCAAAACACGGTTAAAAATTGATTTTACAACCTGAGGCTATTGGAAAATCTATAAAGATCTACAGAAAACGTGTATTGTGAGGTTGTTCCGAAAACCATCCCAAGAAGCCAAGAATCAATACCAATCAATACATCTTTAACCTATAATGTATCACCAAGAACCAGAAACCCACAGGGAGAAAATGATCCTTTGAAAAAAGAAGAACAAGAACTGAACAACCATTAAAGGATCATTGAAGAACCTTTTTTTATAGTAGCAGACACTCAATCATATTCCACCCACCCAAAAAACAAACATAACCATCCCTTCCCATCAATTTCTTCCCCCTTTCCACTTTCTGAACCCAAAACATTGCAAACATCACCAGAACATGCCTATAAAACCCACTGAGAATTCTCCAATTCCCTTTCCAACATCTACAAACATTTCTCATTTTCCTTTTTTAAGTCATGAGACTGCTATTTGTCCTAGACTGACACAGATGCACATGTGCCGTTTGACTCACTTTAGCTCTGGGTGGGTCTGTTTCCAATTTTCTCACCCCTCCACCCATAAAAAGAAAAGGTACCTCCAAAAACAACACAACAAGTGAAGAAAACGGCTCGCACAACGCTAAAAGTTTCCCTCCTTCAAAGACACGCGCACACTCACACACGTATCGAGGCAGCAAACAAAAGCTGCGACTCCTAAACTCTTATCAGCGCTTTCCTTCCCCTCCGCGAGAGCGTGGGAGCAGGGAGCCAGAGCAGAAACCTGCGACCGCAAACAACAGGAGGAAGCCGGTAATCTGAGTTCAGACCATTCCAGAGAGAGGGGAAGAACGAGACATGCTGAGAGGAAAATACCGTCTGGATCACACGGAACCGAGAATAAAATCAAAACCAGAGGAAGCTTCAGAGTTCAGAGGACCAGAAGCGAGCTTGTCGTCGGATCCTCTGTGATGCTTCTTGTCAAATGAAACCAAAGCTGGAAAACGTGACTGAATGGAGATGAGAGAAATGACAAAACAAACACTCACCAGTGAGTCGAGTGTACATCCAGTGTTTAGGGCTTTACAATGCCATAGTCACCAAGTGTGTCTCACGGTGTCCAACCAGTGCAGTCAGTGTCCTCAACAAAAGATAGAAAGTAAAGGAGAGGGGACACGCTCTCTCTTCTCCGCTCATTCAGACAGTACTTGCTAATAGAAACTGACAATGCGTCTTTGCAGTAACAACTTGTTTGAGGATTCCCCAAATGTCTGAAGCAGCAAGCGGAGGAAGAAAAGAGAGGAAAGAGAGTGTGAGAGTGAGTGAGAGAGTGTGTGTGTTTGGTGCTGAAGGGAGGGCTGGGGGGTTAGGGGAGGTGGGAGGTACACGCTCTGAGGGGACCGGAGCCATCTATAGCAGACAATAGCAGGAAACTGAACATCAGGAGCTAAATAGCAACAGGCAAATTATTAGAAAGTACAAGAAGAAACAATACAATTGAAGACTGAAGTAAAGTTAATGTTGCCACTTGCATTTCAAGTTATTTTCGACAAATTTTAAGGCGTGTCTGGAATATTATAGCATCAGTTTGCTCAAACATTTTCCAACTCTGTTCTATTTTATTTTGTTTGTTCAACACAAATAGGAACGCTTAGGCAGAACATACGAGTTGACAGAAACATCTCTGCATGGATTGTTTTCTTGTCAATACTATTTCTTGACTTTTGTCAGGGGAAGTGTTTCAAATAGAATATTTTAGTCCATAGTTTTTGCAGACTCTGTACTGCCTGCTATTTTTACAAATTTGCACGTGAAGCAATATGAATTTTGCAAGGCTATGCTTTTTAAACAGTTGTAGGTTACATTATCACATGACCGTATCAAGTGCATCCCATATCAAGCCGCATGTCATCAATTATCATCACAAATGAATCTAAACTTGTGAAAAATTTTACTTATTTTGATTGTAAAATAAAATGATCTAATAAAAGATTTTAGGATAGAACTTTATTTTACAATCCTATTCTATCGTACATGTATTACTGTATATTTACTGTGTAACTATTTACCGTAAACCAAATACCGGAATGGTCAATAACTGTGATATTAAATCAAATATCGTGTTAATTTCAAATATCATAGAATCTTTAATTTTTCAAAATATTGCTTTATCAGCCTTGAAGGGATACTTCACCCAAAAATGAAAATTCTGTCATCCTTTACTCACCCTTAGATTGTTCCAAACCTGTTTACTTTTCTTTGTTTTGCTGGACACACAAGAAGAAATTTGGATGAACGTCAGATCTCATCCTCCATTTACTGCCATAATAGAGAAAAAATAAGTACTATGGGAGTCAAAGGGGGATGAGATTTGACAATCTTCCAGATATCGTCTTGTGTGTGAACAAAGAAATTGATACAGGTTTGGAACAATCTGAGGGTGAGAAAATGATGACAGAATTTTCATTTTTGGGTGAACAATCACTTAGTTGCAATCTCTTTCATACAGTCTCACTAGAATCTTATTTTTTTTGTGTGTTGCAATGGCCAAAAAGGTGAAAACTATAAATAAACAAAATAGATGACATTGATTGTGTTATGGTTTTATAAAATAAACCTACCGATATCGTGAAAAATCATCATCGGACGGTATGTTGCATAAAATAACAGTTTAATGAAAATCCGTTATCATGACAGTCCTTTTAAGTCATACCTGTCAAGAGTCCTGTTTACCCGGGCGACTACCGTTTTTCAGACCCATCTCCCTCCACCCTCCTGTTTTGTTATATACTCCCAGTAAACCACCGGAATGGACGGACGGGGACCCCCCCAAGAGCAAAATCGTGAACAGATGGAAGGGGACAGCTTTAGGTCTCTGGCACAATGTATAATGTTGAGAGGTAAGTACATGTAAATACATATAAATACTGGTATTTTGTTGTTTATGAGCACTTTAATTACACATACTGTAAAAGAATGAGAATGAAAATGAAAGAGCAAGTCAGGTGCATTTCATATGGGACAAAGTATTCCAGTATTCCTCCACTTTGTGAAACGCTTAACATTTTTTTCAAAAGGTGATCCAGGTAGTCTCTGCTTACGCAATGCAAATTATACATTTGTGTGGCATGTAAATCTGTATGATCAAGTGTTGAAAACCTGGATGACTTTTGACACAATGTATATGAAACAGTATGACATATCATACTGTCAACGCATTTATATATGATACATATATATAATTTAATCTTATAAGTGAGATGTTTCACAGCAATTTATTGTCTTTGTTTTATTGATGTAAGCAGGTTTAGTTTGGCTTATGTTCGGTTTAGATTGTTTTCTATGCAATCTGCATAAGGTATACATTTTATCAGTATGTGTATTCCCAAGGAATTTTAACCTATGACCTTTCCACATGCTCTATCAAGCTAATGTACAGGAACAGTTTAGCTATGTTTTTTCCTTATTTAACCAAGTTATCCTCAAGTCAACAAATGAGGGCAGTATTTGTTTGACTGCACAAATCTACTCTGTCTAATCCCTTCTTTTTGTATCTGTGTGTGTTTCTGCATGTACACAGACAATGACAATGTAACATAACGTCCTGTGGTAAGGTCTTTAGGTCACAGCCTCAATACTACAAACGTCTGTATTATTAAGTGTTCTGATTGGAAACACAACGAGACACATTTCACCACAGTAATTTAATTTCAGGGGTCTTAGAGAGGTGAAGACAGTAAGACGTACATTTTTCTCTTTCTTTACAAAGACCTACATAATTTATAATTTTCATCTTTTTTACACTACAGAATAATATAAACTAAATAAATAAATAACTAAATAAGTGTAGACCAACTGATTGTTATAATTGAATTAAGATTGAATTATTGTCAGAAACTGGGTAAAACCTTTGGTTCTGGTTTCAAGATCTATTATAAATGTAAAATCGATGGAAGTGTTGTGTCACATTTGCCCAGTAGTAATGGTTGACCACTTTATTTAATGCATTTAATCTATAATTATCGTTATATAGAACTCTTATTCTATTTATTGTTATAAAGACATGTATTACATTGTAATAAAAAGATTTATAATCATGCCAACCCACTTGAGTCCATGTGGAGCTTAAAGACAGATTTAACACACAGCTGTTAAATGTTGCATAAATGCAAGGGGGGGCCTCGAGCATATGAGTTTCATTTCGGACATTGAAAACAACAACATGCGTCATTATGAATGGCATGGCAAAAAGAGAGTATGTGGTTGTCATTAAAATGACTAAACACATAGACGAATGCTCTCCAGAGGCCGGGATGCAAACAAACAACGAGAAACACAATTTCAGGCACAAAAAGAGGACAGACGGACACACACACACATGCTTTGAGGAGTAAATTCTTTGGATGGTTGCCCTGAATGTATTAGGGAGACTTGCTGTTTTAATATTCGCTAATATCAAACACACAAGATTGATTAAAATGTTAGGAAACACAGCTCGATACATATGCTTTTACTCACTGACCAACCAAACAACCTCTTCTTCAGAAACTTATTGAATAAGACAACCATAACAGCTGTTGTTAATGCGTAGGGTTGTTAACTATTACATTCTGGTGCAAAACTCCTATAAAATTGCATTGAGATAATTGATATCTATATACCAAAATATATAGAGTTCATGCTGGGCCACCTAAGGAAAAGCACTGCCCTAGCAACCACCAAGAACACTAAAGCAACCACCTAATCATTCCCTGCCACAAGCAGCATTTTTTGAGGATTTTTTATTTCTCTTGTTTCTCACTTTTTCGTGTCAAGTCCAGACTTTGTTTTGTCTTTTGCATTCCACTAGTGGCAAAAAAATAATAAGCATCATCAAAAACCAACCCATAGTGACATACTGGCGTGCTCACCTATACATCAGTCTATAAATATGTTTCCCTAAAGAGGTCACTAGGCATACTGCCAAGAAGTAAAAAAGTCCGGCAACATGCAAACAATGCCGGGGCTTTTTTTGGGTCGATGCACATCCTACGACCAACCAATTTATACCCATTTTGTTTTGTTTGTGTATAATCAGATGCTTCCTTTTCCGACAATTCACCAAACCACGTTCAACAATGAGAGAACCAACATGGACAGACACAAAGACGAGTCATCAGGAGAAGAAGATAGAAACAGAGAAAGATGAAAAAACATGGTTGTAATTCATGAATGTTTCGTATATTATTTATGGCACATTTGACTCAATCATTTTTGCCCAAAGCATTGCTGAATTTTCTGTTCTTTCAATAGTGATTTCCAAAGAACTACAAACTAAAACATTCCCAGTGAAACTTAAAAAATGTTCTCTTATGTCATCAGACAGTTAAACACTTAACTTTCAACACTTTGATCATTGTAAGAAATTAAAGAAATTCAACTGGAGCAATGAGACCAAAAGAAGGCATGACAGACCAGAACCCTGTCCTCTGTACTGTATGTGAGGACCAGTTTTTGGAACCATATTGACCAGCAACTGCCTCGATTCCAGTGAATGGCGGATCTAGCACAAGTGTAATGTAATGTAACACACCAGCAAACGGAGAAAGTCAAACAGATGCTCTGCATCCCCGGCCAGAAGTCTCCCAAGGGACAAGAAAGATGCTAAGTGCAGATGCTCGGTTCAGCTCCACTTTCATCATATAGTCGAACCTCCTCCATAAAGGATGTAGTTGTGGTCCGATAATTATCTAATTTAGGCCTGTTTAGAAAAAGACTTCAAGATAATTTAAGAAGTGACAATTGAATCAAATTGCTGATTTAAGTTGTGGTTGTGTTTGGATATGTACTAATTTTACATGATACATGTCCATATGTGTATTTATGATAGAACCATTCTATGCTTGGATTTAAACTAAGCTGTTGCTATGAACAAAAGCAAAAAAGAAGAGGATAAATGCGATTAAGGTGTTTACGTGGCTTCTTATTGCGATTAAAACCGGCGTATGGCACATGTTACTTCCATTTTGTACACTGCGATTATGAACTCAATCGCATTATTTAGATGGAATTATTGCATTTACATGAGGTAATCTGTAATCGCATTTGCAGTATTGCCAAAATTCTATTAAAATCGCTTTATGAGGGTTTATGTGAACGTAGTCATTGTCCCATACGGTTTCTTTAAATATGACCAACAAATTCAACAAATTGTTTTTTTAATCAAATTAGCATACAAGACAATTCAACAAATTGTTTATTTAAAACAATTATTATACAATAAACATAAATAGTTATATTATTAGACACTAGCCAGACAGGTAAACAAACACAGACCGGAAGTTTACTGCAGTCCTGGCACGTGTGTCCAATTAAACGGTCTATAAAACTTGCAGGCACTTACCAAATGAATTCCAAATGAATGTCTGCAGAATTGGAGTTAAACTTGAATTCAAGTCTCTTTGTCAAGAGACACTAATAGGGACAGCTTGTTGAGAGGAGTTGTGGAGATTAAAGGGAGATAACATGAAAATCTTTTATTCATCTTCACTTACTTACCTTGGATTTGTCACAAACCTGTATACATCTGTTAAACACAAAGAAAGATATTTTGAAGATTTTTTGGACATCATTGAGTACCATTGTAGGAAAAATTTAAATTATATAGTTAAAAGTGCCCTAGAACGGTTTGCTTTCCTAAATTCTTTAAAATTTATATTTTTTATAATCAAAAAATTAAACAATAATTCTTCCTAGTGTGGCAGCCAATGGTGCCCCAGAAATGTCAGTTTTTCACATTTATCGAAATTGATATCTCTGTCTTCATCAGAACAAAGAAATTAATACAGGTTTGAAAAAACTTGAGTGTGAGTAAATTACATTTTTGGAGGGAGTATCCCTTTAACCTTTGCAGGGGCTTCTTTAGCTTACTGAACTAAGGCAAGCTTTGTAACATCTTGACCATTCCAATACTAAGATAACAAGACCTCCACCTACCCTAGTCTACCCTGTGTCCTGCTTACTGTGTTTACACAACAGACTGCTGTACAGGAGAAACACAAGTCTCTGATTGGTCAAGAGTTTTAAAGCATTACTTACTGTATTTTGGATTGGGAATATACAGAGAAAAACCATTTCCCCACCCATTTTTGGCAGAATAAATAAACTGAAGAGAAGCAGAAATCTTTGACAGTGTGAGCTTGAAGGCCAGTGGGCGTCCTTAAGCGAACACGCAGGTCACATAAGAGCCCCAAGTCCCATCTGTTTTTTGTAGGTCACAATTACATCATGGACTTTATGGAAAAGACTCCTGACCTATTTTGGATAGTGACACACCTTTTGTTGCATTCTGTTCCGTTTTGTCACAGTGACCACAAGAGAAAGACTTAATCTGTACATTGTGCTGTAGCAATCAAAGACAAACAGCCAAAGCTGAAAATCTTTGACCAATGGAAATGATATTGGTGTTTCATTGATGATTAAATATACACTCTTAAAAATAAAGGTGGTTAAATGCCATAGAAGAACCATTTTTGTTTCGACAAAGAACCACTCCGTCCAAGGTTCTCTAAAGAACTTTTTTATGAGGCCGGCTGAACAGGGCTTGACGCCGACTGGAAGGCCGGCTGGACAGGGCTTGATGCCGGCTGTAACGCCGGCTGGATCACCGGTAGTACTGGACTGGAACCCAGACTTAAACCCAGACTGGAACCAGGCTGAAGCATGAGAGAGAGTAAGAGAGTATGGTGATCAAAAAGATCCAAAATTCTCTCCCTCCACATGAAACAAGGGAGCCTGCTATGATTCTGCCCTAAGACCAAGAAAGACATGACATGATGAGGCAGAATCACAACAAATGGTCTAACCTTGGTTTGCAATTCACAGACTCATTTCTCCAGACACAAGCATGACTCAAGTATCTGAAACGTCATAAACCTCAACATCCTGATTACTCTCCAGGTACTTAAGGCTTCGGGATGTTTTTTGACCCCAAATATTTCCTTCGTTTTGGTGTTTTATCTGCATGAACGAACACAGATGAACTGCCCTCACATTAGGTTTCTCTTTGATGATTAACAGCCATGTCATGACAACTATTTTAGTACCGGAGGACACCGAAGAGCTCATATCTGAGATGCAATGAGTTGCCATTGCATTAACCATTTAGCTGGAATAAAAAACACAATACGTTCTTATGGTTAATCATTATTTTAAATAAAAATAGCTTGAGGTTTTGTTTGGTTTCATGAGAGCTGTCCTGGCCAGATTCCCTCCATTGGCCCTTGTCAATCATGGCCCCTAATAATCCCCACCCTCTGAATTGGCTCTATCTCACTCTATCTCTCATGCACTGTGGCATCATCCAGGTGAAAGAGAAACCCCCCTCATTTGATTGTAAAAGCTTTGGGTTGTACAGCAATACACAATATAGCGCTATATAAATCTCTTATTCATTTATTTATTCTACCCAAGCGAACCATACTCTTGAATTGTTTTTGTCTCTCTCAGGGCCATTTTTCCTGGTGCTGATGAATGGACTTGGGTTAAGTACTGACTTTGGCCTTGATAGGAGGTCATGCATGTTCCTCTCCTCTGAGTAAGCTAAACTACACCACATGCTAAACTTCCACCTCTCTCCCACGTGCACACGCACACACTTATTTAAAAAAAACGCTTTAAAAACCAGCCAAAAAAGTAAATGATATAAACCCAACAGAAATTATTTTATGTTGCCTTTTGAAATGTGAATGATAATGGCATAGACTTCAATTTTGTCATGCAAAAAAATGTCATGCACTTTGGGTGCACTGAAAAAGCAACTAGTAAGATTTAGTTTATTGTTTGTGTAAATTTGTTCAAAACCTGAGGAAATTTACACACAAAAATGAGGTAAATCCTGAAGTTGTGTTTTACAATGTGGTGTTTCAGAAAGGGAGGGTGGTTGATCTGGAATTCCTATTTAAAACTTCTTCTTCACATCCAAAAACAAAAGCATGTGTACTATCCTGCAGTGACTGTAAAAATGAGAACACTATGATGTCTTTATCAGAAAATTGACTGGATTCTACAGTATAAGGTACTAGAGTACTAGATAGCCTCTCTCTCTCTCTCTCTCTCTCTCTCTCTCTCTCTCTCTCTCTCTCTCTCTCTCTGTCTCTCTCTCTCTTCCTGTCAGTGTTATGCAGCTGTTTCTCTTGCTCATGTTCTTTAATTCCTCTCAAATCCTTTATATGTTAACTCTCTCTCTTTTTCTTCCTTTGCATCTTTGCACTCTACTCTCCATTTTGTTTCTCTCCTTTTTCACACATTTCTTCATGCTCACTGTGACTTGACAATAAAATACTTCAGTCTTCCCTAGTTTTACATACATCGATACCATTGACGTAATACTTGCCTGATTTTCCACAAAATTACAAACATTGTGATTCGATGTCCCAAAATAGGACTCTGTTTGTCTCAAGAACCAGCATAAAAAAATTGGCTCAACCAATTGTTTGGGGCGGGACTATGCGTGTATCTGTCCAATGGCGGACAGGAGGAGTGTTGGGTAACAAATTCATTTTAATGACAGTAGTTGTGCAGAATTATTCATTAACCTTTGACAAGAGTTTACACATTCCATACTTGCTGCATCGAAAATTCCTATTGTGTGAAAATGTGCAATGATACAAAGTTGTCACCAGTTATCTTGTGCTAATTGGAGAGCATAGATGACAACTATTACAGCAATCTACTGTAAATTATATCACGGTTAAAAACTTGTGTGTGTTTGTTTTGCTCACTCAATGAAGATTTGTTATTGCACGCGTGGAGGCGGTTTGTGATACAGCTGTTGGATAAGTAAAGACGGTTTACTCAGGGCACAATAACAACCTCTCCACTTTCCCCTCTCATATCAAAATCTGTGGACATGCAACAGCTGTGTCCAGCAACACATTTCCTTCTGATAACACACACCCTCTTGCACCATTTGTCCTTTTCCTCTCTGGGACGCTCTGTCTCACTCTTCTATTTTATCTCTATGTCTATTTTTAGTCCCATCTGTCCCAAACACCCTTCGTAGAGAAGGCACATATGCAGTTTGACAACTGTCCCCTGTAAATAAAGACAGCAGACCCCAACCTAAAATTAACTTAATATCCACACCTGTCCTGAACCAAAGAGGAGTAGTAAAACTTTTTAGACTTTTAAACACCAAAAAAAACCGTACAATTTCAATGATCTAATCCCTCGATGAGAAGTATTTGTTGAAAACTGAAAACTGGAGGAATTATAGCTCATCTGTAAGTGCTTGTGTATGTCTGGATGTCAAAGCAGCTTGGAACACTAGTTTGTTTTTCACAAAAGTAAACATTTGAAAATGTGATCACTATGGAAAAGTCAAATTGGAGAACTGCAGTGATATTTGAGGCGAAACTCTATGAGTAAGCCAATACGTAGCCTACAGTCTTTATTTTCTTAGTGCCTATGAACTTTATTTACAAACTTAAATGTTGGATGTTAAATATGAAATAAATACAATAACATACTTGTAATATAATGCAACACTCAAAAGAAAAAAAAACATTACTTGTGCAATTGGGGTACTTGTTACTTTGTCTGTACAACATGAATTCTTCAACCGTCATCATGTTGAAAATCCCACCCACAAGATTTGCTAATGCACCAAAGGTTCATGCCTACAACAATAGTCCCACAGCTAAAGGATTATTTAACAATTTTATAGATTAAAGTACACAAAGAATAATATGATACAACACAACACAATACAACATGATGCAATGTAATATTACTACCAATATAATCCTGGTTGTGGTATAATGCGAGGAGTTTCTCCACAAAACATATAAACATCACTTTCAGTCTTTCAGTTTTTAGTGAATAAAATACATCGGCAATGGTTATGTTTGTCTGGTATATTGTTGTGTTCATTGCTTTAAGTCATATTGGTTTCCTTACGGAAATTAACCATGGTTTTACTACACTTAAACCAACAAAAAAACATGATTATTATAGTAAAACAATATTTTACCACAAAGGATGAACCTCTGGTTGTCGATTTATGGTCTTATGTTAATTATATGTGACCATGAAATACGATCTGGAGTCTGCACGGTGTGTTGTCATGATTTGTATTGCCAAGTCATTTTTTTCTTTTTCAGCTTTCATTTCATTTTATATTCCTGAAGAATAACTTTTAAATGGATTAATAAGAATCCTAAATAGAAATTATGTAATAAAACATATTCAACGCAAGAAAAAACAAAAAGGGCTTCTTAAGTGTTTCTGAATCAGTGTATATGTCAGCTATGAATTGCACAAAGACAGTTTTTTTTTGTCAAAGCATTCGTATACACTTTCATGTTGTCTGCAAACAGCAGAGAGCACTGCAGCACACCTGTGTGTGTGTCTAAACCACTATCACAAACACGCACACATACCATCTTTAAAAAAATGGGCTGTGACATTTTGAAACTCTGAGTGTAGAAAACAGATCTGAGACGTTATATGGTGTAAATCACAATGTTACACACAAAAAGAAAGTTCATTAACTTATGTTTTGCTGTCTGCTAAAATTCATCCAAAATAAAAACAGCCTCACACATACACACACACACACACACACGGCAGTGCCTCCCTAAAGTGAGCTGTATGTGGAAGGTAATCTTTCTATCTTGTGGTCGGGTGAACAAGTGCAGATGAGAGGAGACACATAGGCAGGGTGGGGTGTATGTAGATGCTGTCACACACCTGCGCTCAGCCGGAAACCACAGCTGTCTTTGAGACCACCTCACAACAATTATTACACCACCTCTCTCTCTCTTTCTCTCTCTCTCTCTCGCTGGCTGGCTGTGGGAAAGCTCATCGCAAACTCCTACACATCTTTTACTTTTATCTCTGTTTTCTGTGAAACGCACATGCTAACCTGTGATACGCGTTCAAGAGCGCAGCTTCCACACAGGAAATGTATTTTCAATTGATTTGTATCTATCTTTGATGAGCGCAGTGGGATTTGTTGAGTTAAGGGCTGCGAAATGTCTCTGGCTATAAATGATTTCCCATGCAGATACTCGAAGGCACGAGCAGAAATGCATTTCAGAGATGGGGGGGGTTGAGCGGTGAAAAACACCCGGAGATGGATTTACAAAACATTAACTGAACCCCTTTAGAGCTTAGAATTTTAGTACCAAAACTTGCATCTTGTTAACAAACAAAAGGCCATTCGGTGCAAATACACCTTTCCATCAGTGCCGATGAGACTGACACAAATAATGTTGCTTTATGAAATGTTCTTGATCAAATGTTTACTGTGGTAATGGTGTTTGGTCGTGACAGATGACATTAAATCTGCTCTACGCATATGCTGATAGTGATATTTGTTGATGTAATGACTGACACTGTGTCTCATACAGCTCCCTAGATCATGAATCTGTACTTGACTTTGGCCGCTAGTATAGACCCCATCTTTTCTCCAATTTTTTTCTTGTTTGTGCATTTTAATTCATTGCACCTTTTGTCCATAGCACATGCATTATTCTCTCTTTTAAAAGGGAAAACTGTGCATAGAGTGATATGTCTGAACTCTATCATCAGGACTTCAGTAAAATACAGTATAAACAGATAAATCAATGTAAATACATTCTCTAACAGTTTATGTGACATCCATAACTCAAAATGTCACATGATGCTGGAATTGACCATTTATTAAACGTCTTCTTTAAAACTTCTATCGCATTCCGTGATGTTATTGTTTTGGTTATCTGTTGATTGATTTTGTGAGTGGTTTCATTGTGAAAATTTGAGACAATCGTATTTGGTTTATGGTTAGAGAACAATGAGCATCGATGCTCCCTGATGCATTTTGAAACAAACATCTCAGTGCACTAAACTGATTTTGTAAACAAATTAGTCCTCAAAATGGCTGATATGAGGTGGAAGGTGAGGGGGCGCAAGAAATTGTTTTGAACTTTTAACAGATAGCATGACATGACTGTACTCAACCAATCAGTCCGCAGCATAGTTTCCATGCCAACTGCAACTACATTGAGTTATTTCTCACTACCCCTTCGAAGCCAGCTTGAATTCAATTTGAAATAAATGTTTGTTTACATGTTCTGTTGGTCATGAGAGTTATTTATCGGATTCATTAGTTGATGTAGCTGGACAATTTCAATTATCAAAACTACACAACCGAGCATTAAACAATGGCCTGCAAGATGGGCAAATGCAGCAAATTTTGGTGCATTCAAGCTATTGCCTGGTTAACAATTCCTTTAAGAAATTAGCATAATATTTAGAGCACAATGTATGCTTTTAGATTTAACTCCCAGTAAAACAAATGGTAAAAAATGAAATTCTGGATGTACTGTCAAGTACTGAGTTTGTTTATGTGTCTGCCTGTGCACATTTGTCTGTGTGATTTTGTAATTGGTAGAGAGTCATCAAAACAGGAAACCGTTTATGTTGCTGAAACAAACCATTTTTAACTCTCGCAGGCAAGCAAAAATAAATACAGCACTGAGGAAAATGTGTGTGTGAATGTGAGTGTGTGTCTCTGTGTGTGTGTGTGTGTGTGTGTGTGTGTGTGTGTGAGTGTGTATGTGTGGAGAAGAAAGAGAATTAGCACAGCAGGGGAAAAGAGACCGAGCGAAGTTGAACAAATGCCTCTGAACTGCAGAAAAGTCTTGTGTACTGTAGTCACAGACCCAATCCAAAAGAGCCGACACAGCCTTGAGAGGGACGGACACAGGGGTTTGATTTTTAAAATGACCTTTACTTCAGTATATATAAGATATAACAATCATGGAATATAAAAGAAATCCTAGTCTTAGAGGATAAATTACAAAAATGGCAAGCAAATAAAACTCAAATGTGTCCAAATTGCAATTTAAGATCAAGAAGAGAGCACAGTGTTCCTTCTCTACTCTAAAACTAAAATCTGAGAAGTTATAGGATCTCCCATAGATTTATAACAATACAAATCAATGAACACTCCACATTTTGGCAAAGCGTTGAAGAACATAGAGACATTATGTTCAGCTTTGTTATTCCGTGTCTTTAGAAGCAGAAGAAGAGAGAGAGAGAGAGTATGTAGGCTACTGTAGTCTAACACACAAACACACTGTAATTTATTAGAATGGCTCAAATGGATTTTGGTGTATCAGGCCAAATCCTCCAGTCTCATCATTTTGTGGTCTTTAGTCTGACTCGGTTTACAAAAGCAATAAAACACTTCTCAAAAAGCAACATTACAATCATTTGAGGAACCATACAGTATATACAGAATCCATAGCATAAATAGTGTGGGGTGAATTATAGGCCAAAGTTTAACACTTAGGGTTAGTGGTTTGGTAAAATCTCCAGCCCTTCATATGAGCAATAAGGATGCTTGCCTGAGCAAACACCACTAATTATAATATAGCAATGTCAAACCACTTACAAAATAGTACTATACAGAAGTACTGCACCACGAGACGATGTAAAAATTTGCTTTATTCAAGTATACTGGAGTGTCAGATGTGAGAATCCTCAATCCCCTGACATGCATTCTTGACTCTCTTGTTAAGTGTGAGATTATTTTATAACACCGACATCACAGTTCTGAGAAGATGAACGTCTCCAGTGCCAATAGGGGAAATGATTTCCCCCTGCAAGCAATCATCAGGGCAGACCCCATATTTAAGCCGACACAGACAAGCTATTGTTTGTGTCGTCTACATTTGGTGTTTCTTATTAGTCACAGCTTCACTCTGTGCATAGCCGTTGACCCACCCTGTGAGAAAGAACGAGAGAGAGAGAGTCTTGTTAATTAAAGAAGGGACGGGAGAACCGGTTTCAGAAATGGACAGGACCACACAGTCCCAAAATGGGCCTGATCAGTTTTACAACAAAATGCAGATTCCAACTACGGGAGAACCACACAAGCCTTTATATTAAAGGTGCTGTGTGTAGCTTTTTGGAGGATCTATTGACAGAAATGCAATATATACAGAACCATGTGTTCAGAGGTGTATAAAGACCTTACATAATGAAGCGTTATGTTGTTATTACATTAGAATGAGCTGTTTCTATCTACATAGGTCCCTCCGAATGGCATGCACTATGTTGTTTCTAAAGTAGCCCTAAATGGACAAACTGCTCTACAAAGCGCATTTCGAAAATACGTTATCTCATTTGGGAAAGACTCAAACACCTGATGACACATTAGTCCTGCTTTGAAAGGGAGGGGGACGTTGTATGAGCCATCGGATGCAATTCGCAACCTCACCACTATATACAGCTAAGAATCACACAATGGTCCTTTAAGGAAAGTCACAAAACATACAACTGTAAACATGGTATTTTGGCGATACTGTACCAGTATTTATTATGTTATACTAATTCATATGTTCACACATTTATTTACAATCTTTGATGATTAATAAACGTCTACGTTTTCCTTAATGTTTTCCTAATGTTTTTGCAAAAAAGTCATGTATAAAAGTACTTGGTCTATGGTCCTCCTACCTCCAATATTATTTATAATAAATACATTTTTTAAGACAAATCAACTGGGATAAATCACCCTCCGAAGGGCCCTGAGTGATAACAATCATGGCCGCCATACTGATGGGTTGTTCCAAACCGAAGTTCTCATAACTGGCCACTTCAAAGGGCCCTTCATAATAAAGGATTTTCGAAAGGATGGTCACTTCTGGCTCCCATGATTCTTTGCACAAATCATCGGCGTGTTGACGCTGCCTCCTTATGGGCGCGGGATGATGAAGCAGAAGTTGTTTGGTCCCTACATCCTTTAACCCTTCAAAGCTCTCACTCACTCCCTTCAAAGCCCTTCGAAATGGAACGCAGGGAAAATGTCAAGGTTCCTTCTGTTTCTCCCCATATATGACCCAGGACTCCATTTCCCATGCTCCTCCAAGCCCCACACCTTTCCCGTGTTTCCAATCACCCTCACCTGTCAGCCATCAACTGGACTCTATGTATGCACATCTTGTTCTTTGGTCATTTACTTGTAAACTGTTGTGTTACCTTGTTGTTGTGCATTGTGATTCTCCTGTTTATCTGTCTTTGTTGGAAACCTTTGACAGGAAGGCATGTTATATTCATCAATTAATGGCTACAATTTCATGTTGTAAGTGTCTGCGTATATATGACTAGTAACAAGAATAATTTTTATTTCTTACCATTAAGTGTTTTTCCTTTCCTTAAACTGAAAGAAAGCATGAAACAGAAGTAGAGATCTTCTATTCATCAATATTTATCTATAGAATGAAAAGATTTGGGAAACGCTGGTGCACATAAGATTTGTTGATACATTCACTCAACCACTTTGTGTAAAGAGTTAAATCTAGCTTAGCAGTCATTTTTATTCATTCACTATCAGAATAGCGGATATTCCTTGAGATTTGCGCTGTTTTATCCAGTTAGCTGACCTGTGAATATTAGCACTTAGATCATGGCAACTGTTATATTAACAGTAGTGGTCTACAGTCTACAGTCACCGTGTTTGTTCTTCTTCTGAGCCAAGAAATGAAAATGCAGTATTACGTTGAGAAATGACTAGAACATTCTTCCAATTTCATAAGGTTGTTTTTACCCACCATCAGTGATGGTCATGGGCTGTCATCGGGGACTTTTTGAAGCAGACTAGGGGCTAATGGCGGACTTAGATTTTTAGCTGGATTTTGATTTAGCGGACATATGTTTCCTAGATCTGCGACAAAACCCTCGTATCATAACCTGATCGGTGATTGTTTCGGTCCCTGAAGCTTGTTAAGTATAAGCAGGTCAGCAACGTGATCCAGCCTCGGGCCACCCCAGACGCTAAGATATTTTCAAACCTGCTTGATATTATCTCCAAATGATCTTGTTGCATGTTACACTTCAGAACTAATCCTGTCAATCACAGCGCAGAAGGTTTACGTCAAATTATTGCGTGGAGGAATTAAAAACTTCTGGCTTATATTCATTAACATTGCAGAGCGTGTTAAATTGCTATTATAACTGACATAACCCTATTTTAAACTATCCTACAGCAACAAGTTTGTATAATAGAAGATGGAAAACCCTTTAATAACGCTTCAAAGTTTATCGCTCCATTCCAGCGGATGGCGTAAATGCAGCAACAACTCGTTTTCCATCCACCATCAAACTTTAAATTAGCATACCAGTCCCCTATAAATTCAGGGTGTAAACGCCTCGCCCCTAGATTTTGCAACATGGAGAAACATAATCTGGCCAAAAAGAGGAACTTTTCAGATTTAGAAATATAATCTTGAAAAGCGAAATCAAAGGAAGTGAATTTACAGTTTGGAAAGAGATCACTGCTGTGGTAACATTGTTGTAGTGCACCGAACTCCAGTTGAGGTATTACTTTTTTTTGGGATATTAATGTTTTGAAAATATGACCACAAATATTTATTTATTATTTTTTCAATATTAAAGGTATTTTTGTTACTTTAAATTACTTTTGGTTGTATAATGCATTTAAATTTAAACAAAATTAATCTGATTTCGGTCTTAAAAAAAATTATGTAAAAATGAATGTAGATATATATAATCAATCATTTTTACAGCGTAATTATAGCATATTGCTTATATTTAAACGTTTTTATGCAGTTTTCTTCATTTTGGGAAAGAATAAACGGTCTGTTTATTGGAAAAGATAGATGCATGTTTCTGTCACAGTCGGAGTGAGACAAGGAGAGAGGACCCAGGCACAGACAGCAACAAGACTTTAATATATAATAAAGACAAAACAAAAACCCGCGGGGGGGTAAAACAAGCACAAGGGTATAACATGACATAAAATCGGTAACATGGACTAACTAAACTAGATAGGACTAAAAAATAACATTTACCATATATTACAAAAGACAAGACTACACTGACAAGACAAAAACTGAAATGAATCAGCAAAGAAACAGAAAACACAGGGGCATTATAAAGGGATCAAATTAAGAGGGGAACAGGTGCAGGGCATGAAATAATTAACAATCAATAATGAGGAAACTAGGGGACCGGGACAAAGACGAGACCTAGAGAGTGTATGGAAAGCCATAAGGACCACAATTGCCTCTCTCCACACAAAACACGAGGCTCTGTCAAGATTCTGCCACCAGATCAAGAGAAACATGATAGGGCAGAATCATGACATGTTTCTCTGCAGGATAAAGGTTTAAAATCTAATGCTGATCATCTTGCATTTCCGACTGCTTCAATCAAGCACACACAGTTTTAAATTAATTTCTTCATTTATTTTCCGTATTTCAGATGTGTAAGCAGAAGGACCAGCAGTCTTCACCCGCCACAAACTGGCCCGGAGCCTGCCACACAAAGCCATGCAACCTCGAGCTCTAGGGTAAACTTACCCATAATGTAATTATAATGATAATTGGAGATTTTTAAATGTTTTTCTATGAATTGTGCAATTCAATTATGGTAAATTATTTTAGAAGCCTAAAAGCTCATGGACGTTTTCCTACACCAAAGCACCCGTTAACTTTTAACAATTACTGTTACAATTTAATTATCATAATTAGTCTAGTAAAGAATATATTTTGTTAATGTTATGGAAATGAGAAATTGCATCGGAATCTATTTTTACATCTGTTATTGCAAATGAAAAAAAATCATAATCTTTCTATTTGTCACTATTTCTGTTCAGTTATCAAAAGGGTAAAGCGTACACAGACCTTCACCCTATCTCAAGACTTGCATACACGAACTGAGACCTGTCGTGAGATTTGTTCATAGCAACCGCTCACGTCCATATTGATAAATGCCAAGTTTTGCGTGGAAACGACAGTACGACCAGTTTTCGGATGCATGCTAGTTTCACAAATGAGGCCAAGTAGTCAAACTATTGAGTAGTTTCCAACTCCTCAATTCCTACCAGCCCACAAACTTCCTTCAACCCCAACAAACCCAATGACAGGGGCCTGAATTATAATAGGATGGAGTCCAGAAAACAAATCCAGCATTGCAATAATCTGGTTGAGGAAAACGAAAAGAGACGCGAAAAGAATGCATCCTTCGCCAACGTGACAATTATGTTTATGTGAATCAAAACAAAACAAAACAAAACAACAAGTCTCTGCCAATCACAGCGGTCGCCATTCTATTGTTTTAGAGATCAAGCCGAGATGAAGTTACAGCATCAACATACATCCGTAGCGTTCCCGTCCGGGCGGAAGAGAGGCCCAGTCCCACCATATGCAAAAGCAATGCTAATCCACGGCAAACCCTGGGGACGCACACTTCAAGCTTCATGAACCTTTCCAAAAAAAGAGCTCCCTATTTTTATCGGAATGACGCTCCCAGAGGGAAAGCACCAGCACTGGGCTGTTATGGTTTTCCCTTAGATATGTCGTCCCTCCAGAAAATCAAAATAAACACATGGAAAACCACAAGGATATATCTGGACCGTGGTGCGGAAAGCGGGGTTTTTTTCAGCTTCTTTTTTCTCTCCTCTTCCCTCTCTGCGATTGTACTCTTGCATGCATCCGAATAAAGAATGAAGGGGAACCAAGAGGGTGGAGAGATGAAACACACAAGAATCAAATAAAGAGATCAACTGAGAGATTTGGGCCCAACGATGGTCCAGACAAATTTAGAATAGGAAATATGCTTTGTGTGATTAACTTCCCTGCGATAAGCATTTTTTCTCTAAATGTTTTAAGAGCTCTTTTTTGTATCTGATATTTTCAGCTCAGACTTGTACTTTTTGGCCGAATACCACTATGAAAACAGGAAAATAGGAAGATTTCACACCTATTGACTCTTATGACCATTTGAACCCAACTAAACACCCAGTTCCCAAGCCTTGACCTACCTTTAGTGTTTCTGAGTACCTCAGTGTTGCAGTGTGAGCACAGAGATTTATTTGAAATAAAAACAGAACTGAAAACTAAATGGGGAAAATAGCGCAGCAGTTTCATTCTGAGACTGGCAGGGAGAGAGAGCATCATGAAAGCCCAACATCATGATGGCCACAATGACTGTTTCCATCTCAAGCGTTTTCTACCCAGTCTCAGGAATGGACTGGATATACAGACATCAGGACTCTAACCAGCGGCCTGTCAAATTAAATATTTAAATGAAAATACAGCGTGACGCCACAATGGCGGCTACATACACAAAACAACACAAACAAAGGCAATACTAACGTTGTTCTCTAGTTCGCACATAAAACATTTTTTAGTCTTCTTACGTGCTAGAAGCCAAACCTATGAATAACAGTAACAGTAGCCTACAGGTCACATTAGTCAAATGAGTAAAATGTTTATTTGATTACCTTCTACATAGAAAATTCAGAATTTCCTATTTTCAAATTGCATTTAGGCCATATGACTGACAGGTAAAGCAACTACATTTCGTTTTGTGCCGCGTCATGTTTATAGGCGTGGAAATGTCCCCAAAGTAACAGACCCATGTACATTTACGAATAGGTCAGAAGTTAACAGCGACAACAATGTAGATGAGCTTGTGTCGTGAACCTCGCAAATGTCTAAGAATTTGCCATTTGGTCTATAGAAAGGAATTCTTATTAGAACTGATTTAAACACAACAGCTTAGTACTTTTATAAGGCTCAATTCGTTTAAACGTAAACCAGGCATTGGACTCAGAACAAGAATGGTTTGAATACTCATGATCATCTTAACTTTCATTTTCGATTACTGTGAATGCGCAGCTAAGGGAAAGAACTGAACAATTTTGGGAGGAGGGCCCTTGGAGGCAACTGTCCCCGGGGCACTTTGAAGTCGTAATCCGTCCCTGACAGGTGAGGGATGATCCACTTTTTGTATTCTCATCCCAGACTGGACCGACGACGACACCATTACTGTACATGGGAGGAGAGATTACTCACAGGTATGCAATATGTGAGCTGCTGTGCAAACTGAAGATCTGTGTGGAAACTTTTTTTTGTCAAACATGAAAAACAGAAATTAAGTCTGTGTAAATTGTGTGTTTAAAATGCAGAAAAGATTCCTCCCACGTAGAGTTAGTCTTTGTAAGACGAATACTTGGGGAAGATGAATCGGACTCCGTAAGAGGAGATTTGTGACCAGGGCAGGGCGTTTCCATGACGACCTCTCACTGAACTCGGCGTCTGCGAGATAACCCTGTCCTTACCCTCAATGCTTTGTCAGGCCACGGCAGAGATTCAAACAAACAAACACAGCCGCGCAAAGGAAATACTTTCACTGCAATGTGCCGCCTTGAGCTGACACCCGTAAAATCTTGTCTGGCCACTCTCCACACACGCATCACCTGTTCCATCACATCTCTGGGTGCGTTAATGATGGCGGGCTGATATGTGTTCAGTGGTTTACTCACTTGCGAAGCCGACTTATATTGTGTATCCGTGTTTGCGTGTTCACCCTAACAATCCCAAAGACCACACACACGAAAAGACACACTGAAGAACAAGACACACGCCCACGCTAGATCACTCGCGCTCGCAACCCCCACTCACACACACATCTTCCTGTTGACTGTAGCTCGCGCCGTACAAATCCAGCTGCAGGAACAGTTGTTCGCTGCTCTTCCCGGATCTCCACGGAAACCAGAGCCTGGCTGTTATCGGATCCCGCTTGACTTTTCTCCGCGGAAAAGAAGAATGCAGCGAGAAGGAGGAGAGCGAGGGAGGGAGAACCAGAAAGAGAGGGAGGGAGAGGGATGGGGGGCGACGGTTTGGTCATGGTCCCGTGTGGGAATTTTAATAACAAACATTAAAAATACCACAGAAAGACTTTGCCACATTCCCACGGTCCAACTACAGCCAGGGCCTGACAGCACGGTTATAAATACCAGCTATAGAGTGGCCCCAGAGTGCACTTACAGTACAACACACACACTAGACACACACTCTTACACGCACACACACACAATGAATGCACAGAGACTCACATTCAGCACATATGGATAAACAATGTGGAATCCTGCGCCTGCGGACGGATTTAGAGGCATAAACATCCGCATTTTGCGTTTGAGGTTAATGTATAAGATGCATACACACACAAATGTATAAACAGTCAAATTTCTAAATCGGCAACGCATGTGTCCTTCAATGAGAACTGATCCCAGAATGCACTGCAAACAAATCCAATGGCAGATGAAGAGAACTAATTGCCCTGTTAAAGAAAGCAGCATATTCTGGGTTAGGTATGTTTTGATGCTGGTTTGACCAGCTCAAACCAGATAAGGACCAGGGGCCGAATTCACAAAACATTCTTACGAAGGAAATTCTTCGTAACTGACATGTTTTTTCTTATTTTTAAATATGAGAAAAAACTAGGAATGTTACGTATTCCCGAAAGTAACCTTTTTAAGAATTGTTCTCAAGATTGATCTTAGGAAAAATGAAGAAGAATCTAAATTCTCGAATCAAAAGCGGTCGTAAAATTCATCTTAAAATTACGACAGCCTCACGGTTGTCTTAAATCTCAAAAGGTAAGATGTTTAATACATGTATTTGGTTGTTTTACATGTGATGTGTATAGCCAGGATCATCATTTTGACGCTTAATTGCCATTAATGAATATTTATTTTTATAAATAATAATAATGAGAATAATGAAAAGGTTTAGATCCCTTACTGTGACAAAGTCACTCGAAACGGAGAAGGTCACAAGTATTATGCTGTAGAAACACAATATTTTTAAAATGTATTTTAATACGTATATTTTTTTAATGCTTGCTAACTTATTAGCTACCATGCGGTCGTAAATGTTTAATGCTAATGCTACAGTATATGCTATATAAGTATGCAATGTGTTTGTTACATACATTAAGTTTATTAGATAAACATCTACGGTTACCACAAGCAAGCGAGTGTAGTCATATTATTTTATACTTACGACAAATATTAAGATGTTCTTAAGAAAATATTTGAGAACGTTTTAAGAAATGTTTGATAATCGCTCTCAAGCACATTCTTACGAACTTCCATTAATTTATCTTAAGAACCATTTAAGATTTTGTATTAAGAATAGTTTTGTGAATCCATTTCAGAAAGGAGGTTTAGTGAAAACTCTGATTATATTAACCCTGAAATGAGGGAAACTCTGAACTCGTTTCAGAATGTGAGGTACTGTATGTCAAACCCAAGAAAGCAGGGTAACTCAAGCCTGTCTCTAAAGGAGAGGTAACGTATACTCAGAGTCAGTTACCATAGTAACTTACTCACTCTGTAAACCTAACCAGGTGGGGATCTTTGGTAAACCCAGAGTTTCTTTTGATCTCCTCCCCCTTTTTAAAGTGCAAGTGGTGCACCTCATTCATTCATACATTAATACAGTTGTTCATGGCCATGGCACACATTTTTATCACACAGAGACCATCTCATTGACTAATATGTAGTTTGTGCTTTTATAGAGGATACTGTATGTGAGTAGGTTGCTCTGGGTGTGTTTGCACTTGGATGGGTTAAATGCAGAGCACAAATTCTGAGTATGGAACCCCATACTTAGCCTCACATCACTTCACTTCATTAATTCATAGGGATGTACTTTGATTTCAGGAGAGAAATTTAGGACTTGAGTGGAATTTTCTCATTTCCCTGTGCAATTTTATTAGAAATGTAAAAAAATTCCTTACTTTTCTTTGAATTAGATACATCAAAACATATCATCCATCATTATATCAATAACATCAGCCATCTTGCATGTATTATATCAGAGCATATCATTTTGTATGGACGATGAGAAATTGTTTCATTCGTGTACTGATTAATTTATGTGTTTATTGGTACATTTATCAATTTAACTCAAGTCATTTTCAGCACATTAATAAATTCACTGTATGCAGAGCGGAAAGTGTGCCTCGCTCTGAAGCGCTGTCTGCCGCCATGTTGCTTTTTCTTTTGTGTGGTTGCCATGGTGAATCGTAATATCGGAGCTCCATTGATCATGGCTTGTCGTAGTCATGGTGCATGTGCTACCCAGAGTTGATAGAACTAACTCAAATCAGTTGTTCTGAAACCAAAAATTCAAAGTTTCGCATCTCGCTGTAAACCAAATCAGAGTTCACATTTTAACTCGGTGTTGGTTGAACCAACACATGACCAGCTTAAACCAGCACAGACCAGCAAACCATCATCAAAACATACCAAACCAGCGAATGCTGTTTTTTCCAACAAGGTGCTGATTCTTTTTCAAAATTCATTCCTTCAAAACTGAAAAGTGTACAAAAATAGTTTGTGTAAAATATTTACTCTTAAAATTTAAGATTTTGTGTTTTGTGGTTATTGTTGCATAGTATAGCATCACATCGTTCGTTTGCTAAGGCTGGGGCCAATCCAAAAGATTTTTTAAAATCTTATAAGAGTTTTAAACGTTGCGAGACCACAAACATGAGGAGATCATTTTGCTCTTATAATGTGTGGTGCACCGTCATTTGACAAAGAAAGCACAGATTTCTAAACATAGTCCGGACTGTGAACACAGGAAATCTCGCAAATTCTCTCGAAATTTCTGAAAAAGTTATTTATTATTTCACTGTAAGCTTTGTTTATTATAAATATGTTCAATAGAAACAAATGTGTACAGATAACATTTTATTAAATTCAAAAATATTATTCATCGTTGGGAAATTGCTCAAGCAGCGTCCAAAGCATTTAAGGTGGCACAGTACTAGATATCATTTTATTGCAACTTAAATATTGTTGTATTTATGTCTTCACAGTAGTTAAAAAAATGATATTAATACAGCTTTGTAAAAATAGCTCCTGACATTATCACCCAAAAGAGTCTACTGGCTCCACTAGCTCCACTGGACCTATTTTTTTTGTTCCACCTTTAAGCATCCTCATCCTCGTACTCCAACCACTAATGTCACTTGCACAAAGCCTGTTTTTTATTGAAATTATTCATGATTGCAATGATAGTGTTTGTATTGCTTTTAACAGAAAATTGACAGAATAAAGAAAAGGGTTTGTTGCAGTGATAACTATACGGTTGCAACACAGGGTATTGTCTTGTTCCACGTGACAATCAATAGAGTTCTTGTGCATTTGTCCTCGGGTTTTCCCCCACACATCAGGATTTCTGATCGTAAATATTTAACAGGTTGAATACTTAAGATTCGCAATCAGGGCGGCTCCGATGTTCTTCCAATCAGGTGCATTCACTCTTAACACACATCACATCACAGGGAATTGTGATAAGGTAATCTTTAGAGCTGTTTAAAATCATCGGGAATTTACCAAGGAGTGTCGGAAGGGGAGAAATCGGCCCGGTTATCTTTTGGTGTGGGCCCAGCATAACATGTTAACCCCAAACAACAGGCTATCAAAAGTTTAGCTGCTTATGTGCCACGTTTTGAGTTCTGTTCTGTTTGAGGTTGAAAAGGAAATTGTATCATTTATTCACCCTATGTCATTCAAAACCTGCATATGACTCTTTCTTTCTCCGTGGAACACAATAGAAGATATTGTGAAAATGTCTCAGTGGTCAATGTCAAAGTCAATGAGAGCCAATATTGTTTGGTTATTAACATTCTTAAAAATATCTTAATTTGTGTTCTGTTAAAGAAAGAATGTCATACAGGTTTGGAATGGTATGAGGGGAGTATGCATTGACAGAATTAAAATTTTGGGGTGAACTACTCCTTTATCATCCTACTGTATGAAGGCAGCATACAGTTGACTAGGCTTTAGAACAGAGTTCCTATTTTCATCTTTGTCTCGACCATTTTGTCAAGAAAGCTCTTCTATCCTCACATTGGACCGTCCGAGGAAAACAGGGAATGCTCTCAGTGCTTTTCTTTCCGTTCCTGAAACAATGAGACTGGAAGCTGGCCGTCTGCCCCCCGTCCAGTGTATGTTTGTGTGAACAGTATGTGTGCGAGTTTCTCTAGCACTCAGCTTTCACCGGTCGCAAGCTTAACCCAACATGGCTCCCTCATTCCTGTTATTGGACAAGACATTAGTCTCAATGTCAAGGAGCTTTGTCGCCAATTTTAGATGTTCTACAAATGAGAGTGTGAAAACAGTTCGGTGTGTGGAAATTTTTACAGTATGACAGGCTGCTTTGAAGTATTTATAGATATGTGTGACATAAGCATTCTTTACAATAACACTATACAGTCTTAAAAGTGCTGGGTTGCTTTTGACCCATGCTGGGTACATTTTGAACAGAACACACTGCTGAGTTAAAAATTACCCAATGCAATTTTAACCCAAGTGCTGGGTTGTCTTAACCCCAACCGTAGGTGGAAACTGTTTTCCATATTTTTAAAAGGTACCAATTATCACAATCAGAATTCTGCAACCCTGAATAACTGCATTTAAACAGACAGTATGTCTGATATCCATCACATTTTATTTATGTCTACTTTGTCATCTGCTCTCATTGAGGTCTTTGAGTGACATGCATCTAGCTATTAAAGTTATAGTTCACCCAGAAACTAACATTCTGTCATCATTTAATCAACCTCTTGTCACTTCACACCTTCAATCAACCACTTGTCACTTATGATGCTCTTTCTTCTGCAGATCACGATAGAATATATTTTGAAGAATGTTGCTAAGGGGCACCCATTCACTTACATTGGTTTTGTGTCCATACAATAGAAGTGCCTGTTCAGTGCTGCTCGGTTATTTCTTAAAGAGATCTCCTTTTTTTCTGCAGAAGAAAGAAAGTCATGCAGGTTTTGAAATGGCAAGAATGTGAGTAAATGAAGACAGAATTTTTGCATAAACTATCCCTTTAACAAGGCGAATAATTTGTAAAATCGTATTTTTGCTGCACATATGGACTTTGTAATTGTACTGATGTTTGATGAAGTGCAAAACCAGCATGACTGTAACACACACTGGCCAGATTAATCACTACCATATTATGACTACAATGCTTTAACACTCAGCTTGGGACATTTCAAACAATACTTCAGCAAAGAACAATATTTAGGCATTAATTTGATCTGACTGTTACCACAGACACTCCCAGAACACGCAGGGGAGAGCGTTTAACTCATCGCAACAACAACATCTTCTCTTGTATCTTGTTCACACAAGCAACGTCTCGCTAAGGCCTGTGGAGTGAACTCACACAACAGAGGGGTCTCACAGTCCTGAGAGTTCACTATTGCTCACAAAGGCGGGTTCCACAGAGCAAATTTATTGCTCTTATAAAATGAAATGCATGTCTGTGGTGGCAGAATTATTGTGCAATAAAAGGTTGAAGAACCAAGAGATTCTTACCGCAATAATCGAGTTATAGACACCGCAGATATTTCACTTATGGGCTGCTCTGATGTCATAGGCCATGAGTCAAGAAAGCAGGGGTCAGTTCCCTGTTTAAAGAAAAACAGCTAAGGACAAGCTTTAACCAGCACATGACCAGCTTAAACCAGCTCATGACCAGCTTCAACGAGCACATGACCAGCTCATGATCAGGTTAAACCAGCACACGCCCAGCTCATGATCAGCTTAAACCAGCACATGACCAGCTTCAACGAGCACATTACCAGCTCATGATCAGGTTAAACCAGCACATGACCAGCTTCAACGAGCACATTACCAGCTCATGATCAGCTTAAACCAGCACATGACCAGTTTAAACCAGCACATGGTGAGCTCATGGCCAGCTTAAACAAGCACATGACCAGCTCATAATCAGCTTAAACCAGCACATGGCCAGCTCATGACCTGCTTAAACCAGCACACGACCAGCTCATGATCAGCTTAAACCAGCATATGACCATCTTAAACAAGTACATGACCAGCTTAAACCAGCACATGGCGAGCTCATGGCCAGCTTAAACATACACATGACCAGCTCATAATCATCTTAAACCAGCACCTGACCAGCTTAAACCAGCACATGGCGAGCTCATGACCAGCTTAACCAGCACATAACCAGTTCATGGCCATCTTAAACCAGCACATGGCCAGCTCATGACCAGCTTAACTAGCACATAACCAGCTCATGGCCATCTTAAACCAGCACATGGCCAGCTCATGGCCAGCTTAAACCAGATCATGACCATCTTAAACCAGCAGATGACCAGTTTATACCAGCACATGACCAGTTTATGACCAGCACATGGCCAGCCCATGACCAATTTAAACCAGCTCATGACCATCTTAAACCAGTACATGACCAGCTTAAACCAGCACATGGCCAGCTCATGACCATCTTAAACCAGCACATGGCCAGCTCATGACCAGCTTAACCAGCACATAACCAGCTCATGACAATCTTAAACCAGTACATGACCAGCTTAAACCAGCACATGGCCAGCTCATGACCATCTTAAACCAGCACATGGCCAGCTCATGACCATCTTAACCAGCACATAAACCGCTCATGACCATCTTAAACCAGCACATGACCAGCTTAAACCAGCACATGGCCAGCTCATGACCATCTTAAACCAGCACATGGCCAGCTCATGACCTGCTTAAACCAGCACACGACCAGCTCATGATCAGCTTAAACCAGCATATGACCATCTTAAACAAGTACATGACCAGCTTAAACCAGCACATGGCGAGCTCATGGCCAGCTTAAACATACACATGACCAGCTCATAATCATCTTAAACCAGCACCTGACCAGCTTAAACCAGCACATGGCGAGCTCATGACCAGCTTAACCAGCACATAACCAGTTCATGGCCATCTTAAACCAGCACATGGCCAGCTCATGACCAGCTTAACTAGCACATAACCAGCTCATGGCCATCTTAAACCAGCACATGGCCAGCTCATGGCCAGCTTAAACCAGATCATGACCATCTTAAACCAGCAGATGACCAGTTTATACCAGCACATGACCAGTTTATGACCAGCACATGGCCAGCCCATGACCAATTTAAACCAGCTCATGACCATCTTAAACCAGTACATGACCAGCTTAAACCAGCACATGGCCAGCTCATGACCATCTTAAACCAGCACATGGCCAGCTCATGACCAGCTTAACCAGCACATAACCAGCTCATGACAATCTTAAACCAGTACATGACCAGCTTAAACCAGCACATGGCCAGCTCATGACCATCTTAAACCAGCACATGGCCAGCTCATGACCATCTTAACCAGCACATAAACCGCTCATGACCATCTTAAACCAGCACATGACCAGCTTAAACCAGCACATGGCCAGCTCATGACCATCTTAAACCAGCACATGGCCAGCTCATGACCAGCTTAACCAGCACATAACCAGCTCATGAAGATCTTATACCAGTACATGACCAGTTTAAACCAGCACATGGCCAGCTCATGACCAGCTTATACCAGCACATGGCCAGCTCATGACCAGCTTAACCAGCACATAACCAGCCCATGACCATCTTAAACCAGCACATGACCTACCTTACTAGAACATGCTGTTTTTTTTGGTTTGAAGATGAAGCTGCTTTAACAGTCATAACAAATATTAAAGGCATAATTTAGTTGAACATGAGTGCAGCCTACCCACCCTCATGTTGTTCAAAACCAGATTGACCTTCTTATGTCAAACACAAAATACAGAATGTTTAGAATCAAAGTCCCATTCACCATTCATTCTCATTGCAACTTTTCATGTAATAAAAATATACTAAACATTGCTTCTGCCAGTGGACTGGCTGTCACACCTGCTGCCCACAGGTGTAAAGATTCAAACCTACAGCCGTACGGCCATAGACAAGAGGAAATAGACATCATCCCTCATTTAAGAGTCTGATGGACTACAAATCTCTCAACTCTCAGCATCACACATTATGACTGCTCTGGAAACACCTTCACTCCTTTTGAAGTAGCACTGATGCAGGAATAAACTAAACTTAATTTTTAGGCAAAAGATGCACAATTGGGAGTGCCAAGCATCAGCCGCCACTGGAAATTTTTCTCAAGAGTGATGAGACAAGATGCAAGTCAGTCCAACAGAGCTTGGTAAATGCCAGGAGAACATTACCTCCCTAATTTGTATGGTGCCAGCTGTGAAGTTTAGAAGGAATAACAGTCTGGGGCTACTTATTAAAGTTTGGGCAAGATATTGTTGTTCCTGGGGAATTCTAATGCAGGAGCATACGCCGCTTCTGGATTAGTCTCAGCTTTATAATCAGAAACGTATTCAGAGGCACTGTGTAGAAAGGCAAATATTAGATGCCTATTTTAGTGGAGCGAAGCTGTACAGGCCCAATAGCTAACTATTCAAGACGTTACGAAATAATCGTGTTTATACACCTTCTATGAAAATGAATCAAAGTAGGACCTTAAAAATCCCTAGTTATGTATTCTTATGTATTCTTGCAGTTATGTTAAAAGAGCATTTTATCAACATATGTAATTACTATTGCAATATTTCATCTGTAATTTGCTAAACATTCTACAATCGCTATAAAACAAAGGTTGAACATATTCTTTCAAAATCAGTGGAATGTTTCAAACATTCAGAAATAAAAATTTTAGAACTTCTAGTAACTACAAACTAAAAGTGAGTATTTAAAAAAAAATCATTGCCACTGATTATGAGCGAAACATAAAAAAAAGGTGTGCCCTCACCCCCCTGAAACAACAGCTGTGTCCGAAATAGCCCCCTATACCCTATTATAGTGCACTATTTGATGGGACATCCATTTTTTGTTGTGTCCGAATTCATAGTGGACATTATTGAGTGTACTCATTCAATCCCATGATGCGTCATAATAAAAAGTGTACAACCGATGTACACTCACGGCTAGCTGCTAGCTAGCTATCCTGAGGCTCAAGCTGAATTATTTCCTGCGTAAGTCCGCAGCGCTTCTAATTCACTGAGTGTCCGAATTTACTCACTCGTCGTCAACCGATCCGTAAAGTGGACAATTTCAGTGAACTAATGCAGGGAATAGTGATGAGGGTAGGGAGTGTTTTCGGACCTCTCTTCACTTCCTGGCACGAGTAATGGAGCGAGGGCGGGTCTATCAGAGACTCATTTCTGCCCAGAAAAATTCCAGTAATTACTTGAAAACGACACAATCAGTTCTGGATGGACAATATCATGTTCTAGTTTTTCTCATTTCAGAAGCTGTTTCACTAAGACAAAAACGTCACAATATGGAAAAAAAGATAATCTCTTCATGCCGACTTCATTGGGAATGTATGTAAAACATTCTTAATTTGTTAGCTAGGCCCGCACTCTGACTCGCACATTTAGAAATTGCTGATCAGACTAATTTGCACGATTCGTTTGCCGAAACAACACAACTAAACCGATAACAGTGAACAAAGTTTCTTGGTAAATTTCCGCTGCATTTGATATGCTAGTTGCTGTCAACAGTATGTTTCAATCTGTCGTATGCATGTAGGGTAGACAGTCTCTCGGCCGTTGCCTCATGTGCGTCAGCACTCTCACCGCAGTATCTCTTTCCAAAATCTCTCCCAAGTTCTTCCTAACCCCTACAAAACCACCCTGGCCTCCCTGTCTCTCTCTCTTTCTCACCCAGCTGTGCGGAAAGTGAACCCCATTTCCTCAACTGCCTGTTTTCTCCCTTTCTGGCGTGATGTGTGGAAAGCAGCCTTCATTTTCTGTGGTCACCATTCCAGGGGAGCCTCCCTCATTCCTGACGGTTTATGTCAAACAAGCTTTGCTGGTCTCCTGGGCAGCAGTAAATTAAGCGCTGTTAAAATACTCATCTTATTGAGTTTTATCTACTTTTGCTATGTATAGGAATTGCTGGTGACCTCTCTGGTTTGTCTTTCCCCTGAACTTTACACATTGTTTGTGTATGATTCACAGCTTTCAGTGCATGATGTATGGGTTCAGAAAACGGGAGGTGGCTGCACTGTCTAACATGATACGGGTTATTTATTCAATAGGCTTGTGCAGTAACATACAATGGAGTGCTCTGACAGTTTCATTTGAATGTATTTAGGGAAGGCATTTTATTAACTTGTTTGGAAATATTTTTTGAGAATGTGTACCACAAACCAACCTATCACCAAAGCTATAACTGACGCGATTCCCTTACAGTGGATTTGAACCTTCTTGACTTCATGGCCTTCATATTGTGATCGACAATATTTGAAGCCACCACTCACTAATTCTACCTTGTCGTATCTAAAAATATGTTTTATATATATATATAAAATTAACCAAACACTATAATATATCCTTATTTTTAGTTGTTTAAGCTTATTTTCACTTTCGTTTTGCTTATTTTAAATACTATGAAGCAATGAACGTTGCTGTAAATCTGCTTTAAATCAATATGAATAACACATATAGTGCAAATAAATATAAAAGGTGACTGAGATATGACATCAGTAATTTTACTTTAGTGGGTGCTTGAGGATAGCCTAAAACAAATCACATATCAGGCCTTGAAATGAGAGGTTGATACTTTAGCGCCCCCTGTTGGCCTAACATCATCCATTTTTTTACAATGAGTTATGCTGTGTTGCCAACAGAGGGCGCACTAAACTAATAGTGATCATCTTAATTTCATTACAATGAGGCAGCTCGAGGTGATATGAAGGTTCTTTAGAGTATTTAGTTGGAAAAACACTGTTAACTCAGATACCAACAATGATATTCAAAATTCAAGGCATTCCTCTTATTAATATTTTAAAGTCAATGTAATGAAACTACCTTTGTTATAATTACGCTAGGTGTTTATTGCAGGATTACAAATTAAACATGTAGCTGTAATCAATCTCCCAAAAAAACCCTGGTTGCAACATTTTTACTATAATAAAACTGTGGTAAAAGGGAAAACATTTTTAAGATGATAGGCCTACTTGGAAAAACAGAACATTCCCATCGGTCAGTTTATTTTTCATAATTTCATCCTATCCAGTAGAATCATACCTGATTCTTAGACATTTACTGTTTGATCCTTAATGTATCACTACAGGAAAAGTTTATTAGTTTATTCCACTTTTAAAATGTTTTAAAAAATCATGTTTTGTTTTATTGTGAATTCCAATTAATATCAATCAAACTGCGTTTGATCAAAAAAACATTACAGCTAACTAACCCAAAAAACACAAAACAAAAACAAAACATGATGACATAAAGGAAACATGATTTATGAAAGAAATTCTAAATTATAAGTATTCCTTTACCAGGTGTTTCTGTTGCTCAATATTCACTGTGAAACTCCAGCCGTGTTTCCAACTGAGAGCAAACAGGACAAAATCAGTAACGGACTGAAGCTCTATTATAACGTAATGATTCCAAATCATTTCAAAGTGGAGATTTCTTCATCAAACAGAAATATACTCACACCGCTCAAGCCGGAGATAACCGACAGTAACCTTCACCCCTCCTTCACTTCATTTTACCCTTCATTGCTGATCCTAATAGGACTACAACTAGAGAGTGCATGTACAGTATGTGTGTGTGTTTAGTTAATGAACACATCAAACGCAAACACACCGGGGGATATGGATATGTTCCACAGTATGGTTTTCTGCGGCCCGCTCGCTTGGATAAACATATTAAAATTGCAACGTTTTCACTTTTAATGAGACAAATTACAGGGCTGCCTGTGATTTATTATGACTGGTACACAAATGCACAGCTGTACAGAACTGAACAATACGTTTGAGAAGTTTCCCAGCAAAAAGGTCTCAACATGCAATACTACTACTGTTCTTTAAATCACAAGCTAACTTACATATCCAACATATCCCTATGATAGCTACAGCACAGCGGAGTGTGTCGTGTTTGAGGTGAATTATTTTATAACAAAAGCCAGCGAGTGGTGGTTCTTGCCTTGGTTTTGGTATCAGGATAATAACTGTCTGTACACTCAGCGCCTGTGATTGCTCTGAGGAGAGAAAGAGCAGCTCTGGTTTAAGAGCGAGAGAGGGACGGTACGACAGATTATTTTGTTCTCTCGTCTCCCATCTATTACATGGTCAGAGCGGTTAAACTCTGCGTGAAATCGGCCAAGATTTCATGCCACAATACCACAGAGCAGCTTTAGTTTAACCTACACACTAACCCCGCTCTTAAACTGTGGTCAGCGGCAAATATTGGATTCTGGGGCTTATGGTATACAGACACATTACCGTGTGGATTTGGCAACAGTGGGAAGAAATGTATAGTGTGTGACTCTGAAAACAAACTGGCAATCGCATTATACTGCATAGTTTTGGACAGGATACTTTGCCATCTATTGTAATTATTATTGTACATTAAAATGATGGTTCACCCAAACATGTAAATTATTTCATCATTAACTCACCCTCTTTCAAAGCTGTGTGACCTTCTTTCTTCTGCAGAACACAAAAGTAGTAGTATTAACAATGTCGGCATCCAAAACATTGGCTGTACCCATTGACTTCTATTCAGTAGAAGTGAAAAGGTTCCGCCATTGTTCGGTTAACAACATTCTTCATAATATCTTCTTTTGTGTTTTTTTAGGGGGGGTAAACTATCGTTTTTAATGTCCTAATCCTTAAGTGGTTTGTATTACAGTACCATAGACTTACAGTACCTTTATTTCATTATTGTACCAGATGGCACCACTGAAGACTTTTGCATAAGCAGGCTATAACGTCCATGCAGTTCATTGATATATGTTTTGTTTAAAAAAATAATGAATTAAGTAATGAGTAATGGTGTACATTTTCTAAAAGAATGTACGTGCAGCAAGATTTTTATGCGTCAAGCCAGTGGCGTAGCGTCTGGGTATGCGGGGTATGCAGGTGCATAAGGGCACGGGGGATTGGGGGCATGCATCCACATTTTTGTTATGGCCATACAATACTGTAGAAATAGAAAATGACTAGAGGACTGATCTCAGATCTGGTCTACCCAGGGGTATCGGGCGTTGGCTTACAGGTGCTAATAAAGTGTATGGTAAAGTTAGGGGAAGTCGGGGGTCTTCATTGTTCCAATAAGTGGGCATCCATTAAAAAAATGTAATACATAGCCTATATTAATTCATTTACACTATTATTATTGTATGGTGTAATGTAAAACATAACTTTGTTTACCTTGCTAAAATGAAGTTTATTTAATATAGACTGTGATTGAGCTAGTCAATGTCTAATCGAGGTAGACAAACAAATGAAGTATTTTTGAGAAGGATAATTTGAATGAAATAATATGATATTAAACATTCAAAAATATAATAAGGCTATTTGAAAAACAATACCCCTAAACCAAATAATGACTGGCCAATGATTTAGGCACCTAGAATTGAGATTGTGTTGGGTTGACAGGCTGTATTGTCTCTTTTTAACCTGGTTAAATATTTGCAAAACTTTTAAACATGAAGGTTGACCAATATTTATGCTTTATGGAAAAAATAAAACATGTGGCATGAATATACTGTATAATGCTTTTGCCTTACACCTGCGATATATAACAAGAAGATTGTGGTCATTTTTTCCCTTGACAAGTCCCCATTATTCAATTATTTTCATTAAATAAAAAGAGTGGGCTGGATCTGCAAAAATCTCTTAAAAACATCATATTCTGGTAGCTGGGGCGCCAGATTTTTTTATGCTATTTTACATTCAACAGTTTATTTCTGTAATTAATGTGTATATATGTACATATATAATACAAATATATATTAAAGCATCTGTTGTGTTCTACGTTTTTAAAGAAAGTAATTCAAGTTAAGAAAAACATAAGCGTAAGTGACAAAACTTTAATTTGTGGGTGAATTAGTTTAATAATTTATGTATTTTAATTATGTATTGTAAAATAAAAGAAGTGAAACTGTAGGATTTTTAATCAGGCATTAAAGGGACACTCCTCATTAACATATACATTTTTCGGTGAACTATCCCTTTAAATAAAATACCCAAAATGTTCACAACAATACCAATGTTCTTTTATCCAATGTAATCGCTTTATAGTGTCCATGAGGGATTTTAATCCTGTACACCAGCAGCACATCCCATCAGTGGTCAGATGTTCAATAGCTGTGGCTAACTGGCAACCTCCAGTGATAAAATTGTAAATTGTCCATGTGAACCCCCCTGTAGAGTATTGGATATGTTGTTTTCATCGGGAAACGGATAGTGTGTGTGGGTTTGTGTTTAATGAAAGGCTTGTAGGAGACTATGTAAGGCAGCCAGTAATCTTCCACTGAGATGATTCTGATTCCTTCTATAAACATGTCGAGCAGCAGTGCACTCGGGAGACACCTGCCCGAGTCCAGACTGATCAGTCACAGCTGCTCAGATCAATACACACACTCTCTCTCCCATTTTCCAATAGTGACTCTCTCACTAACACATTTAGGTTTGCCGCTTAAGTCTGTGGGGCTCGGCAACAACGGGAAACCAGTTGAATGAGGGATGAGGAAAAAAATCAATGTGAAGAGGTAAGGGTGACTGGGACTAAAGCAAGTAAGTGTGACTGATAAATGAATAAAATTTGGGGTGCAAAGATTGGAATGAATGTCAGAGGGTGTAAACGCAAACTAGTGGGATGAAAGATAACAACTGAGAGCGAAAAAGCATAAAAGAAGATTTGATTAAAAATAAAATCATACATTTGAATCATTGCCAGTACAATTGACATTTTGTTTTATTCATAATTTTTTGGGTTAAAGTCCGAGTTGATTAGCATACAAACTATCTATATTTTGCAACAAACCATTATAAAATCACATAGGCCGGCATATAAGGTAATACTTATAAAATGTCTAAAGTCTTAGTTTATTTTTCACAGTTTTGCATTGCTGAAAAGCAGATTTGCAGAAACACATTGTAGCAGTAAAAACAGGCCAAAAGAAATTATATAAAACATGAAAGAGATATACTGTGTATGGTATTAAGACATTGTATTGTGTTCTGCAGTACTGAATACTCCAACTGAATATTTACTGCTAATATTTTAGTCTGTTCCTTTTAAAACTCATTTGAACACATTTGAACACAGCACAATACAGTGAGACTATTTTACTTCTTTTTTTGAATGTCTGTTTTACATTACAATCCGCCTGTTTAAAGAAACTTTTTTAAACGCCAGCGCCGGCGTCTTTTTCTGTAGCGCAGAGCATTTGCAGTGCAAAGTTCAACTTTTCTGAAAAAAAAGCCCTTCGTCAAGCACCTTTTCCACAGCTAACGAGACTTTTCCACAGAGTAGCGAGACCTGTCGTTTCCATAACTAAATGAGAGGAATGTGATTGGTCAAGCACGCCGAACGCCGGTTGGAGCATAGTTTTGTATAAATGTAAGTTTAATATAAACTCAATAACTTTTTTGACTGCATTTTAGCAATGCGTTAGTATTTTTCTTTTTAAATGAAGTTTTTGTTTTTTTAATTGTTCAAAAATCATGTTTTTTATTATGTTATCATGTTTTTGTGTTAGTTAGCTGTATTTTTTTAGTTATTATGGCTGAAATCAAAACAAACCAACTGCAGTTTGATTGATATTAATTGGAATGTATAATACATATTTTTAAAACGGAGTTATCTCATTTTGGATCCAAACTCTTCACATACTGTATGTGATTGGTTATTGCAAAGACATTCTCTGTTTATACTTCAAATAGACTTCCATAACGCTGCCTATGAAGCCTGTCTGAATCTGTTTCTCTCAGCTGCCTTCGTTCACAAACGCTGCCTCCAAAGTCATTACAAATTATTTGTAACCACTAAAAAAGCACCATTTTAGGTTAGATGTGAACACAGCCTAAGTAATGTTAAGTATAGATTACTTCGTAATGCCGTTTTTTGTTCTATTGGATCTACACAGGTTGTTGTAAAAAATGCAAAAATCTCCACAAATATAAAAAGTACACATTTATTGTCATAATTCTAGTGTGATAGAATAACTTGTCATTGTTAGGAAACATTTTTACAAGCATTGGTAGAATTCTACACAACCTGTCACCAGAAATGTTTGGATACAATAATATTCCTTTAGGGACATTATGATTAAATTCAGTGTGTGTCCTGTTTTTCTTTTTTTTGACGAAAGGCTAAATTTTTTATTTGTGTTGAGAGAGAAATGTGTGGCGTTAGTCCACGTCCCCTCCCATTCCTCCTTCTCAAGGTGACACTTCCATCTGCGCCTTCCCTCGCATTTCCAATCTTTTCTTAAACGCCCCTTAAGAGTCGATGTCACAGCTTTTCATAGGGTTGCTGAAGGATATGCTTTGCTCTCTTATCTATATTCTGCTCATGCCTGTATTTTCATTCTCTTTAGAGTCAGTGTCCATTACAGGCACAAAGATATTTCATTGCAACTGAGAACAAGGGGGAAAGAAGAAGAACGGAAGCACAATTTTCATGAAGCAAGCATTGTGGCCCTCAGAGGATTTTATAAAGAGTTGGACAAAGGGAACTCTCATATCAGCAAATGCGTGAACAAAATACTCACGACTCTCATTGACATTCATAGACCACCTTAGCACTGCCATTTGAATAATTTTATTCACAACATTGTTCGATTTGTAAAGTGGTCATATGGCACCAAATCCTTTTTTCTGTGTCTTTTTTGTGTCAAGTGAGGTGGGCGTACCTGTCAGTACAATCACTTTGGAACCTGATGTTCCAAATATGGTAAGAGGCAATTGATTTCTGTCACAAGCTTGCAGTATTCGACCAATCACTACGCAGTGGTTAATTTGGCCAATCATAGCACACCTCGCTTTTCAGAACGATGAGCTTTGTAAAAAATCTGTGCGTTTCGGAGAGGTGGGGCAAAAAGGATATAGAAACATGCACGGTATGTTGAAAATACAGGATTTTTTTCCTTAAATCGTGTATACATATTGCATTACATCTCAAACGAACGCTAGAATTCATTTCAGCCGTGTCATATGATCCTTTAAACATTTTTTCAATACACTGGAAGTGATGCTAGTCCATGTTAAAGTTGCTAGTTGGTTGCTAAGGTGCATTACACTTTAAAAAATGCTGGGTTATTCTCAACCCATGTGTTGGCTCAGGCCAAACCCAACCGTCGGGTTGAAATAACTTAAAAATGTAGCATCTTACCCAACAATGGGTTACACCAACCCAGTATTTTGGGTTGAAACAACCCAGCATAGGTTCATTTACAACCCTTCAGTTATCTTTGTCCTTTTTCACACAATGCTTGGTTGAAAATAAGTCTAAGGGTGAATTGAGTGGTTGCTAGGGTGTTGTTAGGGTGTTCTGAGAGGTTTCTAGGTGATTCCAACGTGGCTATAGTGGCACAAGTCACAAATCATGTCATTGAGTGTGGTCCAATGTAATTGTTCTTAGTCCTCGCATCTATGTGTAAGCAAATGGAATCAATTAGAAAAAAGAGAGGCGAAGGTTTTCGGAAACTGTGATTGTAATTCACAGCGTGTAGTGAAGACTCCTTGAGCAGAATGCACATTGCCCTTGTATGTGTTTTGCTGCATGCAGGCGTGATCGTGTTTGCAGCATTGTGTGCCAGTGATGGGTGTGGCATTTAGTAACCTCAATTCATTCAATAGAGGACACATGGCTGTTCCAAATCATATTGAGCTGCTCGCCTAATGTATGGCATTAGAGATGTGCTCCCAACATGAGGGCCGTTTCAGACAAAAAACAATTTCTGAAGAAACCCTTTTTGGACAAAATTGGAGGTAACATTGTATGCATTATGCTATTAATGAATATGGCAGTCCCACAATACCTTGCTATGAAAAGACGGCAGATGAAGTCGATTATGGGTTATATTGCTGGCATTAGAGAAATATGATTATCAATTGATTAACAATACATTTTTTTAATACTGCACACACTGTAAATAGCTGAATGTAATTAAACCGCAATTCTCAACTTTTGCCTGTGTAACGCCATCTTTGTTAAAAAGACAAAATTGCAGGTTAATTAACATTTTAAAACTTTTGACTGGTCATATGAATAAAACGTCAAAAAATGTACAGATTGCAGTTGGACTTACATGCATTATACTTTGTGCATTTCAAAGAATTGTGATGGAAGTGTTGCACTGTGCTAAAGCCACACTTTAAATATTCATGTAACAAGTGTAACTGTTTCTCTGTGTGGCATACTGTTTGCGCAATCGTACTTGTTTCTAATCAATGTATCAATACTAAGTGCAGCCCTTGACTTTAGCTATCTATATGAGTGACTGAAAGTGGTGTACAAATTTATATTATTAATGCTGCATTAAATATTTGTATTCATTTGCCATAGTTGTGCTTGGAGTTTAAATTGAAGCTTGGCTTTGAGAGGAATAGAAGGAGGCTTCGCAAAATTTAACTGATTGTGTTGTGTCCAGGTTCAACATATGATTGGCTCCTGCCAGCTGATTAGTATTGAGTCCTGAATGACCCAACAAGGTTAAAAGGAATGTCACCAGTTCCCTTGGAGGAAGATCTTTGGGGGTTTGATAAAGCTGTATACGGGTTGTTGGAGTTTGTTGAATCCTGGTTGTCATATCGTTTTTAGGTAGAGATTTTATTTATCAGTTAATGCTTGTCCATTGCCTTTCATTCTGATACTGAGTTTGGGTTCTCCTCTAAACTGAGACATGCCTTCGTAAATACACAATTCTAAACATCTTTACCTACTTCAATATGTGGCAAGTATGGAATCTTGTTTCTGTCTTTATTGTAAACCTTTTGTTGAACTTTCTTTTGACTAGATGAGAGGGAGGTCTAACATGAGTTTTTTTTTGGTTTAGCTCCTGAAGACTTTATCCCAATCCCCAAAAGTCCTTGTTTTCTGTATCTTTCGGACTACGAGAAAGTATTTCATTAGTTTTGTGGTCTTGGGATCTGTGGAACCAATTTTCAGTGTTTAGAAAAAAGATGCAAATAATAGACTGGTGCAGGGATGATGTATTTTTGTAGGCCAACACGGAATTTAGCTCTGCACTGTTTCCTTCGATCGAATGCCTCTGGATTTTGCCCATAGACTTTTTGAGGATCGCAAAAAAATAAGCTCTTTGATTAACAAATGTTTATGATGTTTACACGTTTTGTCTATCAAGATACTATTACACGTTATCACAACATTTGTTATTTTTGAAGCCTAAATACCAAAGCTAGCACGAGGTTATAAATAGACTAAACTATGGTCGCTCAATATCATTGTCACCACAACCAAGCCTTAGACAACTTTTTCAAACTTGAAAACTTGTTTCCTGTTAAGTAATAACTCTGTAAATAAATCTTCATGATGTTCCTCGGTTTTTCGGTACAGTAGATTAAGTTAACAGCAAATTACCCTTACTGTTTATGCTGCTTGTAATTGGGATAAAGTAAAACATTTATTAAGTGTTTTCACATAAATATTTAAGGCTCAATTGATTTAAAAACGGATTAAAGATGTTGGTACACTAGACCAGTGAACACCATACAAAAGTCATGTGTTGATTTTCATACTCGTGCAATATAACTAGCCAATAAAAAATCATTTGTTTCTTCTGTAAAGTACTGTATATAGGTGCTATTATGCAAGTACTGTTTGTACAGAGCGAGTGATAATCTGTGATCTTTCTGCAGCATGCGACACCATAAGTCAAGTGTGTTCGTGAAGGCTTAAGTGTCAATTACAAACTCAATCACTCTTCACCCCCTAGACATCACTATATCCCTCATCACACCAACAAAGAGAACACTCACTCGCCTCTGTTTAATTCCCTTCATTGTGTCTGTACTTCATTTGTTTTCAGTCTTTCATCTTTCCATCTTCACTGATCTTCATTTTGCAGTCATCTGTTTTTTTAATAAAGTGCCATTTTGAGCCGTATTAACCTATGAAAATAGATGAAAAATTATTTGTAGCTTTGATGAAAATGTGTGCACTCGGGCGGAGGTTGTACTGTAGATAGTTTAAAGTGCTGATGTAAGCAGGGTGGAATGGAAACTGCAGAGAAAGAACCCACCTAATGATGTATTGATCTGACACAGCCCCAGGGCACACACACTTCTTACACACGCCCTGTGTGTCTGTGTGTATGGATGTACATTTGCATTCAAGGTGCATCACTTTCAGACTCACAGACAGACAGCAGTGTGTGAGACTGAGCACGTGCACAGAAGAGAATTTGAGACTATTTGCCTATTGTGATGGATCTCATTTGTAAATAAAGATTGTAACATTTTCCACAAGGACTAACACAAACACTTCTCCTGAACTGAGAAAGCCTCCCTTCTTAACTTAACTATGCAATCTGTTTCTAATGAAGCTAATGTCATTAAAGAGTGCTGCTCTACATTCAGACATATGATTTCATTTTATAACATTGTACTTAATGCAAATTCTGATCCACAGTTTATTAGACAGTCTATTAACATTTGCAACATCCTTAACAACATTCATTGACATCCGGAAAATCACTGTAGATTCAGATCACTTGTAAATTTCTGATTGGCTCATTGCATTACAAACTGCTGGGTTATTTTCAAACCTGTATCGAGTCAAAAAGAGACAAACTAAGTTGTTGTGTTATATTAACCCAGTAAGTGGTATATACTTGACCCAACGATGGGTTAAAAAGATCCAGTATTTCACATTAAAACAACTCAGCATATTTTAATTTACAACCCAACAGCTAGGTTTGTCCTTTCTTGTACCCAACTCTATAGGTTGAAAATAACCCCAAAATGGTTTAATTTACTACACTGATCGATTTTAAAATATAGCTGCAAGCAGCGATTCAGGGCCCCAAGGTGTCGCATAATCTCGTCCCCAAACCGATCAAATCTCGGATCACTTAAATGTAATACACAGAATCCTATGAACGTGATGACTGGAACGACAGGCAAAAAGTAGATTTTCTTTTAGACTTAGGGGTTCAAACGTTACAGCAATTTGAAAAGTGAATTTTTTAACTATTGGTAGGCCTATAGATTGAATGCTTTGTCATGTGGCCAGTCTCCTCATTGACAGTAGGAAATATCTAAGGAAACAATTACGTTTTTTAATGAAACCTCAAGGTTGACTGTTTTATTGATATTCTTATCAAGGAGAGCAGCTCAAATAACAACTATTTTTTCAGGTTTTGTTTGATTTTTTAATTTTTTATACATTTATACAAACAGCACTAACCAGCAGCGCCAGCTTCCTAATTCCTGTGTTTACACAAATTCTCTAAATGCCTTAACTCTTGCAATATTATTACATAATTTGTACTATATGTAATTTCAGCAATAATAATCTTTAAGAAGTAATTTTACCTGTCCCACCTTCTGTGGATAAAACATTTAGATACAACAGTTAGCACCGACTTTTATGCATAACTTGAACAAGAAAAAAGTCTCCTAAAATATGAAATCATGTAAAATATATTTTTTTACACATTTTTACAACACTTATTTCAAGAAGTATAAGTAAAATTTATATTGCTTAAAAATGTATTGCTTTTATGAATGTTTTGTAGATAGTAGATAGATACTTAAGAATACATTTAGGGTTCTAATTTTTTTTACGTATGAAAGAGATTAGTTTCCCGTATCATTTTTTGATAAATGAATTTGAAAACATTGAAAGTAAATGTCTCAAAGGTGACAATATGTGTTCAGAATATTCCTACAAAAAAATATGTTTAGATTTCAAAACTTCCTCTCAAATGCATTAAGAGGATATATTGAAACTGTTTTTTTGGATTTTTATACATTTAGGAAGCCATTCACCTTATTGCCTTCACAACAAGACATTAAAGTCTGCTTTTACATAATCGCCTCTTTCACCCATTTGCACGCAGTTGGCTACAAACCATACAGCCAGTTGGACAAATATTACTACTCCTTATGGAGTATACTGTAATAGTTGTTGTTGTTATTTAGCAAACAATAAATGTGATATGATGTTTGGGAAGCTTACCGGTTCAATTCTTTCAACATTGTAGTTGTCTGCCAATTTGAATCAATAGACTATATGCAATTGCTGAAAAAATACTTATTTTCAGTTTTTCTGAATTTACTATTCTATAGGTATGTGTTTAAGTAAAGCTTTTTTTCCAGCAATATTATACAGGACAAACTGGTGAAAATAACATGGAGACAATGTTTGCAGATCTTGAATACTGCAAAGGAAACAAGTTCATATTCATGTAAAACATTTTTTTTAAATATATACATTTTTGATCTGATCATATAATACATGACTGAATAAGGTCTTTCATGGCATTCTCTCATTGCTGTTAGGTGACTCTGTCTATCCTGACGTTTGTTTTCATTGACATTCAAAAGACACTGGACTTGAATAGCCACAATAGATGCAGAAATGTTTATTAAAGGCAAAACTGAGCTGTGTATTATGGCTGGCAAACAATACTTGTGCCTGCGAATTTATCTCACTTCATTTGCAATTGCCAATAATTTAGAATTATGTTAATTTGGACCCCGTGTGCCTTGATGCCCGATGACTCCTGAGATAGGCGCAGGCTCCCCGTGACCCGAGGTAGTTCGGATAAGCGGTAGAAAATGGAATGGAATGGGAATGGACCCCGTGTTAATACATAAAATCTAGCACACAGAATGAAAGTGATGAAATGTTGAGTTCGGTAAAATCATAGCTCGGCAGTCATCACAGCTCATCACAATTCATATTTCATACAGATTTAATTTCAACAACCAAACAAGGACAAACATGGGAGACATCAGAGGAAAACTTTCATTTGAGAAAGAAGGATTGGACTGTCGGCAGTCATTAAAACAGATCAAGATGTTTGATATGTGTGTTTTGATGAAACTTCTGAGTGTTGTATTTAACTCATTGTTTCGGAAAAGAAACTCCCGGTGCAGTAACAAGAGAAATTCTCTATTGGAGTGGAAACATTAGGAGAGAGGAACCCAAGAGTATTGTTTATCTAGAAACATCTATCCAGTATCCACAGTTGCAGTTCCAATATTGACTGAAACTAAATAGACAATGAGAAATGTAAACTGAACTGCTTATCAAGCTGTTAGGAGTGGGTTGAGGAAAACAAGAGAGAGTTTTCTGTTCGTCTGAGGGCGGCTTGTGCTGTTTATGTGAAGAAAATTACTGGAGGCAGATTTGTCATTAGAATATTGATAGAGTTCGGGCTCTCTGGAGACGAAAGCAAAATTAGATTACAGACGAAAAAAGAAAACTGCAGCGTTTGGGAGAAGTGCTCGGGGTAACTAAGAAGCTGTTGAACAGACTTTACTATATATATTTTCCCAGCGGATTCATATTTACATATCATGAGAGGCAATGCTGAGGCTGTGGTTTTAAGTATGCCTGAAAAAACGACATTTAAAAGAAAACAATTCTACAAATAGCCCAAGAATCACTGCAGAATTGTTCAGTAGTTTTCATGTTGTATATTTCTAGATCAAATGTTCTAGCTTGTACAATCTTTATAGCAGTTCATACTATAAACTATAAAGAAGGGAGAATAGAACAGAAATGAAAAGAATCCCTTTATTGTCACTGTACAGATATACACAGTATTAACAACTGAATAGAGTGTTTGAAAGTAAACCCACGCACAGTTCAATAATGAATTTGACTGAAACAGATGCATTAACCGTCCCACTACTCCTCCCACCCCAGTAACACTTGCCTTGTCACGCACATTTATAAAGCAGTGCTTCCGTTAGCTGTGATGTCAGAGATCTATGAAATAAATACGTAGCATCACAGTTTACTGCTCAAGGCAAGACTGTGAACACACTGTACAATCTCAATATAAATTGAACAGCTATTCCATAACCAGCATTACAAACCTGTAATCTGGTGCAAAACTGATATCGCAACACTTTGATTTCACATCTGAGGCATATATATGTGTTAAACACTATTTATCAGCTGAATTAAGCATAATCCTCTTATTTCATGTGAGGAGTTATCCCTGTAGGAGATGTAACGTGCTGCTGGCACAGCAGGAATACTTCACACTGCACCATCAGCATGACCTTTACACTGACAACATGTACTCATGATAATGACACTGTACAGTCTCTACTCAACCATTCCAAAAACATCTCACATAGCACACAGGACTCACTGCCCAATGCTTATTCTACCTAAAAAACGTTTTTAGTAAGACTGTACTTTAAGCCTCTATATATAATGCATTATAAAGAGTTATAAAAGGGTAAAATGCATTATAATTATTCATAATGTGTGTTGTAATGCATTATATGTAGTTGTAAAGACAAATATTTAGTTTAACAATAAATTGCTAGTGTTATAATGTGTTATAATGTATCAATTGTAATAACAATTATTTATAAGACATTGCGATGCATTAAAAGGTGCATTACAATGCTTTAAAAATACTTTTATAATGCATTATACATATATGGTTCAAGGAAAGTGTTACCACGTTTTTATTGGGGTTCTAATTGTGGAATAATTTAAGACCCATAAGGCAACAAGGGTGACAGATCTTCCTCTTTCCTTCTTTGTCTTTCAACCAATCATTAGCATTCACCGCTCATTTCAGTTCTTGTTTTCATGTGATGGCTCTCTCTGACCTGCAGGTCGATATTGTTTTATCCACCCCCCCAACATCACGTGTAAATCCACCATTAGTTGGTAAAGCAGCATTCTTACCAGTATCTATCAAAGTCTGCATTTTACATCAATTAACCTCTACTGACATCTTGCTCTATCTCCTTTTCATTCATTCTCTGTTTGATGCACATTCACTTCCCCACTGCTTGCTTGAGAGCACCTTCTATCAGCACTTTCATTGATACCACTGTAAAGAAACTTGATAAGCTTGATAATATTCTTTATAATGTGTTGGCGCTCTACTCATAAAAATGTATCGTATTAGAAGCTATATACACTTTATTACATGACAATGAGTAATTGTATAACACATTTTTTAACAGCTTAGAATACAAATCATTTTCAGGAAATTTTAATTTATTTATACATTTTAACAAATTTCAGGACTGAACATTACTGAATTGTGAGAATTTATGTTAATGTACAGTATATATGTAAGCAATAAAGTACTTGAGGCTAGTGCATTCTCCTGAAAAAGTCATTGCTGAAGGGTGTTGATAGGCAAGATGTGAAGCAGTTAACACCTAATACAAATATTAATGCAACTTCATTAAAATAATATCAAAGTTTTCCTTGTGCTGGAAAAAATATTCATTGTTCGACTGTTAACAGCAATATAATTTTTCTTTTACATGGTTTACACCCTGTCTAGGATGTGATGTGGTGCAATGCGACACGACAAAGACAATAGATCCCATTTTAATTCAAAGTTTTGTCCAAACTGGATGCAATGCTGCGACAAATGCCTTGTTCTTAATGAGTTAGTGATACACAGATACATTCGGAAAATCGGTCATAACTGTGCGCTATCATAAACAAAGCACCGCCATTGACCAATCAGAATCGAGGACTGAAACCGTTTTATAAATGTGAATTTATAACTACCAACATGCTTGATTGTGCACCCCTTGCATACTTGAATAAAAGTTGTATATAAAAGCAGATATATAAATACTGTTAAAATGCGTTTCACAGATTTACACATGAGTCTTCATGATCTCATTGATCAATTTTACAACAGGTTAGGTTATTTTTCAATTTAGTAAGAAGTTCAGACTTTACAACTATATAAACATTCTGGACTTGTGGCCACTAAGTAAAGATCATTAAATATGTATTCATAAGAGACAAGAGAGCAGTAGAGAGAGAGAGAAGATAATGTGATGGTTGGACATGGCTTGACAAAGCCCAAGAGAAATCTCAGTGATTACTATTGACCCAACATATGTGCAGTCATGATAACCTCCAAGAGTTCTGAGAGGAACTAAAAGAGATATTATATTACATGCAACTCATTTTGACCTACTCATCTAACTTTCTGTATCTGTTAATAACTGAATATTGGACTATCAACACAGATAATTTGTTTATGAAACAGATAGTTTACGTCAATGAAATGTAATTTTCATGATCTCATGTTATTTACTCTTTAAAGGTGAAAAAGTTTTGGGGGCCATAGGTGGGCACTGCCCCCCAAACATCAGCCAATCAAATTATTGTCTCATCTATGAATGTCATTTTTTTTATAAAATTCATATTTTCTCCTCATTGACTTTTAGCATTTTGTATAGCAATAAATATTAATAGTAAATATAATGTTAATGTAAGAAAAAATGTAATGTAGAATCATTGTTTCCACTACACCAAAAATCCTCCCCACATGACAGCTGCAGCTTCTCAGTGATGCATGTTTCCCTAAGTTAGCAACTCTTTCACCCCTTTAGCAATTTTTGTTCAGAAGAAATGTATAATGACAAACCTAGAATCTTTTTGGATAAACCATAGCTTTCATTCAGAAGGAAAATGCTGTCAGTCAGTCCCTGCGCAGGGATTGTCTCTCTTTGATTGAGTTTACTTTGAAATTGAAGATAAGAAATACATAAAAAATATCACTATTCCATTACAGAACATATAAGTCTTTGATCATACTGCCGTTGCAAACATTTTATTAAAGCAATAAATCACTTGAGAGCCAGTATGTTAGATATTTTACTCAAGTTCATGAAATGCAGTTGTGTTAGCTCGGGTATATGTTAACAATAAATATTCAAGAACAGCTAGTTTATCGAAACCATTCAGTATGCATAAACACTCTATGCATAACAGGATATGCTAGATGAATATTCAGAAGATGATTTGAATATTGATTTTTATGTTAGCATACTCAGAGGAAAGCACAAAGACAGTCAGACAGACATACAGACAGTATCAGGTGAGTTATTTAATGATCGCCTCGTTCCCTCCAGCACTAAATAAATAATGAGAACACTGTTAAAATTCTGCTCAGATTCTCTCTCTCTCTCTCTCTCTCTCTCTCTCTCTCTCTAAGGAAGGTGTTGGCACTTCACAATCTAACCACAGATTTCTAACCTTAAAAATGCCATTGGGCACTGACTTACTTGTTCTTACCAAAGCAAGTGTGGGTGAAAACACATTTTGGAATTGCTTTTATTTTCATTTAATTCCTTCTTTATTCTTGTAGTTTCTCATTTTTTTCATGTTTCACTTTTCTACAAAGACACACTTTTCACTTTTAACTTTTCCTTTTATCCTTTTAAGCTTTTGTCATGACAAGCTACTATTTTATAGGTTTATTATTTAACTATTCTGCTGTTGCTTCTAACATTGGGCATTATTAGAGCGAATTGTGCTGCATTGTCTCTTTGATTCTGTCGGTCTGATGTATTTATTTTTTCTTTGCTTGCCATGCTGTGTGAAGGAAGTAAGAGTACATTTTCAAGCCCCTTAGGGTCTGTCAAGACAGAATGAGCTCCACATATCTGTGAGGACGTTCCAATGTACAAAAATTCTAATTTTAAAGTATGGAAATCATGTTTTGAGAGAATGTTGGTATGATACATGGATGTGTATATTGTACATGCAAGAATATATGATGCATTCAATAGATCAGCCATGTTGGTTGGGAAGGAAATTTCAGACAATAAATAAAAAACACATTTTGTGTAGGTGTGTCATGTCAAAATATGAGCCGTACAATTCCACTTTAAACCCACAGGTACACCTGCCCCTTTGACTTCCATTGTAAATGCATTGTTGTAATCATAATTTTGTGATAACAGCCTATCACAGATGTTGATAAATATTTGCAGCTGATCATCAAGCTGTGCAAGATTTAGTGTTGATTGGCTACACAAAAGGGTGGGCGTGGCTTTGAGCACTTTCAGGTACTTGAGCTGTGGATTTCCATTACTGGACATTAGCAACTGACTGACAGCCCACAAAGACTAAATGGATGGGCTCTGTCTGTCATGAATTATGGAGCAACTAAAACTACAAATCTCAAGCAAACTAGATGACATAAGTTCATCTCAAGCGGAGAAGGCCACTGTTGAACTAAAGTAGCCCCTGTGTAATGCAAATACTAAAACACTTTAGCTGTTGCAGTTGTAAAACCTAATATGAGCAATTAATACCTAATTTTTACAGTGGAAATGCCATCCGATTTTTCCAATTTCAAGTGAAATTGTGTGATACGTTTTGTATTGTTCCTCAAGAATCAACAATCTCCATGAGCTAAGCTAAAGAGAACAAGAGAGACCGAAATAAGCATCAGAGTTTCTCTGTCTTCCCTGCCCAACACCCCAAATACTCTGAAGCCTTTCCTTCACACGCACACACACACACACACACACACACACACACACGCACACACACACACACACACACACACACTAATTACATTACAGGTCTTGGCTCTTTTTCAGCTTTCATCAGTGTCTTGCACCTGTTACCTAGTTTGTCCTCTCTTCCTTTTTCTTACATCTGCTCCTTGTTTCCATCGCTATAAAATAAATAGTCCAATTGAAATATTGAAACACCTCCAAACATCCCCTGAAATAAGAATGCATCAAGGATCTTTCCATCTCAATGAGCTCCATGATGCTTTGATCCATACAGAGGATAAATTATTGATATTTCACAAGATCAGACCTGATTCCGACAGAAAAAAGCAGGGAATCTGTGACCCTATGAACATCACATCCATTAGCACATAGGAGATTTAAAAATGCATTATGCAGACTGAAGGACAGAGACAGCAACGAGTGAACGAGAGAGAGAGGGGTGCGGTGGGGTGGGGTGAGGTAATGCACTTAAGACATTCAATGAATGGAATAATAATATTACTGTATTTTGTATTACTATATCAATTGTACATTTATGTTGTATTATTATTAATATATATATATATCATGTTTTATGTTTCATTTTATAATATTTATGTTTTAACATATTTAATATTACACTATTTTTTTTCTACGACATTTTTATGCGTTACATTTATTTACATGAACCATATGTGTTCTGATGCTTTGACAAGACTGTACGCGAAAACAATCCTGTCAATAATGAGTTGATTGTAGTTAAAATATATGAATAATATGTATTATATTGTGTTTATAATAATGAGACTATATTTTACAGTTATAATTGATTATTTTTTTACTTTTTACTACAAACTTTATTCTATCTAAATGTAATGTATGTCCGTACTTGTGTGTGTCCTGATACATTTAAGCCAAGAATGTACTTTACAATCCAAAATTAATAACCAGTTATTGAGAGAAAGAGAAAGAGAGAGAGAGAGAGAGAGAGAGAGAGAGAGAAGGGCTGCAGGATGTAGATTTCTGTTGCATCCTAAACTAGTCCTCCACTAAAGAGAGGACTGTGTCTGTGTGCGGTTGGCTTTTCTGGGCGTTAATGTCTTTGTGGTGCTGTCTCTCTCTCTCTCTCTCTCTCTCTCTCTCTTACTCCGCTGCAGTGGGGGAGTTTATTCAGCTGCTCAAACGAGGGGACGAGACAGCAGCAACCTCACCTCACCTGCCTGCTCTCCCTCTCTTTGCCGCTGTAACCCGGACCGGACTTTTATCTCACAGCTGCAGGAACTTATACAGTTTGGTGCCTCTTTTCAAATAACCACTCCTTAAGGATTTTGGGGAACAAGAAAAACCAGCATGGATTACTCAAATCCCAGCCAAACAAAAGGATTCAGCACTCTTGGGAGGAACAAGAGAGAAAAAGAGGGATGATACGCCGACTTTATAATGTTCGGTCTTTTCTCGCCCCACAACTTGAAGGGTGTTTGGTATTAGAAGGGTGTGTTGATGCCGCATGCTGTCTAGTTGAGAATACTTTTGAGACTGTTGCATTGTTTTTGTCTCACTTTTTATCCCATTCTCTTAAAATCGTTCCTTTTTACTTCTTCTTAACTCTCCTTATAAACTCCTTGAAGCGATTGTAAGTGAGACTGTCCACGCAATAGACTGTTTTATTTGCATGACCGCTCATGTTTTCGCTTGACCCTCTGTGTATGTGGGTGTACGAGGGCGACGCCTGTATGTGTCTCGGGGTTTGTCTGGCACGTTACTGCAGCGTGAATGAATAGCCTGAAATTTCAAACAGCGGGGTGCGTGAAACAGCATGACCGCCTTTGACAGTTTAATGAGGTTGAAGCTTTCGCTGTTGTGACTGAAGCGTGTTAGGATTGAAACTCTGTTTTATTGAGAGTTGACATTTGGATCAAGTGAGGATAAATAGGAGTCGTAGTTAAATATTGGGAGGTACTCAAGTAGAAGTGTTGTTACAACGTTTTATCAGCGCGTATTTGCGTGTTGGAGCGGAACGTTGGTTTTTCCGTCAGAAACTCAGTGTGAATAAAGTGTGAGGGAAGTACGTAGAAAACGAAAAGTGGAAAAGGTTATACAAATTAGATGGCGTCAGATCGAACAAGCTTAAATTAGGTAAAGTTGTTGCGGACCTGTTTCATCTTGAAGGATCTTGAAGACTGCTGCATAAGATTCGAGTCTGCAACTGGATGAAGATTTATATCCACCTTCACACAGCTTGCCTTTCAATTCTCCTCTGCAGCAAAGTGTGCCAGTAAGATGACACCTAGATAGCACAAAGCGGTGGTTTTAACCCAACGTACATTGAAGAATTTCTAAAAGCAAATGCCTGATAATTATGTTTCACAAACCAATGAGCATCAAATGCGTCCGACTGGTACCTTCTTAAGAGAGATATTGATTTATTTGTGAGAGAGTACCAATGACCACCATTAAGGGCTTGTGTTATCTAATAGAATTTTCATTTATTGATCTAAATAATAGAAGCATGTCAGTCTTGAGGAATTGGAATAATGACTGCTGATGTATGCAAACATGGTTTTTCAAGAACGAAGTAAATGTTTATGTTCAGTTCCATTGAAAGTTGCTTTGCCAGCTGGTATTCATCCATATTTTTTGCTCACAGACAACTTCTGTGTTGAGTCATGTTCGTATCTTGAGCGTGTTTGGTGTAACGGTCTATAATTGTGACTTTTGCAGATGGGAGGCCAGTCAGACAACGTTGTTTTCTGTTGTTTAAGCAGATGTACCTAGGAGTGTGTGGGATTCAATTTCTCTCAAGCATGGTTTTATGCACATTGACCCTCTAACCTTACGGTTTTATGTGCTATCATTTTTGCCAATTGTTAAGCATGCAACATGAGCATGTTAATGTTTGTTGAATGCGACTATTGAAAGGCGAGATAGACAAACAACACCTGTGAAGTGCGGAAGGTGATAACAGACAGGTTCAGAGAAGATGGAGATATTGGAACCGTTTTCGCAGTTAATAGAAAGTAGAAGCAGGTGTAGAAGAAGCTGTTGAATGATTCTGTTTGGATGTGGAAAAGTGAAAGTCCAACTCTTCTTTGAGATCCACATCAGATGAACAAGAAAGAAACCTGGTTACTTTTAATGATTACGGGTGAGAAACAGCGAAACGACTGTCCGGAAGAGAATCTGAAGCCACAGTCAAGAGCATGAAAAATTGTTGTACAGAGAACATTTAGCAACTCAAAATGAAAATGGTGTGTCAAATAAATGTATTCTTCATCAACTAAAACACTATGACACTGCTCTGGAAATAAACTGGGAGGACTGATGCAAGGACGAAACTGGTGGTCAAAGGAAGCCAAATGATCACTCATTTTGTCGAACAGTAATTGACTTGCTTTACCTGGAACCTTCTGCATTTACGGCCTCTCTTGGTTGAACATGATTGCCTGTCCAATCACCCATAAATCCTTCCCTCACTTCAGAATGAATCACTGAACACATCACAAGCATTTACATGCAGCATTTACTGATTTGGGAATAATATGGCTGTGGTCCCAGTTAAAGCGCTGGAGAAAGTGGCTTTGATGAAATTGTGAGTGTGGCAGAGAGACGTAATTTCATGCCGTTTCCAGAATTAAGCACATTAGTTAGGGGCTGCAAGTTTGGCACAGCATTACATTTTAAGCACAAATGGACTTCGCAGTGCACAGCAGACTTGAGATGTTACTTTTCGTACAATCAAAAAACATTCGTTTCATTTTAATAGGTTTTTTGCATTTAAAACTTTTATAAAAATGGCAGCCGAAAAGCTAGTGAATGGACTCATTTAAAACCAGCACAAAGACCTACACGTGTACAGTCTCTGAACGTTGAACCGGAGTATACCCAGAAAACTATAAACGATTCAGCACATGAGTGTAAAGGGGGAACTGAACAACTGTGAAATCTGCCCAGGGAGATCTAGGGTATGATACTGTTTCTCAACTAGCACAACTCTTCCTTTGCCGAAAAGACGGACTGCTACTGTTGAACTGAAGGATTTGGGGCCGTCAGAATGGGTTGCAACATGTGCGTGATGCAGAAGCCTGAGGAGCAATACCGGGTCATGTTCCAGGTAAGAATGGAGTGTGTCAGATGTCTGACTTCTTTGCACCTGGATATAACCTGTATCAATATTTATTTACATAGAAAATGTAGAAATCTATACATCACTGCACCATCTATTGCAGACACATAGGGCCATATCACAGAAACTTCCTCAAGTCCTTTAATATGAACAAGTTTCAGATTGAACCTTGGTTACTAAACAGATAATATAAGATTGTGAGTTAGGATGTTTCGGTTATATAGCCACTAAGCAGACTCTTTGAAGTATTTTTCTTTTGTTATTACATATATTTGTTTCTAATAAATAAAATTATTTTTACCATTTGCTTTCTGTGCAGAAATAGCGTAGGCTAGTGTTCAGAGCACCAGTAAAATACCTCTGGGTTTTTTAGTTTGTCTGCCAATTCAGTCTTAATATTTAATGGTGAACATGGCTTGATGTCTTTAAATGGGAGCTCTGACCTCAACCACCCCATAGTGAAAATTCACAGAGGAAGCATAAGAACAGTGAAGGTGGAGATGGGGAGGAGGAAGGATGACCGAAGAATTGTCACGGGAAGGCAAAGACTGCCACTTATATATGCACATAATCATGACATATTATTATAGACAGGACTGAATGTTAAGGCTCCTCCAAAGCGTTCATTTATAAAATAAAATGGAACATGACAACAGATAAACCGCAGCAAGTTTTCAGTGCATATAGCATCCGGTTAAACTGCATTATGTGTGAAACAAATATGTGATGCGAACAGTTCATTGAATCTTTAGCTTGTCTGAACTTATTACAATCATGTTTCTCATTTTACATGTGCTTCTAATTTATTCTGATATTTGCTGTCTAAACCCTTTCAATCTCTCTCCTTGTAATCCCGTTCCCATGAGTTTCCTTGTTGTCTGTGGCAGCAGTAAGATACTTGTTTGTTTGTCTTATTTTAATGAGATGTAATCAGCTTTATTACTGCTGGAAGAAAACACTCCATCCATCCAAAACATTGCATTCTCAATCAAGGAAGCAGTCAAAAATTCCACTGAGGTTTCGATATACAATTGCTTCGGCATGTTATATATATTTTTTCAGTTAATATGAAATGCGCAGAAGTGACTTGCAATGAACCGAATTGCAGCTGGTGATTGAAGCTAGAGGTGACTTTGAGGAAAGCCGCCAATACCCGAAACGATGGGTGTGAAATTGCAACCAGACTGCATGTGTTTCATTGATAGAAAGTTTTGTCGATAAGAGACGGCTGATACGAATAAAGCCAATTAGCAGAAAACTGTAAGCTTTAACACTAATGAGCTGTTTGTGTACAGATGGAAAGGGCTGCAACCGTGTAATTACCAACATCATCATTACTTATGCATCCAGATTATTGATTCACGCATGCTAAAATTTCCAGAAATAAAGAAAGCAAACACACCCATAATGTTCAGTGAAAACCACTGTGGTTTCTCCTCATTAAAAACAGAGAGATAAAGGGACTAAATGATGTCTTTATTAAAATCTAAAGTTGCCAAGAGGTTTCACTAAAGGGACAGTGTAGGGTTAGGTTGTAGAAAATACAATTATGTAACATTTGTTTTTTGTGTTCTCCTATTCCATAATATTATATAAAGTAAATAAACCATAATCTGATTTACCTCCCCTCTAAAGTTCAAACCTCTGTTGTGCTATAAAATCATTGATCTACTTGTTTAAAGCCTAACACCACATTCTAACCAATCATAATGCGATGAGATTCCTAAAGCTGCATTCAGATTACAAGCGACATGATCCCTTTCATTTCAATGGAGAGCTGGCAAATTTCGACGATAAGAGCAGTCGCAACCATTGGTGACCGGATGGGCGTGTCTAGCAACACATCAAAGTTAAAAAATCTTCATGCAAATGAAGAGCCATTTTCAGAAGCGACAACCAATAGGAAGATGGTAGAGTTGACGTGATCCCTCTCCAGCTCTTGTAGTTACGTAAAGATGGAGGAGAGACTGGTCCTTGCTGTCAGCTGACGCGACAATCAATCACAAAACACAGCAAAATCAGAACTCGCACCCTCTCACGATGCAGCTGAAGAGAGCACATGCAGAGAGATGCGTCCTGTTTGCATGACTTCAGTGATGCCTATTCGGATAGTATGCTAGAATATAAGGATCTAAACGTATGTTAATAAATGTATATAACTTACATCGAATGAGATCGTTGTGTGGGCTAAAATAGAAATGGTCATTTCGCGCAGCCCTGTCGCGGCTGGTTAGGACAAAATCTCTGATTAAAATGGAAACAATACCTTTTATCGTGTGTCATGGCGCGTTTGGTTATACACGGCGTAACACTGTCGGCATATGTTTAATAACCAGTGGAAGAAGGGGAAGTATCTGTGAAAAACGACACTTCAAACCAGCCTAACACTAGGACCAGCAAACCATTTTATGCTGGGTTAAGGATACTGTGTTTTTACCTCAGAATCGGACAGGATTTTAGTTCAGGAAAACATTTTGGAGAACAAATGTAGCTTCTTCTACATAGCAGGGTCTTATCCAGAAATAAAGAATCTATACTCTTAAAAATAAACAGACGTTAAAGGTTCTATATAGAACCAAAAGGTTCTTCTATGGCATCGCTCCATTTTTAGGAGTGTACCAGCGAAGCAAACCTGTTGAGTTAATAAACACATGTCACAGAAAAGTGTTTAACAGTTTTATACTGTACGTTTACATCACATGCCAGTTATCAAGAAACCCTCCACAGCGTCACAAACACAACTGCAATAGCAGTGATCTTCAGTTTCTCCACAAAGGTTCTAATGACAGTGTAAATGCAACCAGGAAAGTAAACAGTTAAAATTAAATCGCTAGTTAATACCACTAACAAGGCTCGCCTCACACTAACACGGTAGCATAATGAGGGTCCTACATGCAAACCGAAGCATTGAGAACTTTGTAAGTGTACAAACCGTTTAATAAGAAGATACTTTATAAAGACAGTAAATCACGCGTATACAGACATCCGCCATCTTGAAAAACAGTCTCGTCAAGTCGATCCACGAACTCTGTGCTTAGTAATGAACTGTGACTTGGAATCTCATGGAATCTCATCGTTCGTGGATTGACTTGTTGTTTTCAAGATGGCGGATGTCTGTATACGCGTAATTTACTGTCTTTATAAAGTATCTTCTTATTAAAGTGTTTCTACACTTACAAAGTTCTCAATGCTTCGGTTTGCATGTAGGGACCCTCATTATGCTACCGTGTTAGTGTGAGGCTATTTTGAGCCTTATTAGTGGTATTAACTAGCGATTTAATTTTACTTACTCTGTGCCCCATATACTAGCGCTATAAACTAATCTGTTTTTAGAGATAAAACTCTTTACATTCGATTTTCATGGAAACGCATCCCAGAGAACGATCTACTCGGTAATGATGTGTTATTTACCCCTAGGTTCATTTTTCACCAGAGTTGTCCTTTAATATATCAGACTTTAGCACTTCCTGAACATTTTGTAAATAATGATTTACCGTTAATAATAAAGTTATTCTGGAATTGCATGCAGGGTGAATTCATGTAGATTGGGACACCTGTTGACAGTCATCTGAAAATTTACCAATTTACACTTCATGAGTCATTTTTGTGTTGATTTTGTGCTAAATTTTTTAGTAAAATAAAATTTGTTGTCCTTAACTATACATAGATATGTGTTCAGTTAAGGACAGGTTGTGCTGTTATAAACAGATTTTAGAGTGTATACACGAACTATTTTTCCTCAAAAAAAGGTTAAAGGGACTTCATACATAATGAAGGTACCAAGAAGAGTTGTGAGAAACCCTGCAATCGTTTTCAACAACAGACAAAAGAAATGGGAGAAAGCATTTGAAAAAAAAGTATAATAGCGCAAATCAAAGAGATTTCTAGACAGGATTTGATTTCTCCGAGGACGCCTGAGTTGAGAAACAACCCCCTGAGCCGACAAACTGTATGTAATTTGCTCCATAATTTTTCAGGATTTTGTTTGAGAAAAACAAGCTTGTTCGATCTGGACGAGATTGAAATCGCAGAGTACACATGCGAAGCACAAATTCACTTGACCTCCTCAAGGGGCAAGAATTCGGTGCCGTCGCAAAAGGTTTTTTTCTCTTATTGCTGTTAAATTCAGACCGCAAACTCATAACTCAGGTGAAATATGATTTCTTTTGCTGTGGTGCTGTGCAGAAAAAACTGATGTGGTGAGTTAGCAGTCTTGCTCCAAACATCTCTCTTCAGCCTCAGCAGATGGACGTGTTGAAAGTAACCCGTACATATGTCAACACTAGACAAATTTCTCTTTTAAGATCACTCAGAAACTTTTTTCAGAGAACATTAAGAAAATGTTAACGTTTACTGTTTGCTTAGTTAACCTTTCCCCACAGAGTCCATCACCCTTCAAATAAACTTCAAATAAAGAACAAGATGACTGCTAAACCTTTTTTCCTTTAAAAATGTAGACTTGCTTAACTGCCCTGCTTGTTTTTGCTGAAGAGTCTCACATTTAGAGTTTTAGAAGAGGTCTCGTAAAATATGTTCAGACTGACTGTCTGAAGAAACATCTGAGACCATATCTGAATTTAACATGATAACTTAAATAAATCTTCTGAGCTGGGAAAAGCATCCTCAAAGCAGAACCATTCTTCTGGAATTAAACTTATAATGAAACAAATAATAAAGCTGAAGTTAAAAGAGCTGACGTGCTGGACTTCAGTCATCACAAATTGAGAAGAGGGTTATAGAGAGGTGAGCTGAAGGATAGAGATGATGAAGAGCGTTAGACGAATGAACAGATAGATAGAAGGATGGATAGATGGCGTTTTTTCATTGGCTGTTTGCCCTCAGACGACACAAGTAATTGATTTCCATGCATCGCAGAGCAGGAATGAATCAGTGGACCTTGGTGGCTCCTCAGGAATGGTGTTGCTGTCCGTGACAGTGCCTGGCTGTAAATCTTCTGGGCTTCTCTGTCGATTTTAATCTGGGTTTCATCTCTCTTCTAGTTTCATCATAGCCGCAGTTGCTGGACGTAATACTCGTCACACAAGTGAGTCATATTCAAAACCCAACTCAGCTACACACTGAGTCCACAGACTGCCTGACACAACACATTTGCATTTCCTCAAGGAAATAGCAGCGCTTAGGCAGTGAAACAGTAGCTGTTTCAGGTTATAGACTCTGGTTCTATGTAAATCAAATGCGGCATTAGAGCCGTTGATGCTCAGGACACGTGAGAATAAACACAATGCAACACATTTGACTATTGCCAGAAAAAGGACTGTTGTTATGATAAGTCTGGAAAAAATGAGTCTGGAAAATAGAATTACAAATATTGTTATAGCTGAGGGCCCAGTTTCACAGACAAGTCTTATCTTAAACCAAAACAATGGCACAAAACAATGGCACTGATGTATTTTAAAATATGTCAGGGCAAGTTATTTTCTGTTCAAACATTCATTTTAGTCTAGTCTTAAACCTTTTCTATGAAACCGGGCCTAAGAATACCAAACATTATAAATTAAAATATTCTTCTTAAAGGCAGGATATGCGATTTTGATTTCTCATAGCCGTTGTTGATGTTCAAATCACCAAAACAAACACACCTCTACCCCATCTTTCGCTTTCGTCAGCACTCGGCTAATGTCCGTCCTGTGCACTGTGCACCTTACTGCTGATTGGCTACAAGGTTGTTTTGTTACTCGGTTGTCTAAACTTAATTCGGAAATCAGTTACCCCGCCTTTAATTTTATTTAATAGAATAAAGTAAAAAAAAAGACAGAGAACAGTGATAATGATGTCTGTATATTATGCGTCTCAATCTGAAATCATTTAATATTGGAAGGAAATACACTGCTAACATGCAAACTGTGTGAAAATGATTCGAAATGTAGAATACACAAACCACATTCACAGATCAAGCAAAACAGCCTCTTTGACTTGGATGGCGGATTACTCTTTGATCTCCACATAAACATTATAATTCCTATACTCCTGAATCCTCACATCCTGGTTCTGGTACGACAATTAATAATGTAGAGATCAATGAAATAGGACACATGTTTATTTTTTGGGATGAACTGTTCTCTTGAAAATATACAAAAATCATAAGACATTTTACTTACACCATGTCTTAGTCCCATTTTACTAAACCCACGTCTGACGCTCCAAACGTTATTTACCAGACAACACTGCTCTTTCAATATACTTTGCAAATCCATTTCCACCTATTAGATATGAAACATGAAAATCAGCCTAAGAGGAAACAATAAAGGATCCCACACAAACACATCAACAGTATAAAAGCAGGAGTGTTTATCAGATGTGCATGTTGAGGCACATGTGTAGTTTCCCTTCCACTGGCAAAACCGACAGCAGAATAAACACCATCAATCTGCCCGGCACACTAGCGATATCACACAACCCATCAATCACTCTGAGCACCCCCTTCCCCTCAGTCTCTCAGCTCTCTCTCTGCAGCTCTCTCTCTCTCTGAGCTGCGTTGCAATGGGATGCTGTAACTATGGCAACCGGACTCATTAGTCAAGCAGAATGTGTCTTCTTACACTGAATTTTGTGTAGTTACATTAGTATTTATGAACATATGGCGCGAATATAGTTAAAGTGATCAAAGAATTGCTCCCTATGTCAACACAAAAACACACACAGTACTGCGACTTTTCTCGACCACACCCTGCATCCATTGTGCCAGACATATCATCATAGATCTTTTTTTTCTTATCGAAAGGATTCTGAAGTGTTGTTTATGATATTTTAAATTGGGGAATATGACAAGGCTAAAACAAATATCTTTGTTTGTTTTAGATGTAATGCATGGGTATACATGATTTAAGGTAAAAAAATCCTGTGTTTTCCACATACCCTGCATGTTTGTATCTCCTCTTTGCTCTGCCTCTCTGAAACGCATAGATTTTTTAAAAAGCTCAACCCTCTTAAAAACGAGGTTTGCTATGATTGGTCAGTTAACCACTGCGTAGTGATTGGTCGAATACGTGTTACGGAAATCAAACGCCTTTTACTATGTATGGAACATCAGGTTCCGAAGTAATTGTACTGACAGGTACTCCCACTTTTCTTGCGTATACATTTGGGCGGTCTTAGTCAAGTCATACCACGAACTGACGTAAATCTGTGGGGTGTGGTTAAATGAGCCATTTCAGGCAGGTCCGGGTGAGCATTCGCTTTTAGATAGAATGCATCTTTTGTTCAAACACTTTCATTTTTTCAATTTAATGTGTCTAATACATGCGTGGGGAACTTATAACACAACAAAGACACAGAAAAACACGTATTCGCGCCATACTCCTTTAAAAACTAAAAACACTCACACTAGCAAATGCATAGCAAGACACAAATATGTATAACACCCTAGTAACTGCTTAGCAATGGACTTTTATGGCTCGGTAAACCCTAGAAATCACAAAGCAACAGAATTAAAAACTCAAAAGACATTAGCAACTGCATAACAAAACACTTTAAACACTCAGACCACAATAGCAACTGCATAGCAAGGCACTTGAAATGCTCATAACACCCTAGCAATGGTTAAGTCCCAAACAAACTGAGTTAAAACAACCTAGCAAATGTATAGCAACACATTTAAAACACTCAAGCAGCTGTACTGCGATATACAGAAAACACTTAAGTAACTGTATAACCCTATATTTAAGTTACTGGATAGCAACATATTTAAAGGACTCCACAACAACACACTGGAAGCTTCTGTCACTAAGACAAACTCCTTGTGTGTCCAAGCTCACTTGGTAATAAAGC